>NW_027187380.1:30151759-30230074 GCF_028583685.1 Petaurus breviceps papuanus
GTGTGTGTGTGTGTGTGTGTGTGTGTGTGTGTGTGTGTGTGTGTGTGTGTGTATGAAAGAGGAGCGAAAGTTCTCAGTTGAGAGAATGAAGAAGTCATGGGAGGTTTGAGAAGGGATAAAAAGGTTTGGAAGAGCAACCAAGAAAACAAGGTTAGTGACTTGATAAGGTGGGGTTATAGTGAGATTGCCTACCAGCAGTGAAGGCCTAAATTTGTAGTGGACTCGGTCAGAAGAGTTGTCTCATTTTCTCCTTAGAAGTAAAGGCAATGAATAGTGATCTAAGGCTAATGCTTGTCTGGGTCTAATAAGCAATATGGTAAGGGGGGTAGGGATTCAAGAGGGGAAAATATTTCGTGTGCAGTTAAATTGGTCAAGAGAGGTCAAGAGAGGGAGAAGAACAGAGAATGACTAGTGCATCTCTTCCATTTCCTTTATCTCCACTCACATGATCACTTGACCATGATTCAAACCCTCAGTCTCCATTCAGCTTCTGATTGGTTTTCTTGCTTTCTTTACACTTTTCCCAAAATAATTTTCCCAAAGCAAGATTTGGTTGTGTAATTCTCCCACTTCTTCATTGTTCCTTGAATAAAATATAGACTCTTCAGTCTGGCATTTAAGAGTATACACCTTCTAAGTCTTCTCTGTCTTTCCAGCTATGTTTTCTAATTATTCTCCTTTTTGAACTCAATATGCAGCCAGACTGGATGTTGTCAGGAAAATTAGCAGTACGCATCTTTTGCTATGTTATTTGCACAAGTAGTGTCAGTGCCCAGAATGAGAAGGAATTCTTCTTCATCTCCACCAAGTAAAATAGTCTTTTCATTGAGACTTAAACTTTTTTTATTTCCCCATGTTAGCACTCTTTTCCTCCTCAAATTATCTTTTTTTTTACTTGTGTGTATGATATATTCTCTCTTAGCTCCACACCCCTCAGTAGAATATAAGTTTCTTGAGGCCAAGATTGTTTTAGTTTTGTATCCTCATCGTTTCCTACAGTGTTTAGCTTATTTGGGATAGGTGGGGAAGAAACTTGTTTCATCAGTGTAAGGAATTCCAGGTGTGGAAACTCTTTTCTAATCTAATTTACATTGTCAGGGGCATAGAAATTTTAAGCAGCTTGACCTTGGCCACACAGTTATTATGCATCAGTCAGGACTTGAATCCAAGTTTTCCTATTTCCAATGCATGCTTTTCCTTCTTTAAAATAAATTTTTATTAATGTTTTTCTTTGTATCACCAGAGTCATTGCCTCCTGCTCTAAGAAAGCCATCCATATTATACATAATATTTTTTAAAGAAAAAAGAAAAAATTAAAATTGACCAATACATTTAAAAAATCTGAAAATATGTACAATATCCCACACCTGTGGCCCTTCAGATTCTATAAAGGGGAGGGTTCGGGGTGTCTCCTTGTGTCTCTTTGGGACCATGTTTGCGTAATTTTGCAAAATTCACTTTTAATTGTTTTCTAGTGTTTTTTTTCCTGTTGCATTAATTGTACAAATAATGTTTTATTGGCTTTACTTCACTCTGTATCAAGTCTTGGAAATATTTTTGTGCTTTTTTGTACTATATTTGTCATTTATTATGGCACAATAATATCCTATTACATTTATGTGCCACTGTTTGTTGAGCCATTCCTTGTTTAATGGGTGATTTACTTTGTTTCTAGATCTTTACTACACAAAAAGTGGTACTATAAATATTTTGGTGTATATAAGAACTTTCTTATTAATGACGTCTTTGGGAGTAAAGCTAGTAATGGAATCTCTGGGTCAAAGAATATGGACTTTTGGTAATTATATTTACATAATCCCAAACAAAATGACTGTGCTGGGCTGCAGGGTTTCACAAAAAATGCTCTAGAGTCACTTAGTCAAGTAAATAAGCATTTTATTAAGCAGTTACAATGTACCAGGCACTTTGGTAAATGGTGGAGATGCAAAGAAAGACCAAAAAAACATTACTGCCCTGATAGAGTTCAGAATTCAGTGGGGTAGACAACATGCAAAGAAGAAAGTCAGGGAAACGTGGAGCAGAAACATTCCAGGCATGGGGGAAAAAAAAAAGTGAAAATGCCTAGAGACTGGTGATGGAGTATCACATTCAAGGATCAGCAAGGGGGTAAGTGTCACTGGATCACAGAGTACTTGGAGGGGAGTAAGGTGTAAAAAGACTGGAAAGGTTGGAAGGGACCAGGTTATGAAGGGCTTTAAAAGCCAAACAAAGGATTTGATATTTGAATCTGGAAGTAACAGGGAGCTACTGGAATTGACTAAATAGAGAGGAAAGACCAGTAATTTAGAAAGATTGTTTTGATAGCTGAGGGGAGAATGTACTAGAGTGGGGAGAGACTTAAGGCAGGGAGACCAACCAGCAGGCTGTTGCAATAATCTAGGCGTGATGTGATGAAGCCAAGGTAGTGGCAGTATCAGAAGGGCACATATTCAAAAGATGTTATAAAGATAGAAATGACAGAGACTGCCTTTTACCTCTCTTTGTATTGCCACTACTTATTACAGTGGTGCTTAATAAATGTTTATTGATTGAAATGAGAAATGAAGGAGAGTGAAGAGTAGAAGATAATACCTAGATTGAGAGCCTGGGTGACTGGGAGGATGCTGGTGTCCTGAACAGTAGTAGGAAAATTAGGAAAAGGAGAGAGTTTGGGGGCGGGGGGGGAGGAGATAAAGAGCTTAGCTTTGGCCCTATCTAGCATTTTTTAAAGAATCTTTTATTTATTTAGTTTTAGTTTTCAGCATTCATTTTCACAAGATTTTGAGTTACAAATCTCCCCATCTTTCACCTACCCCATAATACGCTGAATACCCCTCCCCCTAATCTGCTCCCTCTGATATCCTTCCTCTTCCTCCCCCGCCCTCCAAATTTCTAGTAGGGCAAGATGGATTTCTATACCCCAGTGCCTGTATATTTTATTTCCCACTTGAATGTAAAAAAAAAAAAATAACATTTGTTTTTAAAACCTTGATTTCCAGATTCTTTCCCTTCTTCCCTCCTCACCCACCCCCACGGGGAAGATAAGCAATTCAATATAGGTTATACATGTGTAGTTACACAAAACGTTTCCATAGGAGTTATATTGTGAAAGACTAACTATATTTCTCTCCATCCTAACCTGGCCCCCACTTATTCTATTTTCTCCTTTGACCCTGTCCCTTTTCAAAAGTTTGTGCTTCTAACTACCCTCTTCCCCAATCTGCCCTCCCTTTAATCATCCCCCCTCTTATCCCCTTCTCCCCTACTTTCCTGTAGGGTAAGATACCCAATTGAGTGTGTTATTCCCTACTTATGCCAAATTCAATGAGAGTTCAGTTGACCCATTCCCTTTCACCTTCCTGTTCTCCCCCTTCATTGTAACAGTTCTCTCTTGCCTCTTTTATATGAGATAATTTACCATATTCTATCTCTCCCTTTCTCCTTCTCCTATTATATTCCTCTCTCACCTCTTAATTTTATTTATTTATTTATTTTTAAGGCATTCTTCTCCTCATTGGCTTTTTGGTCCTTTTTTGCCATATGAGTTAGTCTATTTTTTGAGGTGTTATTTTGTTCACTGTATTTTTGGGTCTCCTTCAACAGGCTGTTGAGTCATTTTTCATGATTTTCCTGCATCATTCTCATTTCTCTTCCCAATTTTTCCTCTACTTCTCTTACTTGATTTTCAAAATCCTTCTTGAGCTCCTCCATGGCCAGTAAACAATTCATATTTTTCTTGGAAACTTTTGATGCAGGAGTTCTGACTTTGCTGTCTTCCTCCCACTCCATGCTTTGATCCTTTTTGTCCCCAAAAAAGGGTTCTATGGTCTGATTGTGCTTCCTCTGCTTGCTTGTCTTGCCAGCCAATTACTTGACTTTTGAGCTCTTTGCCATGGTAGACCTCTGCTTCTAGAGTGGAGAGAGCTGTGTCCCAAATTGCTGGTGTTTTTGTAGTTGTTAGAGCTGTTGTTAGAGGTCTTAGGAGGGAAACCTCTGTACATCCACCACAAACTCTGGCACACTGGCTATGCACCCCAGGACCACGACACAAGACTGCGGCGCAGATCCAAGCAGGGCAAAGCAAGAGCAATTACCCTCTAATGGTCGTTTGGTCTGTGTACAATCTGCAGGCCAAGATCTCCAGAAGCAGCTACACAGCAGCAGCTGCATCCACTGCACCACCGAGCATCTCTCACCCCTTGGGGCAGGGGCCAGACCACACTCTTCTATTACCTAGTTCCAACAGAGTTTCTTACTGACCCTTTTCTTTTTTTTTTTTTTTGGAGGGCAATTTGGGGTTAAGTGATTGCCCAAGTTCACACAGCTAGTTTTTGTATTAAGTATCTGAGGCCGGATTTCACTGTGCCACTTAGCTGCCCCAAATCTATTTTTTTTTTCTTTTTTGGAAGGGGGAAGGCAGGGCAATTGGGGTTAAGTGATTTGCCCAAGGTCACACAGCTAGTTTTGTGTTATGTGTCTGAGGCCAGATTTGAACTCAGGTCCTCCTGATTCCAGGGCTGGTGCTCTATTCACTGCACCACCTAGCCACCTCGCTACTGACTTTTTTTTTTTTTTGTCTTTGGCATTTATGGGTTGAGAAGTCTGGAAACCACCACAACTGCCAGTGATTCACTCTCCTCAAGTTTGCTCTGGCTGGTTCTGTGCCCCTGATCGGCCCCGCCCCTGGTCAGCCCCACCCCTGGTCTGAGACTGCTTAGCCCCCAACCTGGTGTGATAGACCCTTCCTATCAGCCTGCCAAGCTGCCTTCAACAGGAGATTTGTTTGTCTCTGTCACTTTGTGGGTTTTGTAGCTCTAAAATTTGTTTAGAGTTATGTTTTACAGGTATTGGAGGTGGTTGGTGCAGGAGCTTAAGGAAATTCCTGCTTTTATTCTGCCATCTTGGCTCCCCCTATCTAGCACTTTTAAGTCTTAGTTTTTGGCAGTCACAGAGGAAGATCAGTTCACTGGTTTTACTAAGAGAGGCAGAAAGGGAAAGCTGGCTTAATCCATGTTTGCTGTTACTCAAGTATCATTCATTTTGACTGGAATCACAGATTGCTTCCCTGACCTTCAGTATCCTCAATGATGCCTTTGAGAGATTCATATAGGTTATGAATTTTTTTTACACCTCAGAGGATTTGGGGGATTTGACCTGAGAGAAGCAGTTCTCATAGTCCCTCACTTTTCCTCAAAAAGAAATGAATAAAGAATTGGCGTTTGGTTTTAAAAGTTTATCATATCTTGACTTAACTACTTTTTCCTTGAAAATTATGTTTCAATTTCAGAGGCAATAATGATAGTGGATAGAGTACTGAACTTAGGAAGATCTAAGTTCAAATCCCACTTCAAACATTTGCTTATGTAACCTCTCTGGGCTTCAGTTTCCTCTTCTGTGAAATGAGAAATTTGGATGAATTTCCCTTCTAACTCTAAATCTATGATCCTATGACCTTTTTAGATATTCAATCTCAAGATGTCAGAAGGCTTTTCTGTCCCAGTTCCAGAGGAGCAGAAGGGAGTTTTGAAAGTGAAAGAAGAAGACTATACTTGGGAAGAGGAATCCAACCAACCAGAAAATAACTGTTTTACCCAGGAGACCTTTCGGCAACATTTCAGACAGTTTTGCTACCAGAAGACAACCAGGCCCCGAGAGGCTTTGAACCAACTGTGGGTGCTTTGCTATCAGTGGCTGAGGCCTGAGGTGCATACAAAGGAAGAGATTATGGAGCTGTTGGTGCTGGAGCAATTTCTTACTATCCTACCCCAGGAGCTTCAAGCCTCGGTGAAGAAGCGGTTCCCACAAAATGGAGAAGAAGTAATTTCTATATTGGAGGAACTGGAGCAACAACCGAATGAACCTGGACAGCAGGTAGGAAAGAGAATGGTATCATGAAAGAAGCCATAAGGATGGGTGTAGCAATGGGTTTAAATTAACCAAATTTTGCTTGTAAATGGGTTTACTTAGTCATTAATTTTAGGTCTGTCTTGCTCCCTCTTTTCTTTTGCTGCATTGAATGCAACTCTGGTTTCTTTTACCTTTATCTTTTATCTTCTTGGAGAATGTACTTTATGGTCTCTTCTTAGGAGTGTAATTCCAGTTCATTCAGTGGTACCCTTACTACCTTTTGTTCCTAGATTTTAGATCTTGCACAAAGACTAGAAGAACACTCAGAGGAGACAGAACATCAGGGAGCACCCAAGGAGTCACAAAGCCTCCAGCTGAAGTATGAATCTCAGGATCCCTATTCCCTACAAGAGAATGGTAAGAGTTAGAATTTGGACTCCTATATTCTTTTGGAGGCCCTCTATCTGTACGCTTTCAGAAGGGAAGAGATCCTTGGACTCAAGTACTATTACATGACTAAGTCTATATCAAAAGAAATAGAGGACATTAGAATTAAAAGAGACTTTTTAATCCAACCTCATCATTCCTTTAAGAACACAAGAGATGAAATGACTTGTGCATCACTAATTAGTGGCAGAGTTGGAGCTAAAATTCAGGAAGTCCAATTTTTAGCCTAGTGTTCTTTTCACTATACAACATTGCATCAGTATATACAACCTAATTTTAATATTGAATAGTCTAAATATATGACTTGATGACTTTCAACAAATTCATCCCTTTTGCCACAGTAACTCCTCATTAATGTATCTACCTTTTATTCTTTAAATTTAGCAGGGGTTGTTGGTAATGCCATTGTATTTTAGTAGCTAGGAATAACTAACTTTGTCTTACTTATACTCTACTTTATAATTTTCTGTCTACTGAATCCTATAGTTTTCTTAATCGTGGTTTCATCTTGGACAGTCATGTATTGAGTATCTGTTACTTGTGAGGCACAATAGCAAAACTATATTCCTTGTCACCCAGGCTTATAACCTAGGTATTGTATTTGACTCTTCACTTTTACTTCCCATATCCAATTTGTTGCCAAATCCTGTTGACTCTACCTTTATAACATTTCTTGGATTTGCCTCCTTGTAATCTTGCCATCACCTGGGTGCAGGCCCTCATCTCCTCATGTACAGGGAAAGTAATTATTTCTTTTTAGATCCATGATAGAAGTATTGATAGAAGTAGCAGAATTTCAAGTCACATAATTTGTTTGAAAACCTTCCTGCCTCAAGTCTCTCACCCCACTCTAGTCCATCCTTCTTCAGCTATCAGAGAACTTTCTAAAGCATAGTTTTGATCATGTCTATTCAACCAACTCCCTATTACATGATCAAATATCAGATCCTTTGTTTGGCTTTTAAAACCTTTCATAACCTGTCCTCTTTTTACCTTTCTAGTCTTCTTAAACCTTAAACCTTAAACTTCTGTATACTCTGTGGTCTAGTGACACTGACTTCCTTGCTGTTCCTAGCACCTGACATGCTATCTCTGGACTTCTGACATTTTCACTGGCTGTTCCCTGTCCCTGGATCTCATTTCCTCCTTATCTCTCATGCCTTTCTTTCCTGGTTTCTTTCAAGCTTCACCTTCCGAAAACCTTTCCCAATCCTTCTTAATCTTAATTCCTTTCCTCTGATATTATCTCCAATTTATCATATATGTATGATATGTGTGATGTGTGTGTGTATATTTATATATTATAGTCATAGAGCTGATATTAAATCAAAATCAGTCAAAAAAATTTCTTGCCCTCAAGGAACTCACTAATGGGGGAGAAAGCATGCAAACAAACTGTACAAACAAGATACACACATAAAACATATATATGTATACTTTATGTAAGATGTATATCTTCATATATATGTAGGTGTATATGTGTATGTGAAATATATTTAGATGTATAGATATATAGATCTATAGCTGTTTTATTTGGACATAGCTGTTTGCATGTTGTCTTCCCCAGTAGACTGTGAGCTTCTTGAGGGGAGGGATTTTTTTAGGCTTTCTTTGTATCCTTTGCACACATTTCCTCTCACACAGCAGATGTCTGTTCTCTCTTCCTGTACGATAGTCAAAACAGGGGTCAATAGAGTCCTGGGATCAGACATTTTAAAGGGATGAGGTATTTCTGAGGTACTCAACCAGGTCAGCTATGTCCCAGGATCTTTGTTCCTTGACTGGTAGGTAGTGTAGACTGGTAGGGGTAGCAGGGCAGATGTCCAGACCCTGGTTCTGTTTTTGCTTGGTCAGCTCTGTTCTAGGATCTATTCCCAATGCCGAGTTGATGAAAATGTATAAAACTTCTTTCTTGGAAGAGTGGGTGGAGACTACAGATGTTGAATGTAACATTCTCCAACATCCTTACTTTGTGTATCATTTGGTTTTGTTTACCTGTTTTTCTTTGTTACAAGAGAATGTTCTATTGAGGATATAGGAGTAGAGAAGAAGTAAATATCCACATAGAAAAATTATATTTATGAAAAACAAAAAGCATCAATAAAACTTTATTTTAAGGAAAATTAATTTGTCCACTATAAACTCCTCCCTTACTCCATACCTCAGAACCCCTTTAACTGTCCTTTCCTTCTTTATCATTTCATTTGAATAAGAAGCCCTTCACTTCTCCCATCTCCTCCAGTGGTTCACCTTGCTGGTCATTTCCTCCCTCTCACTTTAATTTTGAACCTATCTACTAACTCTTTGCTTCCTGTTAACATGCTTAGGTCTGCTCATCCTTCAAAAACAAAAAATCACTGCTTGCCAGACTCTTAAAAAGAATTGTTTAAGGCAATATGGTGTAAGAGGAGGGTCATGAGCCATAACTGTCTCTGAGGTAACCGGAACCTATATCCCTGCAGCTCCTAGATTGCTGTGCTCTTATTGGCCTAACATCTGTGTTCATGTCCCCTGGGGAGCAGACATCTAGGGAAGCCAGGTTCCTCGTTAGGAAGAAGTTTGCCCGCCACTCAGCATTGTAGCCCCTGAGGCTGAAAGGCTGTGACATTGGTGGTGGTGGTGGAAGAGGTAGCACACTCTGCAACTCCAGAGCAGACAGGAGTCCTGGCAGCTTGTGATGAAACACTGGCCTAATAGAGAAAGGGGAGGAGAGAAGGAATAAGAGGAGCATGAGAACTAGCTACAAAACTTAAAGAGAGAGCCAAAGCAGGAAGATGCTGGTGTATATCCTCTGGGTATGGCCCCCACCTACATCCTGGACTCATTGGGTGTGTAGGAGGTGGACAATCACTTTTACACCATCTGCTACAACATGGTGCTCTTCTAAAACTACACCTGTGTCCAGATAATACTATATATATTAGGAACATCTCCAAATATTAAGAAAATATAATATATTTACCAAATCATTGTTAACAGGATTGTTGCTGACATTTTGGCAATCAGGCAGAACACTCTTGGACACTTACACTGAGTTCTGTAAAAAAATGACTTAAAGTGGCTTCCATTGTGTGGGTGGTATTTTTCTTAGCATGGAGCTATATAAAATGAAGTACCAAATTTAATGAAAAGGAAAGGAGAAACAACATGCAGATCTTGAAAATGCAAGCACTAGTGATGTTTCTTAAAAATTTGTGATTTTTTAGATAGAATAAGATACAATCTAGAGCTAACTAAAATTATTACAGATAGTCAAACATGCTGCTGAACAAGGTCTTGCAGTGGTAAAACGTGTTGACATAAGAAATAAAGGCAACACATATTGTCTTTGTATGAAGAATTACTTAGATGTAATTTATGTTACAGTAGTTTATAAAGGTACGGTGGACTATGGGGAAAAGAGAAAAGAAGCACTATCTGTGGCCAAATTTCTTTGCAAAGAAAGTCCAAAAGTTCACATTCACACTGATAAAAAAAAAAGTCAAAAAGTTCACATTCACACATAGATAAAAAAAAAAAGTCCCGGAAGAACAACTGTATATGAAAAGATGTTTTCATGACCTCTTTGAAATAAAAAGTTGCTGATAGAGTTCTGTGATTACTGGATTTCCAAAGAAGAAACAAGTTTCCAGGAAATAGTAGTAATTCCAAATCAAGCCTCAAAAAAACTTTGCTATCTTTACTGCTCTTAGGTGATCTGAGTGCTAGTATATTCATGAGACTATGGAATGAAATCGTATGTGAAACCTTGAATATATGGAACCTTAATTGGCTGCCTGCTGGTTAGTATTGAAATATAAGCAAATCCTGTCTCCCAGCACTCTTCCATCCTTAACCCTGTCTTCTTGTGTACATTTGGAAAGAAGTCTTTTATTGGTCTTTCTGTTGTTACTTCATTACTGTTGTTATCTTTGCCTGATACATTTATTTACTTTGTGCATTTCTGTTACTTGGGATGTTTGAGAAGCAAATAATCTCTTCATTTTTAGTTTTCTTTCTAAAAATGTTGCAAACCCGCCTTTTTTATTGAACAGTCTGTCTTTTGTCCTAGATGGTAAAGCTCAGATTTGTAGGATAGATTTCCCTGGGCTATATTCTGGGCTCTATTGCTCTTCAGAACACATTATCCCATCCCTTCTCCTTCTAGTCTGTGTGGAATAGTCTTGCATCATTTGAATGTATTTCTTTGTATTTGAAAGTCTTTCTTTGCATGGCTTGCAGAACTTGTTGGTTTGAATTGAAATTAAGTTTAACTAACTGTCTTGGAGTTCTCAACCTTGTTTTTTTGTTTGTTTTTCTGGGGATGATCTATAAATTCTTTCAGTTGGAATTTGATTTTCTATGGTCAGAAGTGCTGATCAGTTGTCTTTTATTATTTCCTTCATTATAGTGTTGAGGTTCTTTGTCCTGTCTGAGAGATCTTTGATCTTTCTTTGAGAATAGTATGTTTTACTTCCATAGTGAACATACTTCCTTTTTTTTAAGAATTTAGAATTTATTTATTTTTAGTTTTCAACATTCATTTCCACAAGAATTTGAATGCCAAATTTTCTCCCCATCTCTCTCCTACCCCCCATCCCAAGATGGCAAGCACACTGATTACCCTTCCCCACGTCTACCCTCTCTTATATCCCTGCCCCGTCCCTCCCTTAATTCCTTTCCCCTTTCTTGTATGGCAAGATGGATTTCTATACTACATTGCCTGTATATCATTTCCTGGTTGCATGTAAAAACAATTTTTTAATATTGGTTTTTAAAACTTTGAGTTCCAGATTCTCTCCCTTCTTCCCTCCTCACCGACCCCTACTGAGAAGACAAGCAATTCAATATAGGTTATACATGTGTAGTTAAGCAAAACATTACCATACTAGTCATGTCGTGAAAGACTAACTATATTTCCCTCAATCCTATCCCACCCCCTATTTATTCTGTTTTCTCCTTTGACCCTGTCCCTTTTCAAAAGTGTTTGCTTCTGACTGCCCCCTCCTTTAGTCTGCCCTCCCTTCTATTGTTGTTCCTCTCTTATCCCTTCCCCCCTACTTTCCTGTAGGTAAAATATCCAGTTGAGTGTATTATTCCCTCCTTAAGCCAAATCCAATGAGAATAAAGTTGACTCATTCCCTTTCACCTTCTTGCTCTTCCCCTCCATTGTAACAGCTTTTTCTTGCTTTTTATTATGTGAGATAATGTACTTTATTCTATCTCTGCCTTTCTCCTTCTCCCCATATATTCCCCTTTCAACTCTTAATTTTATTTTTTAGATGTCATCCCTTCATATTCAACTCACTGTGTGCCCTCTGTCTGTATACATATATACACACACAAATATATATATATATGTACACACCTATACATACATACATACATATATATATACACACATACACACACATATACATACACATTTACCTTTTCATGCTTCTCTTGCTTCTTGTATTTGAAAGTCAGATTTCCTGTTCAGCTCTGGTCTTTTCATCAAGAATGCTTGAAAGTGCTCGCTTAGGCAGCACATATACTAAAATTGGAATGATACAGAGAAGATTAGCATGGCCCCTGTGTAAGGATGACACGCAAATTCATGAACCGTTCCATATTTTTAGGGGAGGCCAGGTGGCTCAGCGAGTAAGGGCACCGGCCCCCAGTGTTGGGATGACCTGGGGATCAAATCTGGGCTCAGATACTTAGCACCACACCCAGAAATAACTGGCCATGTAACCTTGAGCAAGTTACTTAACCCCGATTGCTTTAAAAAAAAAAAGAATGCTTGAAAGTCCTCTATTTCATTGAATGTCTATATTTTCCCCTGAAGTATCATACTCAGTTTTGCAGGGTAGGTGATTTCTTGATTTTAATCCTAGTTCCTGTGACCTCCAGAATATCATATTCCAAGCCCTGGATCCCTTAATTTAGATGCTGCTAGATCTTGTGTTATCCTGATTGTGTTTCCACAGTATTCAAATTGTTTCTTCCTGTCAGCTTGTAATATTTTCTCCTTGACCAGGGAACTATGGAATTTGGCTATGATATTCCTAGGAGTTTTCTTTTTGGGATCTTTTACAAGAGGTGATCTGTGGATTCTTTCCATCTATATTTTGCCCTCTGGTTCTAGAATATCAAGGCAGTTTTTCTTGATAATTTCTTGAAAGATGGTATCTAGGCTCTTTTTTTGATTGTGACTTTCAGGTAGTCCATTAATTTTAAAATTATCTCTCTGGGTCCTATTTTCCAGGTCAGTGGTTTTTACCAAGAGATATTTCACATCGTCTTCTATTTTTTCATTCTTTTGGGTCTGTTTTATAATATCTTGATTTAGCTTCCATTTGCTCCATTCTAATTTTGAAGGAATTATTTTCTTCATTGAGCTTTTGAATTTAATTTTCCATTTGGACAGTTCTGCTTTTTAAAGCTTTCATTGCTTTTTTGCTGTTTGAGTTATCTATCTTTTAAGGTGTTATTTTCTTCAGTATTTTTTTGGGTCTCCTTTAGCAAGCTATTGATTGGTTTTTTGTGACTTTCTTGCATCACTCATTTCTCTTCCCAATTTTTCCTCTTCTTGTCTAACTTGATTTTCAAACTCCTTTTTGAGCTCTTCCATGGCTTGAGACCAATTCATATTTTTCTTGGAGGCTTTTGATGTAGGAGTTTTTACTTTGTTGTCTTCTTCTGGTTCTCTGTCACCAAATAAGGATTCCATAGTCTGATTTCTTTTCCTCTGTTTGCTCATTTTCCTAGCCAATTGGTTGACTTTTGAGCTCTTTGCCATGGTAAATCTCTGTTTCCAGAGTGGAGAATGCTGTGTCCCAAATTTCTGGGGTTTTGCACAGCTGTTGTCAGAACTACTTCTAGACACCTGCCTCAGAACTGTGAGGACTCCCTCTCCACAGCCTCAACAAGCTGTGCCACACCAGGCCTCCTCCTCACCCCAGGACAACCACTCAAGATTGTGTGCAACCCAGATCCAAGCAGGGCAAAGCAAGAGAATCCTCCCTTTATGCCAGCAAAGAGATTCCTGCAATTGCCCCCTGATCAACTGCTTGGTTCCCCCACCATCTATGGACCTGTAGCTGCTGAAGCAGCCACTACCATCTGCCACCCCAGGGGCAGGGGCCAGGCCATGTTCCTCTCTCACTCATGTCCAGTAGAGTTTCCCTACTGACCTTTTACTTTGTCTTTGGTGTTTGTGGGGTTAGAAGTCTGGAAGCTGCCCCAGCTGCCAGTAATTCAGTCCCCTAAGACCTGCTCCCCCTGGTCTGTGCTGGTGCAGCCCATGCGGGACTGCATTTTACTCACAGCCAAGTGCATTAGACCCCTGCCAGACTGTCTTCAGTGGGAGATTTGTTTCATTCTGTCCTTCTGTGGGCTCTGTAGCTCTAAAATTTGTTTAGAGTCATTTTTTACAGATTTTGGAGGTAATTGGGGGATGAGATCAAGCAAGTTCCTGCTTTTACTCCCCCATCTTGGCTCTATCCCACCCATACTTCCTTTTAATGTTTTCCTTTTTGCTTTTCTTCTCTGTTGTCTTTCACTTCTGTGTAATTTAATTCCCAATTATTGTTCTTGCATTTTTTCTTTGGTGAGACTTAACATTGCAGATTCCCGTTTTCTATTCTCATTATTTCCTGTGCAGGACATAAATTTTGCTCCCATAGTTCTCATTTCTCTTTTAAACTATTCAGGAATAGTGTGTCATGGTTCCATGTTCTCTTTTCATTCAACAGTATCCTTTCTCTCAACAAATATTGGATCATTTCCCTTTTTATTTTATAGCTTTTATTAATAGATGCTTGAAATTATTCACTAGATCTTGAGGCCATATTTACTTCTCTTATTATTTTTCCTGTTAATGTTCAGAGTCTTTAAGGTTTTTTTCTTCTTAAAATCCAAAGATTTCAAATCTTTTCACCCCCACTTATTTTCTTTATCACTCTCTTCTGACTCTCTTTCAATGATTGTGGTTTCCTCAGGGGCTCAAAATCAAAGTGTCTCAGCCTTCTCCCACATTCAGCAATTCCTGGTTCACCAGACTAGGTGTCTGCCGCAACTGACCTTTTTGGTGGTCAAAAATGGCCCCAGCTGAGTACTGTGCTCTTTTCCTCAGGCTTGCTGGAGTACTGCAGGTAGCATTGGATGTAGGGAAGAGGTCCCAAGTGTAAGTGAGCATAAGTTTCTAAGGTCTTTTTGAACCTTCTTTTGGATTCTGGGTGTTCTAGACCAGGGCTTCTTAAGCTTTTTCCACTTGTGACCCCTTCAATGCTTCTTAAACTGTGGGTCATGACCACATATGATGTCACAGTATGGAGAAAACTGAAGTTACCATATCTTTGATGCATAATTTCTGTTTTGGAGAGATTTGAAAGAAAGGTTATGGGGAGTCAGAGAAAATATTGTTTCTCACTTGACCAGCAGTAGTAAAATATTTATTTTTAGCGTAGTAATTGGGTGTCCAGTTGAGTACACAATAATTACAATGTTAAATTATATTACTGTTGAAATTATGTTCATTTTTAGTGATATAGAATAGCAATGTGACTAGTATGAAAATCATCTTGACAATTCTGCTTCTGACTAAACTTATACACTCTTCTCACACACAGAAAATGCTTGATAAAATAATTGTTTTTAAATTCATTTGCTTGAATTAATGCTCAGAATGTTTAGAAAATTAGTTGTTCTTAACATACACTGGTATTAACTTCAGTTATTTCTTTATTAAAGTTGAGTCCCCTGTTCATACCTTTTAGATTTACTTTAGTAAAGTGTTCTATTAAAAAAAAGTTTACATTTACTACTTCCTCTTCCTCACTACTGACTTACTTAACATCTCTTTCAGTCTAGTTTTTTACATCCTGTCCTCAACATTTCCTTAAAACTAATCTGAGATCATCAGTGATCACTTCACTACTAAATCTGATGGTCTTTTTCTCAGGCCTCCCCCTCTGTGACCTCTCTGCAACTTTTGATGCTATTGACTAGTCCTTCTCTTGGATATTCCACCCTTCTTTGGCTTCCATGACACTGTTCTTTCTTGGTCCTCCTTCTTGTCTCATCATGCCTGAGTCTTCTTTACTGGCCCCTCAGTGTTCCTAAAGTCTTGGATTCTTATCTCTCCTTCCTACAATTTCTCACTTAGAAAGATCTCATCAGCTATTCTGATAGCTATGCAGATAACTCTCAAATCCATGTATTCAGAACTAGTATCTCTCTTCAACCCCATTCTTACTCTGACAGCTGTGTGCTGAATATCTCTTCTTGGAAGTTTCTTTTGTTGCTGTTAGTCATTTTCAGTTGTGTGTGACTCTTCGTGACCCCTTTGTGATTTTCTTGACAAAAATAGTGGAGTGGTTTTGCCATGTCCTTCTCCAGCTCATTTTATAGATGTGGAAACTGAGACAAATAGAAATTAAGTGACTTTCCCAGGGTCACACAACTGGTAAGCATCTAAGTCTGGATCTGAACTCACAAAGTGATTCCAGGCTGGGCACTCTTATCTACTTTGCCACCTAGCTGCCCTGCTGGATGTTAAATCAATATGACCAAAAGAACTGGTTTCCACAGTGTAATGTTTATTACATTTGCCTCACATGTGAGAAGTTACCATTTTGAAACCAGGAAGAAGCAAAGCAAATTCTGCTTTTGAGGTCGCATGGCACTGTGTATAAGGCACTGGAATTGGAGTCTGGATGACCTGGGTTCAGATATCAGGTCAGAAATGCATTAACTGTACAAGTCACTTTATCTCTGCTTTAGTTTCCTCATCTGTAAACTGATGGAATTGGAATCAAATGTCTTGGAAGAGCCCTTCCAGTTCTAAAGCTATCATCCAGCCATCTCATTATCTTCTACTTTAAAGATTATTCTCCTCCAAACTTCACTTTTTTCCTTTAGGGTACCACAGTTTTCCTCTTTACTCAGGTTCATAAATTTAGAGTCTTCCCTTTTCCTCACTCCCATGTGCTTCCCTTCTTGTTATGCTAATACTTCAGTGGATCTGTAATCTCATCCATGTGGGTATTCATTCCACATGTACAGATTGCAATCCACTAATGCCTTTTCACCCTTTGTTGATCTTCCATAGAGAATTTTTTTTCTAGGACCAAGAATGATAAATAAAACTACATAAAATCAGAATTTGGATACATGCATTGACAAATTTTGTTCCTTGAAAACAGATAAAGAAATTATACTTTCCTCCTTCTCAGAACAGAAGTAGTGATCTACAAAATAAGTCAAATAATGTTAGATATAATTGGGTTGTTTTGGTTAACTATTTTTGCTTGTTAAAAGAGAGTTCTATTTTGAGTTGCTGGGATTAGTACTGGGAAATGACAGTAATATTAAAAAAAAGTATCAGTAAAACTTTTCTTAAAATGTGAATACAAATATTTTAGTATTTATTTGGTATATATGTGTCTGTTTTTCACTCTCATGGGTCTGTATGCCCAGGAATGGTATCACTGGATCAAAGGCGCCATGTTTTTTTTTTTTAATGAGCAATGCTTCCCTTTCTAAATTATCACAGAACATCCTTTTAGTCTTAGAATTTTGCCAGGAGTTGTTTCTTTGGTGAGACTTGACATTGCAGATTCCCGTTTTTCTATTCTCATTATTTCCTGTGCAGGATAGGTCTGTAGTTAATAGATTTTTCCTCCTCCCAGTTTTGAAAATTGGGACATTTGCCTTTCTCCAGTCTTGCAACACCTCTCTTATTATCTATCCATAGATACCACTAATAGCAGCATCATATCAGAGACCACTAATAGCAGCATTATAATAATTGCATATGCTAAATTTTTACTCCCTTAGTATATAGTTGGTCTGTGTCTGGTGACTTAAATTCATTGAAGTCAGCTAGAGGCTCTCTTACCACCTAATAATTTATTTTAAGTTTCAACTTTGTCCCTTTTCCTTCCCAGATCAGAGGTCACTCTTGGAAGAGAAAACAAAAGCAGAATTCGAGTTGAGTAAGTTAACTGTCTCTGTTATCATTATCAGCCTTTTCAACCTCTTTCACACTTTACACACAAACCCTGTCCTATCCTCCTAGTTTTGTCCCTAAAAATTTATAACCTTAGAGGTCTACTGCAGAATAAAAATAAGTCTGCATTAGATCAGAAAGAGCAGTAATCTGTCTTTTGTATAATTTTGTACAAATTGTACCTTTTCGGTGTTCAACATAAATTAAAAAAGTCTAGAGGATGACTGATTCTATGTCCCATGATTAAGAGTAATTACATGACCAGAATTGTTCTTTCTTTCTCCTCCCTCAGCTGTCCCTGTTTCTCAGCTTTCTTCTCATCACCAGGGGGATCTCCTCAGGGACCAGACAGTAGTATCAGTTTTTAATTCTCCTCAATCCCAGGTAAGCTGTGGTCCCTCTGTCCTCTCTGACATACAACTCTTTCCTCTTACATCTGTTGGTTCTCCCCAATTTTGCCTTTATCGCCCCTCATCTTGGAGGCACCCCTAGTACCTGAGCCTGAAATATCTGGGAAGCTTCCTTATCTTTATTGTTTTTTTCCTATTCTCCTTCAATAACGTTTCTCTACTTTCTTCATCCCCTATTTAGACATCCTTAGCCCCCATTTATCAGGTACTTTCCTCTTCTTTGTCATGGAGTTTTGGTGGTTAGTCTACCAGTAGCATTGTTTAATTTTAGCTGTGCTGTTCCTTGACAATTCTTTCGCTCATCTTTTATTGATTTCCCAGTATGTTCCCCGCAGCAGCAATTTCAAACTGTTTACATTTGTTTTCAGAAACATTTATTATTATAAATTTAATAATAGTCTCACCAAAAGACTCAAACAAAATGAATGACATCATATGTCACTATAAAGTTCAAACTCTGTGTAAATTGAAGTTTACACTTTAATAGAATTATATGATTTAGAATTGGAAAAGACCTTAGAAATCATTTAGTCCAATACCTAAATTTTACAAATGAGAGATACAAAGAAGAGAAGTGATTTACCCAAAATCATAGGGCAAATAAGTGTTAGAACTAGGACCCAAACACAGGTTTTTGTAGTTTTTTAACCCTGAAATTTTATGTTCTCTCTACAGTGCCACATATTCACATATAAGGCAGCTAGATGTTGCAGTGGATAGAGCACATACATGGAATCAGGAAGCACTAAATTCAGATCCAGCTTTAAACACTGATTAATTGAGTGACCCTGGATAAGTCACTTAATCCCTGTTTGCCTCAGTTTCTCCAGCTGTAAAATGGGGATGATACATACCTTCCTCCCAGGGTTGTTATGAGAATAACATCAGATAATAATTGCATAGTATATAACAAAGTGCCTGACACATAGTAAGTGCTATATAAATATAAACTTTTATTATTTATTACTATCATATCAATACCAAACAGGAAGCAAGTATGGCAAGGTATACAATTGTAGTGTGCACAAGGAAGATTAGAGTAAGGAGAGAATAGATTTATTTTTCACATGCTCAGTCAGAACGGGATTATCTGCTAGGTTTACAAGGACCATTCTTAGGGACCTCCTCAAGATTAACCAAGTAAAGCAGGTAGCCAACCTCTCCTGTCCTGCACTGAGAATTTTCCCTACATAGTGCTTAGAACATGGAAGGCACTTAATAAATGCTTAAATTGAATTGAATGTCCTAGGGAAAGCTCTTTGGGCGGTTGTTGTCTTTCATTCTCAGAGAGGACCAAAATGACATCTCTGTGGTGGGATCAAGGTACATTGTGTGTGACTCTTGACGAATCAGATGAGTTCAGGAGGCTATGCCGAAGGTCAGGTACAAATAGTCCAGTGGAGCTAGCTCCGAGCTTGGGCGTCTCACGTTTTCTCGAGCTGCGCCAGGCCTGCTCTGCCCATGGAGCAGATGCTCCAAATTAAATTCTTTGAGGCAGGCATGTCTTTCTGGGTGATCCTGTGCCAGTGTCCTCCATGTCACACAAGCAATTCTAAAGTTCTTCACAGAGACCTTGAGAGTACCCTCTTCTTGCTTCTTTCGTCCTCCGTGTGAGTATCTGCCTTGTGTGAGTTCTCCGCAAAATATTATTTTAGGCAAACAGTACATTTGGCATTTGAACAACATGGCCAGCCCACAAGAGTTGTGCTCTTTGCAGTAGAGTTATCCACTGCATTCAGAATCTTTCCATTTGCTGTCTCCAGTGGTTCCATGTATGGATGATGCTCTTGTGCTTTCCTAGTGACCAATGGAATTAAGCAGGACTCTGCTTGCTCTCATGCTTTTTAGCTTGATGTTTTCAGTGATGTTGGACACCTTCAACAAGGATGAAAATGCCATCGAGGTCAGCTACTACACTGGTGGGAAATTATTTAACTTGAAAAGGTTACAAGCTAAGACTAAAGTGGAAGGAGAACTGGTGCATGACTTTTTGTTCACAGATGATTATGCACTCAGTGAAGCCTCTGAGGCTGAGATACAACCAAGTATGCATTGATTCTCTGCTGCTTGTGCTACTTTTGGCCTGTCAGTGAACAGCAAGAAAACAGAGGTTCTCCACCAGGCAGCACAACACCACCCATATGTGGAACTGTTAGTTACAGCAAATGGGCTGATAAAGAAAAACACCTCTCTTCTCAATAGAGATGGTGCACTATAGGAAGTAATGAGGCATATGTTGTCAGATATCATCAGTGCTTTGATTATAGATTTGTCACCAGGTAGAACAATATTGCAAGGGGTAAGGGGAACAGGAAATGATGGCAATTTTTTTTAAAAGGCATTTTTTTGGAAATACCAATCAGAAAAAAAAAATCTCATTGGATTTTCAGCTCCCAAATTGATAACTCTACCTCTCATGTCTCTCACAACTCCAGACCCAGTTTTCCAAGCTCCATTTCCATTTGAATGTTTTACTTGTGGCTTTGGCCCCAACCCTAAGACCATATCTTTGGAAGCAACCCAGTCACCTGTGAGAAAATCTTTTCTTGTTACAGACACATACAGACCTGACCCTGTAATTCCTCAGATAGAGATTATCAGTACATAAGGGTCCTGGCTCAAGGACTCTTTCCCTGGTGCCAGATCCCTATGATCCATGCCTTTAGTAAACCTTTGTATAAACAGAATTATCTTGTCTCTTCAGTAAAGCTATTTTTGCTGACACCCTGAATTTTCCCATCCATCCCAGAAGCCCAGATCACTGACACTTGTACCTAAGGCACCTGGACTTCATTCATATTCCTTAGAAGACCCCAGATCACCTAATGCACATACTTGGTATTCTTTTCCCTGTCCTGCTAGTCGTGACATTTAAGTTCTCAACTTCATTTTCTTTCCCTATAACTGAGATAAAAATGCCTTTATAATCTACTTGCAGGCTTGTTGTGATGCTCCATTAAGATTAAGTATACGAGGGACAGCTAGGTGGTGCCACACCCTGGAGCACCAGCCTTGGAGTCAGGAGCACCTGAGTTCAAGGGGAGAGTGTACGACCATTTTGGATGGATATTTCTGTAGCATTTTATCCTTGTTAAACTTTGCTAAGTAAATTCCTTCCTTTAAAAAGCTAATTAACTCTGGCAGACTAATTGATTATCAATGAGAGACAATCCAGACAGATTTATGAGCAATAGTACTATAAAATACTTCAGCCCCTCAAGATTACCTCTGATACTCTGGGAACCCTAATTTGAGTCATTGCCCAACTTGAACTAGCAGGTTGGGTTCCCAGAAGGCAGCTGCTATTGATTGATGGATCTTTTCATAATTTAGACATCAGTGAAGACTGAGGAAGAAGCGAAGTTCCTTGTTTCAGAAGAGTGGCAGTGTTTCAGCCCAGCTCAGAAGAATACATATGGGAATGTGGCACTGAAGAATTTTAGGAACCTTGACTTGCTAAGTAAGGAATGACCATTGGTAGCACTCCAGCGCCCCTCCCCCAGCCCTCCAAACCGGACTTTTCCCTTTTGATTCCACTTCCAGCTAGTCACCAATCATTGTTCCATATTTTTGATATTCCTCTTCTCTTGCTAATTGTCTTTGTTTGTTAGCACTCTTTCCTGCCTTCTCTAACCCTCTATGCTTCCTAGTCACCCCAAATACATTCACATTCTTTTCTTCTCATCTTCTTACTCTTCTTTTTCTACCTATGACCTTTTCTAGTGAACTTGTTCCTCATTCTGTCGGTCAGTTCCAAGCTCCACTTAACATCTCTCCTGATACCCTAGACACATCTTCATCTTTACAGTCAAAGTCTTTTTTGTTGTTTAAAGATATCCTTGTGTGACCCTTCTCCCACATCTCCTTATCTGACTCTTTAAAAATACTTTGTGTCTTCTTTACCCTATCTTTTTAGTACTTTTTTTTTGCTTTGTCTTTGTCTTTCTCTATATTGTCACGCATTTTGCAAGTAAGTTATTTAACTGTTTTATTTGGATCTTTTTATTCCCCTTACCTTAGGCTCCTTTCTCCTAGAATAGAGAGCAGATAACATTTGTATTTTTTGTTTACTATTTCAGCTGGAGAGATCATGATTAAAGATGGAATGTTGCTTCCAAAGCAAGAAGTTTCTAAAGGAATAGACCTACAAGAAGAGGTCTCTAGTGCTCTCAAAAGGTATGTTTTCTGAGTTACCAGTGTTAAGAACCTTGTGAATAACAAGTTGGAAAGCAGACAAGACAATAATGTGTGATAGATAAAGGAAAAACTTCAATGAAAATTTCAAATGAAAGCTTTTGAATGATTCTTACATTTATAGAATTTCTGCCTTGTATATGGTGGTGATCTCTGCCTATCAAAGGCAGGTAAGGAATTAGCTCTCTGTGTCTCTGTCTTTTTCTGTCTCTCCCATAAATAGATGTATGTATGTATGTATTTTTCCATGATATTTTTTGGGGAGGTCATTCATATCTATCATTCAGTAGTTTTGATATAACCTCATTAGGTATGTATAATATATATGTATAGTATAATTCTCTTCATAAACTTTCCTTTTCACACATTATATATAGCAGTTTCTAACAAAGCAGTTTCATAACACGTTTTCACTCTTTGTTTTCTTATAGATTCCTCATAAATTATAAAACACACAACTTCTTCTTGACTCCACAGGGAGAAATACTTCATGATGAGACATTTCCCCAATATGTGTTTTGTATATATCTATATTTATATATGCATATATGTTTATGTGCATGTTTTTTTTAATCCCCACACATGTTGCACGTTGATATTATTATCTCTTCACTCTAACTTACCCTTAATGTGATAGGTCTGGATTCTCAGAGATAAACTACCCTACTATTCTCAAACTCTCAGGGTCTAAGAGGTAATCCTGTTGAGGGGAAATACATTTTCCCTATCAACACTTCAACAGTTGAGCCCCTTTCAGTGTAATTTTAGACAGCTAAATGGCAGAGTAGATTGAGTGATGGATCTGGATTCAAGAAAAACTGAGTTCAAATCTAGCCCCTAGTAACTGTGCAAGTCATTCAACATCTCAACATTAGTTTTCTTGTCTGTAAAATGTTAAAAAAAAAGAAATCCTCCCAGAGTTGCAAGAATAAAATGAGATATTTGTAAATTGCTTTGTAAATTTTAAAGTGCTTGTATGTATGCTATTATCATTATTATCATCATCATCATTATAATTATTATTATTGCCTATTTATATAACCAGATACTGTAATGATACTTTTAGATATTAAGCAATTATTTATCTAATAAATAGCAAAAGAAATATCACAGATACTAATACATTATATTCAGTGCACATATAATGCACATATAAATCTGAATCACACTCTGCCACTAATCTATTCAATATCTACAGTGAAGAATGGGCACACACAGAAACCTGACTGGGAAACTCAAGAGGAAGGAAAACCTGTGTGCCCAGGGGAATTCATAACTCTGAACTTCAGGCTTTGATGCTTTTGGTCTATTCTGGGGCATCTGCATCACATAAAACTGCTTCTCTGCTTACTGCTTGTTTATTGGTCCTCACCACTCTTCAGTGGGCAGATTCTCTTCTGTTATTTAAATATAGCATTTACAAGCTCTTTTGAATCACTCCCACCCCTAATAAGACTTTTAGAAAGCACCACTTAATGGGAGAAATAATTCCCTTTAAGTCAGAGAACTGCAAAGCCCATCTGGCTATCTCTGGGCTGTAGAGATCACTCTATAAAATTATTCATTCACTTGGATGCTGACTTATCTGATCACAATTGAACTCACAGCAGCACAGCTCAGGTGTACTCTTTGGATCAGGCAAACAGATCTACCTGGAAAATGCTCTGAGTGGGGAGATGGAGTGTCATGCAAAGAAAGGTCAATGTCATTAGATCACAGAGTACATGGAGGAAAGAATGGTCTAAGAAGACAGGAAAAGTCAGGCTAGATTGTAAAGGACTTTAAGAGCCAAACAAAGGATTTTATTGGATCCTGGAGACAATAGGGGGTCCCTGGAATTTATTTAATAGGGGGTTATATGGTTAGACCTGCACTCTAGGAAGATTATTTGACTGCTGAATGAAGGATAGATTGGAGTAGGGAAACACTTGAGGCAGGATATTGCTGATAATAAAGGTAATGAAGGCATGCATTAGAATGGTCATAGTGTCAAAAGAGAGGAGGCATTTTTGAGGGGTATTACTGTGGCCAGTGCAGTTGGTGGGCTAGTGAGCGGTGAGAATAACGAGACGGGGGTGTAATGAATAGTCTGTTTATTAAAGGACCATTTCATACAGAGGCAAAGATGCAAGGGTCTCACAGAGTTTATATGCCCCCCAACAGAAGGTCTATATGACCCAAAAGAATGCAGACAATGTACAAGGACCCTCCCTTGACCTTGTTTACTATTTACCCTTGCTTAAGGTTAGTTACTTATTAGGGTAATATCATAGGACCATATCCGGAGGCATAAACAAAAAAAGGTTACACGCCCTCTTGCTTATCTGCCCTGTTACCTTTCAGGTAACTGTGTAGGGCAGGGGAATATTCCTTTAGCGGGGCCAAGGGACCCCAAAAGTTCTCTATATCCAAACAAGGTTGTATGTCTTCCTGCTTATCTGCCCTGTAACCTTTCAGGTAATAATATAGGAGAGGGAGACATTTCATTAGCAGAGCCAGGGAACTCCTGAATGTTCTCTACAGGGTATGAAAGTAGAAGTGACAGGACTTGACAATTGATTACATAAGAGGGATGAAAGTAAGAAATTGAGAATAACTTCTGTGATGAGAACCTGTAATGTGTACCCTCCACAGTATTAGAGAAGTTAGGAAGGAGGAAAAGGTTTTTTTTTTTTAAATATATTTTTAGTTTAGAATGTCTATAGGACAGCTAGTTCAAGGTGGCAGTCAAGGATACAAGACTGAAGCTGGAAAAGAAGTTAGGAATCAATAAATAGATCTTAGAATCATATCATAAAAATGATAATTGAAACAATGGAAACTAATGAGATTATGAAGTGAAATAATATAGATGGAGAACACAAGAGGGCCCAGGACAGAGCCTTGAGCTACACCCATCATTTTAATGGGCAAGATATGGATGAAAGTCCTTCCAAAGAGACAGGAGAACAATCATAGAAGTATTAAGAGAACTAGGGGAGAGCAGTGTCATTACATCTAAGGAGAAGAGAGTATCAAGGAGAATAAGCTGATAATAGGGTCAAGATTGGAGAGAGGTGAAGAAGGATTAATATTGAGAAAAGGCTATTACATTTGACAAGAGCATACAGAAGGATGGAGGGAGCAGAGAAAGAAAATGTTCAAGATGAAATATAGATTGTTACTTATGGAGCAGGCATTCCAGAAAGCAAAAATAAACACAAAAAATAAAAAGGAATAAATAAGGAAACGTTTTTATGAAAAGAACCATAGACAACAAACCAATATCATTAATAAATAAACATCCTTCCTAAATGATTTAGCATCTAAAGTCATAGATAGGAAACTTCATTATGCTTCTCTCAGTTTTGGATAAGTCTAAACCAAAGGAAAAATAAGGAATTGAACAAATTTCTGGACAACTAGAGTTAAAAGAATTGTGCTATTGTTCGGTCATTTCTGACTCTTTGTGATCCCATTTGGATCTATTTCCTTTTCTAAGATTGGGTTATTTAAGTTACTTGCCCAGAGTCTCACTAGTATGTGCAGCCAGATTTGAATTCAGATCTTATTGACTTCAGACTTGGCCCGCTATCCATTGTGCCACATAGGTGGAATCTTCTTAAAAGGGTCAGTAAAAGAATATACATATTTCTCTGTACCACAAATTGAGGATGTATATACTGTGGCAGAGATATTGCAAGCAAATATAAAAATACAGAAATACTTAAATCCTTTATAGACCATAACAGAATAAAAGGAGAAAGGGTTTCCGAGACTGCAAACAAGATATAGACCCAGATGACAGTAAAATCTTAAATAATGAGTGAATCAAAGGACAAATTATATAAACAATAATTATGTAAAAGAAAATAATGATAAAACAGCACACCATGGAACGCAGTTAAAGCAGTTGTCAAGGGGGAAATCATATCCTTATAATCATATGTTGACAAAATAGAAAAAAAGAGAATTAATGAACTGAATATACGTTTTTAAAAACTGGAAAATGAAAAAACACAAAATAAACACAAAAGAGAAGATACTAAAAACTAGAGGAGAAATAATCTGGAAACAAAACTGGTAGAATAAAGCTGGGTCTTTGAACAGACTAATAAAATTGATAAACCATTACCAAATCTGATTAAAAAAGACAGCAGAAAATCAAATTTAAAAAATATCAAATGAGCAAGGTAAAATTACACTAAATAAAACAACCCCAGAAGAAATAGAATAGGAATATAACATCCCAATTATCTGCTAATGAAACTGAGAATAGAAAAGAAATAGAGGAAAACCTTAAGAAAAATGTAATATAAGGGGCAGCAAGGTGGCGCAGTGAGTAAGAGCACCAGCCCCAGAGTCGGGAGGACCCAGGATCGGTTCCAGGCTCAGATACTTAACACCCACACAAAAAAACTAGCCGTGTAACCTTGGGCAAGCTACTTAACCCCAATTGCTTTAAAAAAAATATGTAATATAAACCAAATGATCAGAAGACCAGATAGAGATCTTAAATAACCCAGTCTTAGAAAAGGAAATAAATCTAACTGTAAAGGAACTACCAAAGGAAAAAAACTAATTGTCCAGATGAATTCATAGGAGAATTCTATCAAACTTTTAAAGAACAATCTGTATCCATACTATAGAAATTATTCTCAGAAATGCATAAGGAAAGCACCCTGCCTAAATTCATTAATGAGACAAAATCCTAATACCTAACTAAACCAGGAAAAGATAAAATACAGAAAGAAACTAAAGACTGATATCATTAATGAACATTGACTCAAAAAACTAAAACCCCAAACAGATTAGTGATTTATCAAAAAAATCATTCATGATGATCAAGTGGTATTTATACCAGGAATGCAAAGATGCTTCAACATTAGGAAAAATAATCAATATAATTAATCAATTAAAACCCCAAACATCCCAAACTACATTTCAGTAGATGGGGAAAAACTTTTTGACAGCACTTGTTTATGCTAAAACATAGACAACACTTGTTTATAAAGTATAGGTGTAAAGGTACTTTAAAAATAATATCATAAAAAGTTTCTATCTAAAACCAAAATCTGTTGTTTGATAAACTCAAAATATTGGCTACATAGGAAATAACTGTTAAACAAGTTTGTTGTTCAAGTCATTTCAGTCATGTCTGACTCATTGTGACCCTTTTTGGGGTTTTCTTGGCAAAGATACTATGGTTTGCCGTTTCCTTTTCCAACTCGTTTTACAGATGAGGAACTAAGGCAAATAGGGTTGAGTGACCAACTAGTGTCTGAGGCCAGATTTAATCTCAGGTCTTCTTGAATCCAGGCTCAGTTCTCTATCAACTATGCCACTTAGCTGTCCTTTTAAAATACTTACTGAAAGCTTAAAAATGAGTTTAACTTATCTTTTATTTTTTCTATTTCCTCTAATACTCGATGGCAGCTTATTTTATCCTGTATTGTTGATTGCATGGGGGAATCAAAGGACTTATTTTTACCAGTCTCTATCTTGGCATGGTTAACAATCCAAAGACATTTATTAAATGCTTATTGTGTGACAGGTACTATGCTAAGTGCTGGAGACACAGGTAGATTGAAATTACTGAATACCAGTGATTCCAACCTTTTTTTTTTTTCTTTTTCATCAACTTCCCCTTTGGAACTTTACTGAGAATTTGTCAAACACCTCATTTCAAAGCATTTTTAAAAGTCCACCTTTTTCTAAATCTTTCAGAAATACTTATCTTTTAGGGAGAGGTGAATTCCAGAGAGAAGGGAGCTTATTTCAAAGAATACTTATGCTTTCCTCGTTTCTGAATTTTATGTCATATGAATTTTAAAGGTTCATGCTGTTTTTTTTCTTTTCTAGAGATTGTTCACCTCACATCCTTGTTGGTCCTCCTGTACAAGCTGAAAAAAACATTGAATTTTTGAATACTCTTAAAGACCGTAATCCTGGGGATTTATGGTCTAGAATGCATATCTCCTCGATGGAATATGCTGCAGGTGACATCACACGAAAAGACAGGAAAAAAGACAAAGCAAGAGTAAGTGAATTGCTACAAGGTCTTACATTCTCTGGTGATTCCGATGTTGATGAAGAAGATGAAGTTGAGTCACACCCTGCTAGAAAGAAGCAGAAAGTAACTACTTTTACAGAGAAGAAATGGATCAAAAGAGATATTCAGCCCAATTTTCCAAGTTGGTCAGCATTGGATTCTGGAATTTTGAATCTCAAAAGTGAGAAACTAAATCCAGTTGAATTCTTTGAATTATTTTTTGATGATGAAACATTCAAGTTAATTGTTGATGAAACAAATCATTATGCTTCTCAGAAAAATGTCATCTTGGAAGTTACAGTTCAGGAAATGAAGTGTGTTTTTGGTGTTCTTCTTTTGAGTGGATATATTTGTCATCCCAGGAGAGGAATGTATTGGGAAACTTCAGATAAAGAGCAGAGTCTTGTTAGCAATGCAATTAGAAGGGAAAGGTTTGAATTAATATTCTCATACCTCCATTTTGCAGATAACAGTTGTCTAGATCAATCAGACAAGTTTACAAAATTGAGGCCTCTCATAGATCAAATGAATAAAAATTTCCTCCTATATGCTCCCCTGGAGGAATATTACTGCTTTGATAAATCAATGTGTGAATGTTTTGATAGTGACCAATTCTTAAATGGTAAGCCTATTAGAATTGGTTATAAAATATGGTGTGGGGCAACTAGCCAGGGTTATTTAGTTTGGTTTGAACCCTATCAAGGTGAACCAGTCTTGAAAGCAGAAAAAGATCATGATCTTGGTTTAGGTGGAAAATTAGTAATGAACTTTGCTGATGTTCTCTTGGAGCGAGGACAGTATCCTTATCATATATGTTTTGACAACTTTTTCACAAGTATCAAACTAATTGCAGCTCTGAAGAAGAAAGGGGTGAAGGCAACAGGAGCAATTCGTGATAATAAGACTGAAAAATGTCCTTTCATGAATACAGAAAATATGAAAAAAATGAAAAGGGGGTCATTTGATTTCAGAGTGGAGGAAAAGGAAGAGATAATTTTGTGTCGTTGGAATGATGAAAATTCCATCAACCTATGCTCCAATGCTGTAGGCATAGAACCACTGAACCAAGTAAGCTATTCTGTTGATGAAAAAAAAAAAATTCAAATAAGTCAGCCATCAATAGTTAAGCTATATGAAGTATGTAGGTACGGTGTTGCCAAGATGGATGAAAATATTTCCAAGTACAGGATAAAAATTAGAAGCAAAAAATGGTATTCAATTTTGGTAAGCTATATTATTGATGTGGCCATGAACAATGCATGGCACCTATATAGAATCTGTTGCCCTGATACTTCATCAAGTCTTTTGGATTTTCGAAGATGCATTGCACATTTCTATTTGGAGAACAATGCTAATCAAGCAGACTAAGAAAGATAAAGTCAGCAATTACATATAGAACTAAAAAGTAAATATACTGTGACTTTCTACTGAGAACATTGGTAATTTAATAATTTATTGGAGACAAAACTCAGTAACTTAGGTGTCCTTCCTCTATCATTACATCCACATCTTAACCTTTGTGATTTATATCCTCATGTTAATCCCCCAGAGAGCACCTACCCAATGCACGAGAGACCTTCCTCTGGTTCTTCTAACCAGAAGAAACCATATATGTCTGTCTTGAGTGACATTATCCCTCAGTATGTATTGGGGCCAACCACTTTTCTAATCATATTACATATCTTAAATAATACATTTTATATCACTTCTTGCTAGCAAATTATTACTGGCAATGTTCTACATCCTACTAATGTCTGCTATGCATCTCTTCATTGTCCTTTGGATTACCTGCAATTTTGATTATTTTTTTTTATATTGTGGATTTTTATGATAGCTAGTCAGCATCAACAAGAGATATTGATGTTAAAAAGATGGATTTTAGGGGTGGCTGGCTGGTGCAGTGAATAGAGCATTGGCCCTAGGGTCAAGAGGACCTGAGTTCAAATCCAATCTCACACACTTAACACTTACTAGATGTATGACCTTGGGCAAGTCACTTAAGCCCAATAACCCTGCCCTACCCCCTCCAAAAAAAAATGGATTTTTCTATTAGAGAGTAACTTGGCATCATTGAAAGCACTGCCTATCTAAGATATATGTAGTGGCATACTAAGTTAATGGGTTGCCCATCAAAACTACATGCCCATGAATAATAAACATTTTTCACAATTTTTGTTTTCCTTATGGGATTTCTTAGGTTTAAGAAGTCACATAAGTTTTTTTTTTATTTCTTTTTTAAAATAATGTTGTGCTTGACTGAGGAGGCCCCATCGTATTCTTGGGCTTGTTAAAATCAACACACTGTCATCCACAAATAGGGTAATCCAGAACTCTCCATTTCAGAGAAAACTTCTCTGCACAGGACATCTTCTGTAACAATAGCAAACCCCTCTGTTGAGTATACATCCATTTTAGACCTCAATTGAGGCTGATCATCATAGAATGATTGAACAAAGTTATCTTTGTGGTTCCATTTACTAGAGAATTGTGTATAATTTTAACATATGCATGGGAGAGAGATCTTTGAAGTCTATATTTTGCTTATTCAGAGGCATTAAAATCTTTTGGAAAGATAGCTTTGAAGTCTATGTATCATTCAGTAAGATGCACTTTCATAATCAAATAATTATAATGGAACCTTGCAGTCTTTTTGACTTTCAGTCAATTGTGTGACTCTGGGTATATGGTCTACAGTAGAAAACAATTTTTCTGTTAGTGTGCCTGTTGCTTTATCATATTTTCATTGAGGATATACTATACATATATATGTATATGTATATACATATGTGTATATATTGTATAACAAAGATAAAGTAGATATGTAGTTAGAAGTTGTTGGTATATTTTTGATCATCTTTTTTAGGTAAGAATAGCTATTTCCAATCATGTGCTATAATTCCCTTGTCTTAAAGAGTCAGTCCTTCAGGCAAAATATAATGACTTAGAACAAAGAATAAACTATCTGTCAAAACTGCATTGAATTCAATGGTAGATTCCAAGTATTCCTGATGAAAAGGCCAGAACTGGGCAAAATCTTTGGAATGCAAACTCAAGAGCCAAGAGAAATACAGAATGGTAAAATACACTTGATCCATTGAAAAACATCATTTGATGATGAATTATTTACATTCTAATGGAGGAAAGAGGGAATGTCCTCAGATGATCCCAATGATTTTAGAGAAAGGTAAATAAATCAAGTAGAAGGCTGTGAAATTATATTATCATTCTGTTAGAAGGAAATAGAAAATATAGGGAAGGAAAGGAAGTAGGAGCGTGTACTTATTATCTCTCACAATAAAGGTATATGAAATGAAAATTATATGACTATTGAAGAAGGGATGAGTGAAATGGGCATCCCATGAACCTTACTTTCATCTGAACCCTGAGAAAAGAAGGTTAAATACACACATTTATTCCCACACATACAAAGGACTTTGTATAGAAATATATTGTCAACAGAGAAATAAGAGGAAGACTTAAGAAGGAACGAAGTATAGAGTGAGAAATCTAAGCAAAATAGAGTCCCATCATCACAGGATCCTGGAAATTTTAAAAATCTGTAATTGAGGGTGTGAAAAAGGGAAGAGAAGAGAGGGAACAGAATGGAAACAGTTATAGGTCACCAGTGTTAAGCAAACTTCTTTCTTTAACCATCTTTTTTGTAAAGAGGGACCTTGGAGACAAAGAGAAGAAAAAATCTGAGAAGAAAAGATGTAGGGAAATACACAATTAACATTTATAACAATGAACATAAAACGAAAGAATAGGATAGAATCCAATGATATGACAATTAAAAGAAACATTTGAGACAAAAAATTCAGAGTAGCTATAGCAAAATCCATTATGATTCAGGTAAACTTTAAAAAATGGTAACAATAATGATTTCAGACAAGGCAACAGTGAAAATAGACATGATTAAAAGAAATAAGCAGGGAGATGTATATATGTATGAACTAGAGACCAAATCAAGGTGGTGGAAGGAGAGAAAGCATTTTATTCTAGCTTGCTACACTGAGTTTTTCTATGATGATCTACAAGTTCTGATTGGGAAAGGCAAGAAAAAGATACAGAGAGGCAACTTTCTAGCCCAAGGCGACTTAGGCAGGCAGAGAGTTCTGCAGACTCTGGGACAGTGTCTGGCCAACAGTGTGCATGGAGGATGTGACTGAGGGGAACATTGCAGCACAAAGGTATGTAAAGAATGCTAAGAGAGGGCACCAGGATAGGAAGCACCAGAACAGAGATGCCAGGGGATCTGTATTGAGTACAAGCTCTGAATACAGAAACAAATACTATGAGCTGCCAGTTCTGTCAGCCATTATACAATTTTAGATCACAGATCTAGGAGAGGGAAGAGTGGCCAAGAATGAGGGCCTTACTGTGAACTGAGAAATGAACAAATTCTGGAGGCAAAAAGCATCTGATCCAAAGTCAGTAAACAGACCTTTTCCCAGATTACATCACTTGGGAGCATTGAAAGTTTTCTGACCCCCAGATTGATCTTTGAAAGCAATTCAGGCCAAACACCCCTCCCAGAAGTGGACACAATCTAGTGCCAACATAAAGTCTAAAGTTAATACGTAGGCTGGAAGAATAAGAAAACAAAAAAAGAACTCTTATCATAAAGAGCTATTATGGTGACAGGTAAGTTCAAGAAACAAATAGAGAAGAAAATTACTTGAAAGTTATCTATGAGCAAAATATCAAAGAAAAATGTAGCTTAAGACACAAGTCCAACAAGAATACCTAGAAGACTTAAAGTAAGCATTTAAAGAGAGGAGAAAGATTATTGAAGAAAAGATGAAATATCTCAGGAAAAAGAATTGACATGGACAAAAAGAATGAGGTAATTCAAGAATCACTGAACTATCTGAAAGCCATGAGCAAAAAAGAAATTAGGTGTTGTTGGTTTTTTTTTTTTTTAACTGTCCAAGTATCTTAGAAGGCAATATAGAAATTAAAAGAATCTATAGTCACCTGGAAAAAAAATCTCAAAATAAAATATCCCCCAAATCCAAATCTTTCACACTGTCTGATCCTGTGCAAATCAACCTTTCTGTGCCTCAATTTTCTTAGCAAAATAATACCACATCCCAGCATTGTTAAAGAGTAAAATGAAATATTTGTAAAAAAAAAAAAAAACTTTGAAACTTCAAATTTCTAATTAAAAAGAAACAAGTCCAATCCTTATCAAGTAATAAACAGAAAAACATTTAAACACAGAACATGCTTCAATAGGGACCAAGGGCAGAACCATCTCTGTGCTTTGGAAATGCAGGAAAAAGACAACTGTTGAGGTGGAGTCAGGATGGTGAAATAAGAAGAATCAGATGACCGTAGCTTTTCCCACTCTCCCTTCTCCACAACCATCTAGAAAACATACCAGAATGAATTCTTACTGAGAAGAAGTTATGAGTTGTTTTTCTAGTCCAAGGCATCTTAGGGAAACAGAAAAGTCTTCTGACACTGAGGATGGAATCTCGCCAGGTCTGCAAGAACTCAAAGAAGGCTGAGACAACATCAGGGCAGAAAGGGATTCCAAGGGACCCTTGAACTAGCACTAGGTTCAGGAATAGGTACTATCCAAAAGTATGTCTCCCATTACCCCATTCCAGATGACAGATTCAAGGTAGGAGTGGTCATGAGTATAGACCCTAATTGAGTACTTAGCAGGGAATGAACACATTCCAGAAACTAGAAGGTGTGTCTCTCTGGTCCCAAGAGTAGAGTGGGGACTAAGTTTTACCTTTAACCCAGCATTAAGCCTGAAGTAGAATTACCAGGGTAGTAGTCCTAGACCAAAGGGGAGCCAGCAATTTAGTTGCTCTGAACCTACAGAGCTTTCCAATGAGCTAACATTGACTGAGTCCAGCAGCAATCTACAGAAACTTGAACCCAGCGATAAAACTATAATAGACCTCAAACTGGGTCAGGAATTTGCAAAGCTCAAAATAAGAAGGTGTTGAACATACTTCTCTCCAGATCTACTTTGGAAGCACTGAAAATTTGCAGGGCATCAGACAGAGGTGTAAAGCAGCAGAAGGATATGAAGGTTCAGAATCTCAGGCCAGACATCAGCTCCCTCCCCCAAGAAGTGTGTAGAACCCAACACTAACAAAAAGACCAAAATTAAGAAGACTAGAAGAATGAACAAATGCCCCTTAAAATGCTGCCATGACAAAAAGGAAGCTAAGTACACAAAGAAGAAAAAAAGTTACTTAAAAGCATGTAGAAGCAAAACCTCTAGGAAAAATGCAGTTTGGACAATTTTTGTGATGGAAAAAGGTTAGAAACTTTCCCAATAAGATTTGAAGTAAAGCAAGGGTGTCCATTATCACCACTATTATTTAACATAGTGCAAGAAATGCTATCTATAGCAATAAGACAGAGAAATGGAGGCAATAAGCACAGGGAAAGAGAAAACAAAACTTGTTTTGTTGATTTTTGCAAATATTAAGACCCAAAAGAGTCAACTAAAAAATTACTAGAAACAATAAATTCAGAAAAATTACAGGGCTTAAGAGAACACACCTAAATTATTAGCATTTTTTGTATATAATCAACAAAATCAAGAGAGAGAAAGAGAAATCTCACTGAAAATACTACAGAATGGATAAAATATTTGGAATTTTATCCATGAAAACACAACGACCATGTTAATATAACTGCAAAATACTTTTTACAAAAGTGCTGATCTAAATAATAGGAGAAATATGAATTGCTCATGTCTAGTCCATACTGATATAATAAAAATGACAGTAGTACTTATATTAATTTATTTATTCAATACCATACAACCAAATTATCAAGGATTAATTTGTAGAGCTAGAAAAGAAATAATAAAATTCAACTAAAGAAAAAGGATTAAGATTATCAAGGTAAAAGTTGGGAAAATCAAATTGATTGTACTGTGATTGATTTTATTTTGTACCACTACTGATATCTCATGTAACTACCTAAGTCCTGTTTCATTTGTCTCTGAGTTAAGTTTAGAAGTTCAATTTTCCTGCTAATCACTGTTCTGTTCTTGTATTAGGGAAATCTGTTGCCCTTGAAAGATGCAAGTGGATGCCAGGGTGTCTTGCTTGTTATTTCTGCAACAATGACTGTCCTTCAAGGAAGTCTGCTCTGTTATCACTGTGACACTAACTAGCCATGCAGGTGAATGCTATCAATAAACTTTCTATACTGACAATATGGAATAAGGGGTTGTTGGTACCCCTGCATTCCAAGTTTCCAGTCAGTTATATAGTCCTCAATGTCTATGACACTTCTGACTTTGTAACCAATTTTCTTGTTCCCACCATCTGTAATGCTTCCTTCTAGTTTCTGAATGGAAGAGTCCTCTTGTCCATAAAAATTATCAGTCAGCCTTCATCCAGTCTTAGCTAACTGAGAAGACTGAGACCCTGTTTGTTTACAAATTTGCACTTTGTAATAAATTGATTGTACTCAGAGATTTGTGCCTCAGTTTGCTTTCATTTCAATCACAACAGAGAAAAACACTAAAAAAAAATTAGAGTAAGGTGGCCTAGATATACCAAATTTCAAACCTTAGTACAAAACACTAATCATAAAAAACTATTTCATGCTTGTTTAAAAAAGTATCAGTTGAAGAGATAAGTTATAAAACACACAGAAGCAAGTAGACATAATAGCCTAGTGTTCTGATAAACCCAAAGACCTAAAGTTTGGATAAGGGCTCACTATTCAACAAAAAATGAGAATCCAGGAAAGCAATCTGACACAAGTTGGCTAGAAATCAGCATGTTACAGCAAATACCAAGATAAGCTCCAAATGGATATATGACTCAGAAAAGGTCACATCCTAAACAAATTAGGGAAACAAGTAATGATGTGTCTAAAAATTCATGACCAAACAAGTGATAGTAGTTAGGAGAAAAATTCATGACCAAACAAGTGATAGTAGGAAAGATCACAGAACATAAAATGAACAGTTTTTATTTTAAAAATTGTTTTTGTCCAAGCAAAATCAACACAGACAAAAATAGAAGAGAAACTGGGGGAAACTTTGAAGTAAATTTCTCTGATAAAGATCTAATAGCCAAGAATTAAATATAACAGATTGCTTCAAAGTTATAAGGAGAAAAGACTCCCCAACAAAAATTAACAAAATCGGAGTTAGTTTTCTTTTTTTCCTTATTTTTTGAAACTGATTATTGATTATATATTAATGGCTAACAGTTTTTGTAATCACTGTAACCAATTTATACAGCTTAGATTTGGATTTATTTTATATAGACCTTGGTAGAAAAGTTTGGAAGAGATTATACACACAATTGAAAATGACCCTGCTTCTTGAGGTTAATAAAGAAAATGGATAAAGGACAATTCAACCTTCTCAGGAAATGCTTTTCCTTTAGTACTGGGTCCCTCTGGTGAAGGGGAGGTAAGTGGCTGGGGACTTTTCAAAGGATGTTCAACTCTGTATTTTCCTCTTACTATGGATTCTGGGAACCACTCACCTCCTTTTGCAAGTCAACATAATTATGGGCCAATCACAGTTTGAGTTTACTTGGCACCAGTATACCTTGTGTAAATGAACTGCTCTGACTATAAGGTGTGTCTTAGGTCATTGACCTCTATTATAAGTAATTGTTAGCCTTTCCAATAAAAGAGATTATGCTTGGACTTTCATGCCTACTTATCTCAACAACTTTTAACATTCCTTTTTAAAATTTTGAGTTGAAAATTTTCTCTCTCTCCTCAGTTCCTCTGCCATTCATCAATAAGGCAAGCATTTTATCAATTATACATGTAGAATTATGTAACACACATTTCCATATTAACCATGTAGCTAAAAAAAGGAAAGAAAAATAAAGTAAAAAAAATTATACTTCAATTTGCACTGAGAGTTTATCAGTTCTGTCTCTGGTGGTAGATAGTATTTTTCAACACGAGTTCTTTGGGACTGTCTTGGATTATTGTATTGATCAAAGTAGCTAAATCCTTAATTACAGTTGATCCTTGTTACAATATTGTGTTACTATTTACAATGGTTTGATTCTGCTCAATTCACTTTGCATCAGTTAATATAAGTCTTTCCAGGTTTTTCTGAAACTATCCTCCTCATTTCTTATAGCATAATCGTATTCCATCACGATTATATACCACAACTCGTTCAGCTATTCACTAATTGATGAGCATCATCTCAATTTCCAATTCTTTTCCACTATAAAAGTTGTTATTTTTGTATATATAGATCCTTTCCCTTTTTCTTTGATCCCTTTGGGATAAGCTCGGTCAAAGGGTATGTATGGTTTTTATTGTCCTTTGGGCACAATTCCCTATTCTTCAGAATTGGAACAGTTCAAACTCCACCAACATTGAATTAGTGTACTTATTTTTCCACATCCTCTCCAGCATATGTCATTTTCCTTTTCTGTCATCTTAGCCAAACTGATAGGGGTAGAGTGGTACCTCAGAATGGTTTTAATTTGTATTTCTTTAACCTATAGTGAAAACAGAGTGGTATGAAAAATAGAGTCTGATCAATAGAGCATTTTTATATGACTTGTTAGTTTTGATTTCTTCTTCTGGAAACTACATGCTCATATTCATTGTCAATTGGGGAATAGTTCTCATTTTAATAACTTTGACTAGTTTACTATATATTTGAAAAACGAGGCCTTTATCAGAGAAACTTGCTGTAAAATTTCCTAATTTTGGCTGCATTGATTTTGTTTAAGCAAAACCTTTTGTAATTTCATGTAATTAAACTTTTCCATGTTATTTCCTGTCTATCTCTTGTTTGGTCATAAATTCTTCCCTTATTCATATATCTGATAGATAAAATTTTCCATTCTACCCTAATTTGCTTATGATATTACCCTTTATGTCTAAATTGTGTATCTATTTTGCCATTTTCTTAGTATATACAGTATGAAATGTTTGTCTATCCAGGGGTGGGGAACCTGCATCCTTGAGGCCACAAGTGAATTTGTTCTGTAAAACTTGAACTCAGTCAAAAGGCCCCACCCATGTGGCTTTGAGGCTTCAGGGTCCCCACCCCTGGTACTATACCTAATTTCTTTCAAACTGCTTTTGAGTTTTCCCAACAATTTTTGTTAGTGAGTACTTTCCCTAAAAGCTTGAATTAGACAGAGAGGTCTGCTGACACTGAGGACAGGGTCTGGCTAGGAGTACACTTATGTGCAACACTCCAGCATGTAGGGAGAAGGTGTGTACCAAGGCAAGTGAAGGTCCCAGACTCATAATAAGTGCTACACATGGCAAAAAAAAATCAATTTTTAGCTTTGTTGCCCACTACCTAATTCCAATTCATATATCCAGTGAAGATTGCAAAAGGAGACCTGCACCCAGGAGTAGCCTTCCAAGCTAAAGAACTGCCTCAGAACCTACACTGAGAGATGAAAAATCAGAAGTGAGTTTGACCCTAGGAACAGAATAGAGTCTCAGTTCCAGCTTCTAGCCAATACTTCAGTCTGCAGAGGAATAAGCAGAGCAGCAATCTTAGAATAAAGGGGAACCTTCAGTTCTGTCACTCAGAGCTAGAAAAGCTTCCAAGCTTTATAAATTTAAAGTGTCAGGTTAAGTATGCCTTGCTGCATTTATGGCTTACACATAGCAAGCTTGTTAACACATAAGTGATTGTTGAATTAGAGAGGTGTATATACTAGAGTTTACCAAAGCAGGACAGTTAAAACTACTTTTGATGGAATAGAGAAGTGGTATTTTTTCTTTCTTGATGTGAACATTTTTTCTTTCTTAAAATGAATAATGCCATTTTAGAATAAGCCTCCCTTTCAGTGTTAAATGGGCAGTCATATCTCACCTTTATGTTTTGCTCTCTTTTACCCCAGCTCTTGCTCAAGAATAGCCAAGATATCAAAACCAATGACAGACTAGATTAGAAAGTTTACATTTCCTTTTTTCTAGACACCTTTTTCCTCCACTTATGAGTTTGATTTATTTCAGGACTAATAGGAGAAATTATCTATCAGTCTGTGGACATGGGATTTGAACTAGCTTGTCTTAAGACTCTACCCTGTGCAGATTGGCTTTTGATTTTCCTTCCTGTTTATTCAAGAATATTTAAGTAGCCTGTGGAGATGGGGCCCTTCAGATCTGGCTGATGTCCCCAAACTAGGCAAGTTTCCACACCTTACACTGTTGACCAGACATTTCTGTATGAAAATGAGCGGGGCCATGTCTATCTCAGCTAAAATTTGTGTCATTTCTATGGTCTGTCTATGGCTAACTAAGCTTCCTTTTCTTAACAGTTGAGTGACCTATGAATGCCTTGTTTTGTTCTAATATCAGTTGTCAACAAGCTTGACTTAGTATAAGTGAAAACAACATACACATATTTTCCCCATCCTTAAATTATATTCCATTAAAGTCAATGGGGGATCAACCCAATGCATTCTGAAAACTCACCAAAGGAGAAAAGTCTTAACTCCACCATCAAATGCAAAAAGCTCCAGAATCTCTAGCTATAACAATGCATTGAATACAAAGAATTTAAGCATGTCATAAGCAATTCCCATCCTTTTTATTTTACATTTTTCCATAGGATTATACTGAAAATTTCCTTCAATGTAACTCAACAGAAATCTGTAATAGATGAAGGTGGTCAGGATACATCTTTATCTTGCTCCTTTCTCTTCATTTAATACATTATATCATGTTTCATTTTTTTATTGATTAATTTGTTTATTTTTAGTTTACAACATTTAGTTCCACAAGCTTTTAAGTTCCAAATTCTCTCCCCCTTCCTCTCCTCCTCCCTCTCCCCAAAGACAACTTTCAATCTGATATAGGTTCTACATATACCTTCATATTAAACATATTTTCACTTTAGTCATGTTGTAAAGAAGAATTATAACCAATGGAATGAACCAGAAGAAAGAAGAAACAAAACAAAAAAGAGAGAGTAAATAGTTTGTTTCAATCTGCAATCAGGCTGTGTAATTCTTTCTCTGGATGTGGATAGGTTTTTCCAACATGAGTCTTTTGGAGGCGTCTTGGACCCTTGTATTCCTGAGAGGAGCCGAGTTTGTCAAAGTCAGTCATCATGGATACAATGTGTCTGTAATTGTGTACAATTATCACCTGGTTCTGCTCCCCTCACTCAGCATCAGTTCATATAATGCTTTCCAGGTTATTCTGAAGTCCATCTGCTCATCATTTCTTATAGCACAATAGTATTCCATTATAATCATATACCAACACTTGTTCAGCCATTCCACAATTGATGGGCATCCCCTTGATTTCCAATTCTTTGGGCACACAAAAAGAACTCCTATGGATATTCTTGTACATACAGGTCCTCTTCCCATTTGTATTATCTCTTTTGGATACACCCCCAAAAGTGGTATTACTTGGTCAAAGAGTATGCATGTTTTTATACTCCTTTGGGAGTTTTTCCAAATTGCTCTCCAGAATGATTGGATCAGTTCACAACTTCACCAACAATGTATTAGTTTACCAATTTTTCCACATCTCCAACATTTATAGTTTTCCTATTTTGTCATGCTAGCCAATCTGACAGGAGAGATGTGGTACCTAAGAGTTGTTTTGATTTGCATTTTCCTAATCAATAGTGATTTAGAGCATTTTTTTCATATGATAATAGATATCTTTAAGTTCTTCCTCTGAAAACTGCCTGAATGAATATGAATATTCTTTGACCATTTATCAACTGGGGAATGACTTTTATTCTTATAAATTTGATTCAGTTCTCTGTATATTTTAGAAAGGAGGCCTTTATCAGAGATACTGATTGTAAAAATTCTTGCCCAATTTTCTACTGCCTTCCTAATCTTGGTTGCATTGGCTTTGTTTGTACAAAAACTTTTCCATTTAAGATAATCAAAATTATCCATTTTGCACTTTGTAATGCTCTCTATCTCTTGTTTGGTCATAAATTCTTCCCTTCTCCATAAATCTAACTGTTAAAATATTCATTGCTCTCTCAGACTGTTTATAGTATCAGTCTTTATATCTAAATCATGAACCCATTTGGACTTTATTTTGGTATATGGTGTAAGATATTGGTCTATGTCCAGTTTCTGCCATACTATTTTCCAGTTTTCCCAGCAATTTTTGTCAAATAGTGAGTTTTTATCCCATAACCTGGAGTCTTTGGGTTTATCGAATGGTAGGTTCCTATAATCATTGACTACAGTCTTATGTATCTAATTTATTCCACTGATCCACAGCTCTATTTCTCAGCTATTACCAAGTTGTTTTGATGACTGCTGCTTTATAATACAGTTTAAAATCTGGTATACCTAGGCCACCTTCTCTAGCATTTCTTTTCTTTAATTCCCTTTATATTCTGGACCTTTTGTTCTTCCAGATGAATTTTGTTATTATTTTTTCTAACTCTATAAAATAATTTTTGGTAGTTTGATTGGTATGACAATAAATACGTAATTTTAATTTAGGTTAAATTGTCATTTTTATTATATTAGCTCAGCCTAACCACAAGCAACCGATATTTTCCCAAGTGTTTAGATATGACTTTATGTATGTGGAAAGTGTTTTCTAATTGTGTTCCTATAGTTCCTGGGTTTGTTTCAGCAGGAGACTCCCAAATATTTTATAATGTTGACAGTAACTTTAAATGGAATTTCTCTTTCTATTTCTAGCTGTTGGGCTTTGTTAGAAATATAAAGAAATGCTGAGGATTTATGGGTTTATTTTATATCCTGCAACTTTGCTAATGTTACTTATTATTTCAAGTAATTTTTTTTATTTTATTCTCTAGGATTTTCTAAGTATGTCACCATATCCTCTGCAAAAAAATGATTACTTAGTCTCAGCTTTACCTATTCTAATTCCTTCCATTTCTTTTTCTTCTCTTCTAAAGCTAACATTTCTAGTACCAAATTGAATAACAGGGTTGATAATTGACATCCTTGTTCCACCCCTGATCTTAATAGGAAATGTTTCTAGCATCTCCTCATTACGTATAATAATTGTTGATAGTTTTAGGAAAATGCTACTTATCATTTTAAGGAAGACTCCATTTATTCCTATGTTTTCTACTGTTTTTAATAGTAATGGGTGTTGTATTTTGACAAAAGCTTTTTCTGCATCTATTGAGGTAATCATATGGTTTCCACTAGTTTTGTGATTGATATGATCAATGATGCAGGTAGTTTTCCCAATGTTGAACTAGCCTTGCACTCCTAGAATAAATCCTACCTGATCAAAATGTATTATTCTCATGATAAATTCCAGTAATCTGTTTGCTAATATTTTATTTAATATTTTTGTTTCTATATTCATTAGGGAAATTGGTCTATAATTTTCTTTGTCTGTTTTGGTTCTTCCCAGTTTAGGTATCAGCACCATATTTGTATAATTAAAAGAATTTGGTAGGATTCCTTCTTCACCAATTTTCCCAAATAGTCTAATGGTATGGGAATTAATTGTTCTTTAAATGTTTGATAGAATTCACTTAGAAGTTGATCTGGACCTAGAGATTTTTTCCTAGGGAGTTCATTGATGGCTTGTTCAATTTCTTTTTCTGCGACAGGGTTATTTAAGTACTTTGCTTCCTCTTCTGTTAATTTGGGCAACTTATATTTTTATAAATATTGATCTATTTCACTAAGATTGTCAATTTATGGGCATACAACTGGGCAAAATATTTCCTAATTATTATTTTAATTTCCTCTTCATTGGAGGTTTTTATTTTTATTTTTAATACTGGTAATTTGGTTTTCTTCTTTTTTTTGAAATCAGATTGACTAAAGGTCTATCAATTTTATTGTTTTTTCATAAAACCAGCTCTTAGTTTTATTTATTAGTTCAATAGTTTTCTTGCTTTCAAATTTATTAATCTCTCCTTTGGTTTTCAGTATTTCTAATTTGGTATTTTATTGGGGATTTTCAATTTGTTCTATTTCTAGCTTTTTCAGTTGCATGCCTAGTTCATTGATCTCTTTTTTCTCTATTTTATTCATGTAAGTATTCAGGGATATAAAACTTCCCCCAATAACTGCTTTCACTGCATGTTTTAAGTTTTGGTATGTTGTCTCATTATTGTCTTTCTTTTTAATGAAGTTATTGTTTCTATAACTTTTTGTTTCACCCAATCATTCTTTAGGATTAGCTTATTTAGTTTCCAATTAGTTTTAGTCTATCTTTCCTTGTCCCTTTATTACATATAATTTTTATTGCATCATGATCTGAAAAGGATCTATTTAATATATCTGCCTTTCTATGATTTTGAAGTTTTATTCCCTAGTATATAGTCAGTGTTTGTGTATGTGCCATGTACTACCGAGGAAGAAGGTATATTCTTTTTTATCCCCATTCAGTTTTTTTCCTGAACTCTATCATATCTACCTTCTCTAAAATTCTATTCACCTCCTTAATTTCTTTTTTGCTTATTTTGATGTTAGATTTATCAAGTTCAGAGAGTGGGAGGTTGAGGTCCCCCACTAGTGTACTTTTGCTCTGTATTTCTTCATGTAACTCCCTTAACTTCTTTTTTTTTCAGGATTTATTTATTTATTTTTAGTTTTCAACATTCATTTTCACAAGATTTTGAGTTCCAAATTTTCTCCCCATCTCTCCCTTACACCCTACCCTAAAATGGCAAGCATACTGACTATGCCTTCCCCCAGACTGTCCTCTCTTCTATACCCCCCTATCCCTACTCTTAGCACCTTCCCTCTTACTTTCTTGTAGGGCGAGATGGATTTCTATACCACTGTCTGTATATCTTTTTTTTTTTTTTTGCTTTTTGGAGGGAAATTGGGGTTAAGTGACTTGCCCACGGTTACATGGCTAGTTTTTGTGTTAAGTGTCTGTTGCCGCATTTGAACTCAGGTCCTCCTAACTCCGGGGCCAGTGCTCTATTCACTGCACCTTCTACCCGCCCCCCCTGTATATCTTATTTCCAGGTTGCATGTAATAACAATTTTTTAACATTTGATTTTAAACATTTGAGTTCCAGCTTATCTCCCTTCTTCCCTCCTCACTGACCCCACTGAGAAGACAAGCAATTCAAAATAGGCTATTCACATATGGTTAGGCAAAATAATTTCCATAGTAGTCATGTTGTAAAAGACTAACTATATTTCCCTCCATCCTATCCCATCCCTCATTTATTCTATTTTCTCCTTTCAGCTTTTCCCTTTTCAAAAGTGTGTGCCTCTGACTACCTCCAGCCCCATTCTGCCCTCCCTTCTATCATCCTCTCATCTTATCCCCTTCCCCCCTACTTTCCTGTAGAGTAAGATACCCAGTTGAGCATGTATGTTATTCCCTACATAAGCCAAGTCCAATGAGAATAAGGTTGACTCATTCCCTTTTACCTCCCTGTTCTTCCCCTCCACTGTAACAGCTTTCTCTTGCATCTTTTATGTGAGATAATTTACCCTATTCTATCTCTCCCTTTCTTCTTCTCCCAATATATTCCTCTCATATTCATATTCAAATCACCCTGTGCCCTCTGTCTATGTATACATGTATATACACACATATATATGTATACACACAATACACCCACCTATACATACATATATAAGTATATATACATATATATTCCCTTCAACTATCCGCATACTGACAAAATCTCATGAGTTACAAATATTGTCATTACATGTAAGAGTGTAAACAGTTCAACTTTAATAAATTCCTTATGATTTCTCTTTCCTGTTAACCTTTTCATGCTTCTCTTGAGTCTTGTATTTGAAAGTCAAATTTTCTGTTCAGCTCTAGTCTTTTCATCAAGAATGCTTGAAACTCCTCTATTTCATTGAATATCCATATTTTCCCCTGAAGTATTATACTCAGTTTTATTGGATAGGTCATTCTTGGTTTTAATCCTAGCTGCTTTGACCTCCAGAATATCATATTTCAAGTCTTTTGATCCTTTAACATAGAAGCTGCTAGGTCTTGTGTTATCCTGATTGTGTTTCAACAATACTCAAATTGTTTCTTCCTGACTGCTTGTAATATTATCTCCTTAACCTTGGAACTCTGGAATTTGGCTATAATATTCCTAGGAGTTTTCTTTTGGGAATCTTTTTTCAAGAGGTGATCAGTGGATTCTTTCAATTTCTATTTTACCCTCTGGTTCTAGAATATCAGGGCAGTTTTCCTTGATAACATCTTGAAAGATGATATCTAGCCTCTTTTTTTTCTTGTGGCTTTCAGGTAGTCCAGTAATTTTTAAATTATCTCTCCTGGATCTGTTTTCCAGGTCAGTGGTTTTTCCAGTGAGATATTTCACATTGCCTTCTATTTTTTCATTCTTTTCGATTTGTTTTATAATATCTTGATTTCTCATAAAGCCATTAGCTTCTATTTGCTCCATTCTAATTTCTAGGAATTATTTTCTTCATTGAGCTTTTGAATTTAATTTTCCATCTGGTCCATTCTACTTTTTAAGGCATTTTTCTCCTCATTGGCTTTTTAGACCTCTTTTGTCATTTTGGTTAGTCTATTTTTAAGGTCTTATTTTCTTCAACATTTTTTGGGTCTCCTTTAGCAAGCTTTTGATTTATTTTTCATATTTTTTATCACTTTCATTTTTCTTCCCATTTTTTTCTCTGCTTCTCTTACTTGATTATCAAAATCTTTCTTGAGTTCATCCATGACCTGTGACCATTTCATATTTTTCTTAGAGGATTTTGATGCAGGAGTTTTGAATTTGTTGTCTTCCTCTGGTTCTATGTTTTGATTCTCTTTGTCACCAAAAAAAGATTCTCTAGTCTTATTTCTCTTCCTCTGTTTGCTCAGCTTGTCAGCAAAATACTTGATTTTTGAGCTCTTTGCCACGGTGGAACTCTGCTTCCAGAGTAGAGAGTGCTGTGTGCCAGATTTCTAGGGTTTTGCACAGCTTTTGTGAGAACTTCTTCTAGGCACCTGCCTCAGAAGTGTGAGAAAGACTGCTTCTCCACAGCCTCAACAACCTCTGCTATGCCAGTGCTCCTCAACCCAGTACCTCCATCCAAGACTGCAACCCAGATCCAAGCAGGGCAAAGCAAGAGAATCCTGCCTCAGCACCAGCAAAAAGATTCCTTCAATTGCCTTCTGGTCAGTTGCTTGGTTCCCCCACCACCAGAGCCTTGACCTCAGGAAGTAGCCTCCATGGCAGCAGCTACAGGAGCCACCACCTCAGCTGCCTTGAGGCCAGGCGCTGGACTGTGCTCTTCTCTCACCCAGTTCCAACAGTTTTCTCCACTTTCTTTTTGGTGTTTATGGGCTGAGAAGTCTGGAAACCACCACAGCTGCCAGTGTTTCAATCCCTCGAGGTGTTCTCCAACTGGTCTGTGCTGCTGGTCTGTGCTGGTGTGGTCCATGCAGGACTTTTCTCCTCTCCCAGCCCAGTGCAATAGACCCTTCCTGTCAGTTTGCTAGGCTGTCCTAAGCTGGAGACATATTTTTTTCCTGTCATTTTGTAGGTTCTGTAGCTCTAAAATGTGTTTAGTCATTTTTTACAGGTATTTGAGGTAACTGGGCATGAGCTCAAGTAAGTTCCTGCTTTTACTCCATCCTCCATTAACTTCTCTAGGAATTTGGATGTTATACCACTTGGTGCATGTATTTTTAGTAATGATATTACTTCATTGTCTATGGTGCCTTTTAGCAGGATGTAATTTCCTTCCTTATCTCTTTTAATTAGATCTATTTTAGTTTATGCTTTATCTGAGATTAGGATTGCTACCCCTGCTTTTTTTTTTTTACTTTGCTGAAGCATAATATATTCTATTCCTGACTTTTACCTTTACCCTGTGTATCCCCTTGTTTCAAATGAGTTTCAAATGCATATTGTACAATTATGGTTTTTAATCCATTCTTCTATCTGTCTCTGTTTTATGGGAGAGTTTATTCCATTCACATTCACATCTGTGAAGGACATATCTGTGTCTTTCTCTCCATCCTATTTCCCCCCATTTGTGTTTTTGTTTCTCCCTTCTCCCTTCACCTCCTCAAAAGTGTTTTGCTTTTGGCCACCACCTCCCTCAGTCTTCCCTCCCTTCTATCAACCTCTCTCCTTTTTATTCCCTTTTTCCTTACTACGTATTTCCTCCCTTCTAACCATCCCTCTCCTTTTCTTCCCCTCCTACTGCCTGTAGAACAAGTTAGATTTCTATACTCAACAGAGTATGTTATTCCCTCCTTGAACCAAATCAGATAAGAATATATTTCAAACAATGCTCTTCTCCCTTTTTTCCCTCTACCATGATAAATTTCTGTGCCCTTCATGTGATATAATTTACCCTTTCCTTCTCCCATCACAATCCCTTTGCACCCCTTAATTAGATTTTGTATCATCACCTCAGTTAATTTATACCTATACCCTCTGTCTATGTGTATACCTTTTAAATGTCATAATAAATACACCATTCTAAAGATTAACAAATACCATCCTCCTTTATAGGGATATAGACAATTTGCCCTTATTGAGTAATAAGATTTTTTCTTCTCTTTTTCCCCCATTTACCTTTCTATGCTTCTCTTGAGTTTTGTATTTGAAGATAAAATTTTCCATTGAGCTTTTTCACAAGGAAGGTCTGGAACTCCCTTATTTCACTAAATGTTTATTTGCCTGAAAGAGTATGCTCAATTTTGTTGGGTAGTTGATGATGCTTAGTTGTGGTTGAAGCTCCTTTACCTTATGGAATATCATATTCCAATCCCTCCAGCCTTTTAATGTAGATGCTCAAAGGTCCTGTGTCATCCTGACTATAGTTTCTTGATATCTAAATTGCTTCTTTCTGGCTGCTTGCAGTATTTCCTCCTTGACCTGATAATTCTGGAATTTGACCACAATATTCCTTGGAGTTTTCAATTTGGGATCTCTTTTAGGAAGTGATCAATGAATTCTTTTGATAACTATTTTATCCTCTGATTTTAGGACCTTGGGGCAGTTTTCTTGGAAGATACTGTCCGGGATATTTTTTTCATCATGGCTTTCCAGTAGACCAGTAATTCTTAGATTATCTTTCCTGGGTTTATTTTCCAGGTCAGTTGTTTTTCCAATGAGATATTTTACATTTTCACCTATTTTTTTTATTCTTTAGATTTTGTTCGACTGATCTTGATGCCTCATAGAGTCATTAGCTTTAACTTGCCTAATTCTAACTTTTAATGAATTGTTTTCTTCTGTTAGCTTCTATACTTCCTTTGACATTTGGCTAATTTTACTTTTTAAGGAGTTATTTTCTCCAGTTAGGATCTGTACCTTCTTATCCATTTCATCAATTTTACTTTGTAAAGATTTGTTCTTATCAGTGAAATTTTTTTTCTATTTTGCCCATTGTATTTTTATAATAATCAGCCTCTCTAATTTTAATCTGTTTTAAATCTGTAAATTTAAATCTGTAAAATCTGTTTTACCTCTCTAATTTGGCTTTTAAAATCCTCTTTGAACTCTTCCAAGAGTGCTTTTTGTGCTTGAGACCAGTTCATATTCCCTTTTGAGGTTTTAGATGTGGGTATAGTGTCAATGCTTCTGAGTTTGCATTTTACTAATTCCTATTTCCATAGTAGGATTCTATGATCTTTGTTTATCTAGTTTGTTTCTTCATTGTGATTGCCTTTTTTCCTGGCTTTTAAAGTGGATCCCTGTTACTGGGGCACAGGGAGCTCTGTCCCAAGCTTCTTGTGCTAGGACCTAGGAGCCTGGTTACTGACTTTGTGTGCTGTAGCCTCTGGTTCTACCAGGTAGAAGCTATATAATGCTGCAGCTCACCTGGTGCTGAGCTGGAGCTGGCTGCTGTGTGCCAAGGGTCATGGCCAGGTGATGTCTTTCTGAGTTTCCCTGGGGTTACACTGAAGCTCGCAGTGTGAGGTATAGAGGGGTGGTCTAGCCACTGAAAGTCTCCTCTTCCCCTAAGGCTGCGCTATAGCACAAATAGCCTCAGCCATTAACTGCACTGGTGTCTGGCAATTCCCCTGTGTGTGTAAAGGCACACCTGGGTTCCTGGTGTTGACACTTGCTGGCTCCTCCCCCTTGGGGCTCAGGATCTCTTGCTGGTCCACTGAGGTGGGACTTTATGGAATGCCTTATGTCCTATACTGGTCCCCTTTAGCCACAACAATAAGGACCCTACCCATCAATCTCCCTAGCCTCCCAAGCTAAAAGACCCCCATTGCTGCTGGCTCCCCTATTCCAGGATTTTTCCTGGGGCAAACTCTGCCATCTTAGATCCCAGAAGTTCAAGTAAGTGACTTCCAAACATTTAGTCTGTGGGCTGCTGTGCCAGGATATGTGCTTCTGTCTCACCCAACTCCAACATCCCATCCTATGAGGTTTGGGAATTTCCACTGCCGCTGGTAATTAAGTTTTGTAGAGTCTGCTCCTGCTCCACAGTGGTCTGGTGTAGACCCAAACACTCTGCGCTCTCCCAGCTTGGTTCAATAGTTCCCTCCTATTGACCAACCAGACTCCCCTGGACTGGAAATCTGCTGTACTCTCTCTCCTAGTGGATTCTGTCACTCTCAAATTTGTTCAGATTCACTTTTTTTAGAGGCATCTGAAAGAACTTGTGAGACAGTTCAGGTATGTCCCTGCTTTAACTCCATCATTTTGTCTCTGCCCCCCTGGAGCTTGCAAACTCAGAAGCATTGGCACTATACCGCCACCCCCACCCCCACCCCCACCCCCACCCGGAAGTCATGTTTCTTTAACTTTCTATAGGATTTTCCCCCATCCTTACATTGTATCCCATTTACGTCAAAGGGGGACTGAACCAATCCATTTTGCAAATTCACCAAAAGGGGAGAGTCTGAACTCCACCATGAAATTCAGAAAGCTCAAGATTCTCTAACTATAGACAGTACATTGAATCCAAGGAATTCAAGCAAATCATGAGAAATTTCCATCCATTTCATTTTCCATTGTTCCACAGGATTATAGAGAAGGTTTCCTACAATGTAACTCAACAGAAATCTGGACTATGTTGAAGATGGTCAGGATAGGGCTTTATTTTGCTCCTTTCTCTTCATCTAATGTAATTAGGTATAAAGATCTTGTTTCATGAGGTTTCTATAGGATTTTTCTGCATCTTTATGTTGTATACCATTTAAGTCAATGGGGGACCAAAACCAATCCACTTTGTAAATTCAAATAAATAGAAAAGCTATAGAAATGCTTTGAATCCAAAGAATGCAAGCAAATCCTGAGCAATTCCCATCAATTTTGTATTAGTTTGGTCCATGGGAACACATGGAAAGTTTCCTACAATGTAAGTCAACAAAAATCTTGAATATGTTATAGGTGGTCTTGATATAGCTTTGTCTTGCTCCTTTGTCTTTGGCTAATTAAGTAGATCTTGTTTCTTGAGCTTTCTGTAGGATTTTTCCTCATCCTTTCATAGTATTCCATTAAAGGGAATGGGGGCTCAAACCAATCCACTTTGCAAATTCCCAGAAAGAGAAAAGTTTTAACTCCATCACCAAATGCAGAAAGTTCCATTCAATCTTGCTATAACAATGAACTGAATCCAAGGAATCCAAGCAAGACATGAGCAATTGAGATCTTTTTCAATTTGCATTGGTTCATAGGACAATAGGGAAGGTTTACTTCAATGTAACTCAAGAGAAATATTGAATATGTTGTAGGTGGTCAAGATACAGCTTTATGTTGCTTGATTCTCTTAATCTAGTGCATTATATCATGTTTCTTGAACTTTTTATAGGATTTATCCCCATCCTTACATTGTATCCCATTTAAGTTAGTGGTGGACTAAACCAATCCATTTTGCAAAATCAGGGAAAGAGAAAAGTCTTAACTTGACCATGAAGTACAGAAAACTCCAGAGTCTCTAGCTATAGCCATGCATGCAATTCAAGGAATCCAAGAAAGTCATGAGTAATTACTACCTGTTTCATTTTAGCTTGATCCTTTATATTATAGGGCAGGTTTCCTTCCACATAACAAATCTTGAATACATATTACAAGGTGAGGATATGACTTTATTTTGCTCCTTTCTCTTCACCTAGTGCATGTTATCATGTTTCTTGAGTTTTCTATAGGCTTTATCCCCATACATATATTTTATCCCATTTAAATCAAAGGTAGACCAAACCAATCCATTTTGCAAAACCACGGAGAGAGAAAATTCTTACCTCTACCACCAAATGCAGAAAGCTGTAAAGTCTCTAGCTAAAACAATGTATTCAATTCACAGAATCCAAGAAAATTATGAGCAATTCATTATATGTTTTTCCATCTTATTACAGGTAAAATTTCTTTCAATGTAACTCAAAAGAAGCCTTGAATGTGATGTAGGTGGTAAGGACACAGCTTTATCTTGCTCCTTTCTCTATATCTAATGATTTTTATCTTGACCTTTCTATAGGATTTATCTTTGTCCTTATGTTGCATCCTTTTTAAGTCAATGGTGGCCCAAACCAATCCGTTTTGCAAAACCATGGAAAGAGAAACCTCTTAATTCCACCACCAAATGCTGAAAGCTCCAGGCCCTCTAGCTATAGCAATGCATTGAATTCAAGGAGTGAAAAAAGTCATGAGCAAATCGCATCCATTTTATTTTGCCTTAGTCCCTAGGATCACAGGGATGATTTCCTGCAATATAGCTCAACAGACATCTTGAATATGCTGTAGATGGTCAGGATAAAGATTTATTTTGCTCCATTCTCTTCATCTAATGCATTTTATAGTGTTTCTTGAGCTTTCTCTAGGATTTATCTCCGTCCTTACCTTGTATCCCATTTATGTCAATGGTGGACCAAACAAATCCATTTTGCAAATTCACAGAAATAGAAAAGTCTTACCTCCACCACAAAATGCAGAAAACTGAAGAGTCTCTAGCTATAGCAATGTATTCAATCCACAGAATCCAAGCCAATCATGAACAATTCCCATCTGTTTCATTTTATGTTGTTCCCCATAGGGGAAGTTTAGTTCAATGTAACTCAGCAGAAATCTTTAGTATATTGTAGTTGGTCAGGATATAGTTTTATCTCCAAATGCTGATAGCTCCAGATTCTCTAACTATAGCAATGAACTGAATCCAATGAATCTAAACAAGTCATGAGCAATGCTCATCCTTTTCTTTTTACGTTGGTCCATAGGAATATAGGGAAGGTTTCCTTTAATGGAACTCAACAGAATTCTGGAATATGTTGTAGGTGGTCAGGATATGGCTGTATCTTGCTATATTCTCTTCATCTAGTGCATAATATTGTGTTTCTTGATTTTTCTATAGGATTTGTCCCCATATCTACATTGAATCAAATTTAAGGCAATGGTGGACCAAACTAATCCATTTTACAAATTCATAGAAAGAGAAAAGTCTTAATTTCATGAACAAAAGCAGAAAGTCCCATGGTCTCTAGCTATAGAAATGCACTGAGTCCAAGGAATCCAAATAAATCATGATCAATACTCATCCATTTCATTTGACCCTGTTCCATAGGATTATAGGGAAGGTTTCCTTCAATGCAACTCAACAGAAACTTTGAATATGTTGGAGATGGTCAGGATATGTCTTTATCTTGTTCCTTTTACTTCATATAATGCATTTTATCAGGTTTCTTGAGCTTTCTCTAGATTTTTTTTATCTAGGTTTTATCCCCAATCCATACATTGTATTACATTTATGTCAATGGCGGACCAAACCAATTCATTCTGTACATTCATGAAAAGAGAAAAGTCTTAACTCCAGCACAAAATATAGAAAGCTCCAGAGTCTCTACCTACAGCAATGCATCCAAGGAATCTAAGCAAGTCATTAGCAATTCCCATCTCTCTCATTTTTCTTTTGTTCTTAGGATTATAGGGTTTCCTTCAATGTAATTCAACAGAAACCTTGAATATGGTGTATATGGTCAAGATATGCCTTTATCTTCATCTAATGATTTTTATTGTGTTTCTTGACCTCTCTATAAGATTTATCCTATCCTTATGTGGCATCCCCTTTAAGTAAATGGTGGACCAAACCAATTCACTTTGCAAATTCATGGAAAGAGAAAAGTTTTAGCTCTACCACCAAATGCAGAAAGTTTCTGACTCTCTAGCTATAACAATATATGAAATTCAAGGATTCCAAGGAAATCATGAGCGATTCCCATCCATTTAATTTTACCTTGATCCATAGGATTATTCAGGTTTCCTTCAGTGTAACTCTACAGAAATCTTGAATATGTTGTAGGTGGTCAGGATATGGCTTTATCTTGTTCCATACACTTCATCCAATGCACTATATTGTGCTTTTTGAACTTTCTACAGAAATTATCCCCATCTTTAATTTGTATTCCATTTAAGTCAAGGTGGATCAAAAAAATTCCATATTGCAAATACACAGAAAGAGAAAAGTCTTAACTCCACCACCAAATTCTCTAGAATCTCTAGTTAGAGGAATGCATGCAATCCATGGAATCTGAGCAAGTCATAAGTAATTCCCATCCATTTCATTTTACTTTGGTCCATTGGATCAAAGGGAAGATTTTCCTCAGTGTAACTCAACAGAACCCTTTAATATGTTTTAGGTGATCAAGATATGGGATTATCTTGCTCCATGCTCTTCATCTAATACATTCTATTGTGTTTCTTCAGCATTCTATAGGATTTATCACCATCCTTACATTCTATTCCATTTATGTCAGTGGTGGACGGAACCAATCTATTTTGAAAATTCACAGAAAGAGTAAAGTCTTAATTCTACCACCAAATGCAGAAAACTCCAGAGTCTCTACGTATAGCACTACATTGAATTTAAGGAATTCAGGCAAGTCATGAGCAATTCCCATCCATTTAATTTTTCTTTGGTCCACAGGATTGTAGCAAAGTTTTCTTTCAACATAACAGAAATCTTGAATAAGTTGTTGCTGTTGAGGATTTGGCTTTGTTTTGCTCCATGCTCTTAATCTAATGCATCATATCATATTTCTTGAGCTTTCTGCTGGATTTATCCCCATCCTTACATTGTATCTCCAATTAAGTCAATGGTAGACCAAACAAATCCATTTTGAAAATTCACGAAAAGAGAAATGTCATATTCTACCACCAAACACATAAAGCTACAGACTCTTTAGCTATAGCAATGCTTTGAATCAAATAAATCCACACAAGTCATAGGTATTCCCATTCATTATTTACCTTGATCCTTAGGATTATAGGGAAGGTTTGCTTCAGTGTAACTCAACTGAAACTTTAAATAAATTGTAGCAGGTCAGGATACAGCTTTATCTTGTTCCTTTCTCTTCATCTAATGCATTTTATCATGTTTGTTCAGCTTTCTGCAGGATTTATCCCATCCTTACATTGCATCTCATTTAAGTCAATGATAGTTCAAAGCAATCCATTCTGCAAATTTATGGAAAGAGAAAAGTCTTAACTCCATCACCAAATGCAAAGAGTTACAGACTCTCTAGCTATAGCAATATATTGAATCAAATGAATCCAAGCAGGTCACAATCAATTCTCACTCTTTTATTTACCTTGGTCCTTAGGATTGTAGTGAAGTTTTCCTTCTTTTAATGTAATTCAACAGAAATCTTGAATACCTTGGAGGTGGTCAGGATACAGCTTTATCTTACACAATTCTCTTCATCAAATGCCTTCTGTTGTGTTTATTGAGCTTTCTCTTGGATTTATCTCCATACTTACTTTGTATCACATTTATGTCAAAGGTAGACAAAAATAAATTTCACAAATTAATGGAAAGAGAAAAGTCTTAAAAATACCACCAAAAGCAGAAAGCAACAGATTCTCTAGCTATAACAATGCATTGAATTCAATGAATCAGAAAAAGTTATGAGCAATTCACTTCTGTTTCATTTTAAATTGCTCGACAGGCTTTTATAGGGAAGGTTTCCTTCAATGTAATTCAACAGAAATCTTGAATATATTGTAGGTGGTCAGGATACTGCTTGATCTATCTACTTTTTCTTTATCTACCACATTTTATCATGTTTCTTGAGCTTTCTACAGGATTTATACCCACCCTCACATTTTATTTATTTTGAGTCAGTTGTGGAGCAAACCAATCCATTTTGCAAATTCATGGAAAGAGAAAACTCTTAACTCCACCTTCAAATGCAGAAAGCTCCAGACTCTCTAGCTACAGCAATTGAATACAATCTATTCCAGCAAATCTTGAGCAATTCCCATTAATCTCATTTTACATTGGTCCACAAGGGTATAGGGAATGTTTCCTTTTATGTAACTCAACGGAAATCTGGAATATGTTGTAAGTTGTTATGATATGGCTTTATTTACCTACTTTCTCTTAATTTAGTGCATACTATTGTGCTTTTGGAACTTTCTATACACTTTATCCCCATCCTTACATTGAATCTCATTTAAGTCAAAGGTGGACCAAACCAATCTATTTTGCAATTTCATGAAAAGAGAAAAGTCTTGATTCTACTACCAGTTGAAGAAAGTTCCAGAATCTTTAGCTATAGCAATCTGTTAGATTCAAGTAATCCAAACAAGTCATGAGAAATTCCCATCTGTTTCATTTTGCTTTGGTATATTGGATTATAGGAAAGTTTTCCCTCAATGTAACTCAACAGAAACCTTAAATATGCTTTAGATGGTCAGGATATAGGTTTACCTTGCTACATTCTCTTCATCTAATGCCTTATATTGAGTTTCATGAGCTTTCTATAGGATTTATCCCCATCCCTACATTGTATCAAATTTAAATCAATGGTGGACAAAACAATTCTTTTTACAAATTCATGGAAAGATAAAAGTCTTAACTATACCAAGAAAATTATAGGGCAAGTTTCCTTCAGTGTAACTTAACAGAAACTTTGAATGTGTTCTAGGGGGTCAGGATATGGTTTTATCTTGTTCCTTTATCTTCATCTAATGCCTTTTAATCATGTTTCTTGAGCTTTCTCTAGGATTTATCCCAATTTGTATGTTGCATCCCATTTAAGTCAACTGTGGACCAAACCAATCCATTCTGCACATTCATGGTAATAGAAAAGTCTTACACTCCACCAACAAATGTAGAAAGCTCCAGAGTCTCTACCTATAGCAATGCATTGAATCCAAGCAAGTCATGAGCAATTCCTATCCATTTAATTTTTCTTTGGTACTTAGGTTTATAGGGAAGGTTTCCTTTAATGTAACTCAACAGAAATCTTGAATATGAAGTGGTTAGGATACATCATTATCCACCATTCTCTTCATCTAATGTATTATGTTGTATTTCTTGAGATTTCTATGGGATTTATCCCCATTCTTACATTGTATTCCATTTAGGTCAATGGAGGACTGAACCAATTCATTTTGCAAATTCACAGAAAAAGGAAAGTCTTAACTCCACCACCAAATGCAAGAAAGCGCATCACTCTAGTTATAACAAAGCATTGAATCCAAGGAATTCAAACAAGTTAAAAGCAATAACCATTCGTTTCATTTTAACTTGGTCCATAGGATTATAGGGAAGGTTTCCTTCAATGTAACACAATAGAAACCTTGAATATGATGCATGTGATAAGGATACAGCTTTATCTCACTCCTTTCTCTTCATCTAATGATTTTTATCATGTTTCTTGACCTTTATGTAGGATTTATCCCTGTCCTTATGTTGCATACATTTTAAGTAAATGGTGGACCAAACCAATCCATTTTGCAAAGTCATGGAAGGAAAGGACAAACCACTTAACTCCAACACTAAATGCTGAAAGCTCCAGACTCTCTAGTTATAGCAATGCATTGAATTCAAGGAGTGAAAGAAGTCATGAGCAAATAATACCCATTTCATTTTACTTTGGTCCATAGATAACAGGGACAGTTTCCTTCAATATAACTCAACAAATATTTTGAATATATTGTAGGTGGTCAGCATATGGCTTTATCTTGCTCCATTCTCTTCATCAAATGTATTTTATCATGTTTCTTGAGCCTTCTATAGGATATATCCTCATCCTTATATTCCCTTTAAGTCAATTGTGGACCAAAAAATCCACTTTGCAAATTCAGGTAAAGAGAAAAGTCTTAACTCCACCACCAAAAAAAAAGAAAACTGCAGTCTCTAGCTATAAGAATGTATTGAATTCAAGCAAATCATGAGAAGTTCCCAAACATTTCACTTTACTTTTGTCCATTGAATTCTGAGGAAGATTTAGTTCAATGTAACTCAACAGAAATCTTTAATATGATGTAGGTGGTCAAGATATTACTTTATCTTGATCCATTCTCTTTATATAAAGCATTATATCATATTTCTTCAGCATTCTACAGGATTTATCACCATCCTTACATTGAAACCCGTTTAAATCAATGGTAGACAAAACTAATCCATTTTGAAAATTCATGGAAAACTCCACCATCAAGTGTAGAAAACTACAGTCTGTAGCTATAATATGGCATTCAATCCACAAAATCCAAGCAAGTCCTGAAAAATTCCCATCCATTTTACTTTACTTTGGTCCTTAGTCCAATAGGGAAGGTTTCCTTCAATGTAACTCAACAGAAATCTTTCATATGTTGTAGGCAGTTGGGATATGTCTTTATTTTGCTGCATTCTCTTTGTGAAATGAATTTCATCATGTTTTTTGAGTTTTTTATATAATTTATGCCCATCCATATGTTACAAATAATTAAGTTAATGGTAGACCAAATCAGTTCATTTTGCAAAATCATGGAAAGAGAAATGTATTAACTCAACCACCACATGCAGAAAGCTACAGACTCTGTAGCTATAGCAGTGCATTGATTTCAAGGAATCAAAACAAGTAATGACAAATCACATCTGTTTCATTTTACCTTAGTCTATAGGATACTAGGGATGGATTCCTTCAATAAAATTCAACAGAGGGGTGGAGCCAAGATGCCAGAGTGAAAGCAGGGAATCTTTTGAGCTAACCCTTAAATTCCTGTAGTTACCTCTAAAAAGTGAAGCTGAACAAATTTTAGAGTGGCAGAATCCAAGAGGAGACAGAGTGTGAAATTTTCCAGCTCAGGACAACATGGAAAAATCTACTGGTGGAATTTCTTGAGCCAGGCAGGAGGAGCATGGAGCACAGTGTGTGGAGCATGTGGGCTGCACCAAGACAGACCCGACCATAGCAAAGCGAGAGTGACCCCAGGTAATTAACCCATTTCAGTGGCAATTCCCAAACCTCTTACCATGGGACAGGGATCTGTCAAGAGTTGGGTAAAAGACAAGTGCAGGGCCTGTGGCAGTGGGAGCAGTTACTTCTGGGGTTATCAGCCCACAGTTTAGATATTTAGAAGTCACCTACCTGAACTTCTTGGAACCAAGATGGTAGAGTAAACCATAGGTATTCTAATCACCCCATTTTTGGCTTAGAAAAACCCAGAGAATGAGGGGAAGAGTCAAGATGGCGGAGTAGAAATAGGACTTATGGAGGACTCTGGCTTCCACCTCCTCCAATTCATGTCAAAGGTGACTGAGAAGAAACTTTGGAGCTACAGAGCCCACAAAATGACACAAAGAAACTAAACTCCCACGGAGGATAGCCCAGCAGGTCAGTGGGAAGTGGCTAACACAGTGCTCTGGAAGCCGAGCCCAGCCCCTCTCAAGCCAGAGATTTTAGCCTCAAGGCAGCCTGACCAGACGCCAGCTGGAGGGACTTCAGATCACCGACAGCTGTAGCAGTTTCCAGAATTATCAACACATAGATGCTAAAGACAAAGTGAGAGATCAGTGTAATGTGGACTTTGGGATCCAGTAGTTCGGGAGTGTGGTCAGCCTTTGCCCCCTGGGGCAAGAAGCAGCTGAAGCACAGCGGCCATGCAGCTGTAGCAGCTTCAGCTCCTGGCCTGCAGATTGTAGGAGGAACAATTAACCATTCTGAGGGGTAATTGCTCTTGCTTTAACATGCTTGGATCTTGATTGAGGTCTAGGGTAGAGGTCCTGGGGTGTGTGACCACCTTGCCAGAGTGTGTGGAGGCTTCAGAGAAGGCACACAACTAATACGTTCAGCAGCTGAGAAAACCCCAGTGATTGGGATGAAGCTCCCCTGTCTGGTAGCAAAGTAATTCCGTGGCAAAAATCCGAAAAGTCAAGTAATTGAGTGGCAACATGAGCTAAAAAGGAAAGCAAAGCAAGCAGAGAAGCCCAACTTTACACTCCTATTTTGGGGACAAAAAGGATTAGAGCATGGAATAGGAGGAAGACAGTGAAGTTAGAGCTCCTGCACCAAAAGCTTCCAAGAAAAATACAAGCTGGTTACAGGCCATAGAGTAGCTTAAAAAGGATTTTGAAAACCAAATAAGAGAAGTGGAGGAAAAATGAAAGTCAACAACCTGACTGAAGTAAATAACACTTTAAAAATAGACTAACTCAAATGGCAAAAGAGGCTCAAAAAGGCAATGAGGAGAAGAATGCCTTAAAAAGCCAAATTTGCCAGATGGAAAAAGAATCTCAAAAGCTCACTGAAGGGAATCATTCCTTCAGAATTAGATTGGAGCAAATGGAAGCTAGAGACTTGATGAGAAATCAAGATGCTGTTAAACAGATCCAAACAAATGAAAGAATAGAAGGCAATGTGAAATATCTCATGGGAAAAACCACTGACCTGGAAAATAGACCCAGAAGAGATAATTTTAAAATTATTGGACTACCTGAAGGCCATGATCAAAAAAAGAACCTAAAAATCATCCTTCAAGAAATTCTCAAGGAAAACTGTCCTGATGTCTTAGTACCAGAGGGCAAAATAGAGGTTGAAAGAATCCACTGATCACCTTCTGAAAAAGATCTCAAAAAGAAAACTCCTAGCAATATTATAGCCAGGTTCCAGAATTCCCAGATCAACGAGAAAATATCATAAGCAAACAGGAAGAAATAATTTGAATATTGTGGAAATACAATCAGGATAACACAGGATCTGGCAGCTTCCACATGGAGGGATCAAAGGGATTGGAATATGATATTCCAGAGGTCAAAGGAGCTGGGATTAAAACCAAGAATCACCTACCCAGCAAAACTGAGTATCATGTTTCAAGGGAAAATATGGTCATTCATTGGAATAGAGGATTTTCAAGCATTCTTAATGAAAAAACAGAATTGAATAGAAAATTTGACATTCAGATACAAGAAACAAGAGAAGCCTGAGAAGGTAAACAGGGAAAAGAAATCATAAGGAACTTATTAAAGTTGAATTACTTATATTCCTACATGGAAAAATGATAATTGTAACTTATGAAACTTTTTTTCAGTATGAAAATTGTTGAAGGGAATAGAAATGTGTGTGTGTGTGTGTGTGTGTGTGACAGAATGGGGTAAACTATCTCATATAGAAGAGGAAAGGGAAAATGGTTACAATGGAGGGGAAGAACAGGAAGGTGTAATGGAAATGCAAATTTAAAGATCTTCCCTGCCCCTAGGCTAATGTGCACCTGAAGCCTGGGGTGGGAGGCTTGTTTTTCAGTAGATACTTCTTGATTGGCCAGTGAGTCAATAAGGTTGTTACATTCTCTGAGCCAGGAGTGTGTAGCTTTGTTTTGGGGCTCACTTTGAGAAGTGTTCTGTGATTTGATCTGAATTCTGGGAAGCCGTTGTTGAGAGTCCCCCGGCTTTGAAAAACCCAGATGTGGCAACCCAGATGTTGACTGGGTATGGATGTAATGGCTGGACAGTTTGGAAATCTGTCTACTTGATCTGTTTCTGTCTTGATAATTCTGCCTGTATACTTTGAAGTTCGGGGTGCTGACCTTTTTCCCTGAACAAGGTAAACCATATATGTCTGACTGATTAAAGTAAGCTTGTTAACCCATTTTGAGTTGCTTTCCTTTAACAAAGCAGATCCAAGAACCTGTATGGGCATCAAACCCTGAGGACGTGCTTGGGGTGCTTGCTGCCACAAAATGGCGTCACGAACAGGATCTGCAGAGTAAAAGGAAAGTATGGGGGCTGGGATAATTGTTTGTTTCCCAGTTGTGATAGCTGTGACTCTGTGGAGCTGTGGAGCAGGAGAGAAGAATGGCCTGCATGCAGACTTCGCTGAGCTGAGAGCGGGAATGGTGAGCTGCCTGCATCGGGACCTGGGCAGAAGCCAGGAGTGGCTGCCGCCTGCGGGAGGAGAAGGAGCCCAGGAGTTTGGAATTCAGCCACAGGAAAAGATAAGAACTGAGCAGCAAAGCAGGGGCACTGAATGTTTTTCCTTGCTGCATCCCACAGTTTGGGACCCTGGGGGAGGATGGACTTGTGACTATGGTGGGTGGGATGAAGTGCCTTGGATCCCCAGGGACCCCACCTTGTTGGTTTTGTTGCCCAGCCCCCTCTCTGTACAGGACGTGCTTGGGGTGCTTGCTGCCACAGAAGGCAAAAGGGAATGGGTCAACCTTATTCTCATTGAATTTGGCTCAGGGAGGGAATGACATACACACTAAATAGGGCATCTCACCCTACAGGAGAGTAGGGGGGAAGGGGATAAGAGGGGGGATGATGGAAGGGAGGGCAGGCTGGGAGGGAGGGAAGTTGGAAGCACCCACTTTTGAAAAGGGACAGGATCAAAGTAGAAAATAGAACAAGTGGAGGTGGGACAGGAGGGAGGAAAATATAGTCAGTCTTTTACAATATATCCACTATGGAAATGTTTTGCATAGCTACACATGTACAACCTAATACTGAATTGCTTATCTTTCCAGTAAGGGTGGGTGACAAGAGAGGAAAGGAATGAATCTGGAATTCAAAAAATATTTCCCAAGGGAAAAATCCTGAAATAGTGGAACCAACTGGAGGTTCAGGAGATTTACATCAAGGGTGTGGTTGTGGCTGTGGCTGTGTTGAGGCTAAAGGGGACCAATGCAGGATGGGAGGCATCACAATAAGCCACATCTCAGCAGACCAGTGGTAGATTCTGAACCCTGGCGGGGGGAGAGGGGGGGAGCCAGCAAGTTCTAACACCAGAACCCCAGGTGTGCCTTCACACAGCCAGGGGAATCAGCAGACACCAGCATTGTGACAGCCATCATGAGAGGGGAGGTAGAGACCTGACAAGATTCAGTCAAACAACATCTAAAGAATGAAAAAAATAGAAGAAAAAGTAAACAATGTCATTGGAAAAACAACTGATCTGAAAAATAGATCCAAGAGAGGTAATCTAATAGTTACTGGTCTAGAGCCTGGACAGTAGCTTCCAAGAAATAATCAAGGAAAATTACTCTAAGGTCCTAGAAACAGAAGGTAAAATAAGTCATTGAAAGAATTTACCAATCACCTCCTTAAAGAGATCACAAATTAAAAACATCAAGTAATGTCATAGCCAAATTCCAGAATTATCAGCTCAAGGAGAAAACACTGTAAGCAGCCAGAAAGAAACAATTCAAATATCATGGAACTATAGTCAGGATCACACCTTGCAGCTTCTAAATTAAAAGATCAAAGGGCTTGGAACATGATATTCCAGAAGGCAAAGGAATTCAAACTACAACCAAGAATCAATTACCCAGCAAAATTAAGCACAATCTTACAGGCAAGGAGAAGGATAATCAATGCAATAAGAGACTTTCAAACCTTCCTGATGAAAAAGCCAGAACTCAGTGGAAAATTTGATCTCCAAATAAAAATACACATGAGATATATAAAAAGGTAAACAGGAAAAAAGAACCATGTTATTCCATAAGCCTATTTCTACCCCTACATAAGAGGATGATAATTGTAAATATTAAGAATTGTGTCCTTATTATGACATTTAAAAGTGATATATGTAGACAGAGTGTGTGGGTATAAATTAACTGATGTGATAAAAAAAAACAATTAAAGAGTGCAAAGGGATTGTAATTGGAAAAAAGAAAAAGAGGAGGCAGAAAAAGGTAAATTACATCACATGAAGAGGCACAGAAACATTTATTAGAGGGAAGGAAGGGAAGGAGGTGAGCATGGCTTATATTTTAATCTCATCAGATTTGATTCAAGGAGGGAATAACATACTCAGTTAAGTAAACAGTAGGACAGAAAGGGGAAAGAAAAGGGAGAGGGTGGTTAGAAGGTAGGGGAAAAGTGGTAAGGGAAAAGGGAAAGAAAAGGGAAGGTGGCTAATAGAAGGGAAGTGATGGTCAAAAGCAAATGTGTTAGAACAAAACAGGGCAGAGGGAGAGGATGGAGAGAAAGATAATAATCATAACTTTGAATGTGAATAGGATGAACTCCCCCATAAAATGAAAGTGGATAGCAGAATGGATTAAAAAACCATAATTCTACAATATGCTGTTTATAAGAAACACATTTAAATACCACTTCTAGGGCTGTATGCCAAAGAAACTATACAAGTGGGAAAAGGACTCACATGTACAAGAATATTTATAGCAGCTGTATATGTGGTGGCAAAGAATTGGAAATCAATGGGATTCTCATTAATTGGGGAATGGCTAACCAAGTTGTGGTTATGAATGTAATGGAATATTATTGTGCTATAAATAGAAATGAGGAGCAGAAAACAGACTCCAGGAGAGTGAATCAATAGTAGCTGTGGTGGTTTCCAGACTTTTCAACCCATACACACCAAAAATAAAGTAAAAGGTCAGTCAGAACTCTGCTGGAAAGGAAGGGCACAGTCCAGCCCCTGCCCCCAAGGCTAGAGGTGGTGAAGGCACAGTGGCTGCAGTGGCTGCCACGTGGATGCTTCAGGAGCATAGGAATGAATAGGAATTTTAAAAACTAACTGAAGAGAATAATTCCTTCAAAATTAGATTGGAGCAAATGGAAGCTAATGACTTTATGAGAAACCAAGAAACTATAAAACAGATCCAAACAAATGAAAAAATAGAAGGCAATGTGAACTATCTCATTGGAAAAACCACTGACCTGGAAAATAGATCCAGGAGAGATCATTTAAAAATTATTGGGCTACCTGAAAGCCATGATCAAAAAAAAGAACCTAGAAATCATCCTTCAATAAATTCTCAAGGAAAATTGTCCTGATATTCTAGAACCAGAGGGCAAAATAGAAAAAGATCCCAAAAGGAAAACTCCTAGGAATATCATAGCCAAATTTCAGAGTTCTGAGGTCAAGGAGAAAATATTACAAGCAGCCAGGAAGAAAAAATTTGAGTATTGTGGAAACACAATCAGGATAACACAAGATCTAGCAACTTCTACATTAAGGGATCACAGGGCTTAGAATTTGATTCTGGCTCAAAGGAGCTAGGATTAAAACCAACAATCACCAACCCAGCAAAACTGAGTATAATGTTTCAGGGGGAAAAATGGTCATTCAATGAAATAGAGGACCTTCAAGCATTTTTGATGGAAAAACCAGAGTTAAATAGAAAATTTGACTTTCAAATACAAGAAGCAAGAGAAGCATGAGAAGGTAAACAGGGAAAAGAAATCATAAGGAACTTATTAAAGTTGAATTATTTACATTCTTACATGGTAAAACAGAAATTGTAACTCATAAGACTTTTCTCAGTATGAGGATAGTTGATGGGAATATACATATATATATGTATATGTGTGTATGTGTACATACATATATATGTCTATATAGGATGGTATATGTGTATATAAATACACATATGAGTGTGTATATATGTGTACATGTATACATAGACAGAGGACACAAGATCAGTTGAATAGGAAGGAATGATATCTAAAAAAATAAAATTAAGATATGAGAGAGGAATATAATGAGAGGAGATAAGGACCGATAGAATTGGGTAAATTATGTCATATAAAAGAGGCAAGAGAAAACTGTTACAATGGAGGGGAAGAATATGAAGGCAAAAGGGAATGGGTCAACCTTATTTTCATTGAATTTGGCTTAAGGAGGAAATAACATACACACTAAATTTGGTATCTTACCCCATGGAAAGTAGTGGGGAAGGGGATAAGATGGGGGATGATAGTACAGAGGGCAGATTGGGGGGGATGGTAGTTAGAAATAGACTTTTTTGAAAAGGGCAGGGTCAAAGTAGAAAATAGAATAAGTGGGGGGAGGGATAAGATGGAGGGAAATATAGTCTACTACCGAAATGTTTTGGGCAACTACACATGTATAACCTATATTGAATCACTTTTTCTCCCAGTAGGGGTGGGTGATGAGGAAAGAAGGGAAAGAATCTAGAAATCAAAGTTTTTAAATCAAATGTTAAATATATATGTTATTATTATTACTATTTCTTTACACGCAACTGGGAAATAAGATATAAGGCACTGGGGTATAGAAATCCATCTTGCCCTACTAGAAAGTCAGAAGGGGGATGGGGGAGGATATGAGAGGGTAGAATGAGGGAAGGGGAATTCAGTCGAATCGTTTTTTTGGGGGGGTGGGGGTATATTATAGGAATGTAAATTTTTAAGATCTTCCCTGCCCCTAGGTTAAATGCACCTGGAGCCTGTGGTGGGAGGCTTGTTTTTGAGGAATGCCCACACCTTGGTATTTTGTGATTGGGCAGTGGATCAAGAGGGTTGTTACATTCTCTGACCCAGGAGAAGGCTATATAATTCCTGATGTAAGACTTTGTTTTGGGGCTCACTTTGAGAAATGTTGTGTGATTTGACCAGATGAGACTCTGGGCAGCTGTTGAGAGCACCCTGGTTTTGAAAAACCTAGATGTTGATGCTTCCCTCTCTGGTAACTGGGATTTGGTATGCATCCAATGGTTGGACAGTTGGAGGCCTGTCTGCTTGAAATGTTTCTATCTGTATACTCTGAAGTTTGGGGTGCTGGCCTTTTCCCCCTGAACTAGGTAAATGATAATTTTGATTGATTAAAGCAAGATTGTTAACCCATTTTGAGTTTCTTTCCTTTAGAAAAGCAGATCTAAGGGGGTGGAGCCAAGACGGCAGAACAGAAGCAGTAACTTTTCTAAGCTCCTCCATAAATCCCATCACTAAACTTTATAAAGTGAATCTGAATAGATTTTGGAGTGTCAGAATCCACTGAGAGATAGAGCGTGGCAGAATCCAACCCAGGAAAGTGTCCACGGGGGTCCGGGCGGGGAGGGGGGGGGGGGAGTGCAGAGCACGTGGGGGCTGCAGCAGCTCAGACTAGAGAGCAGACTACAGCAGAGAGAGGAGCCCCAGCAGGCCGACTCACCCACCCCAAGGGCGATTTGCAGCCATCTCACCAGCATCTCACCACAGGACAGGAGGATCCCCTGGTGCTGGGTAAGAGAGGGCTCGGGGCCCCCAGCAGAGACAGCAACTTCTCCTCCGGCTATCAGCCCCCAGCCTGGAAGTTTAGAAATCACCTGCCTGACTTTCCAGAGGCTAGGATGACAAAGTAAACTCTGGCTGCTCGGATTCCCTCTCCCTGACCTAGAAAACCCAAAGATAAGTGTCCCACCCAGAGTGAAATCCTGAGATACTGGAAATAGCCTCAGTCAAGAAGGGGTGCAACTGAGGCAGCAAGGAGTCTGAAGAGAAGAGGAGGAGGGGTCCCAACAAGCCCTACCTCACCTGACCAGCAAAAGCCTGCTTGAGCAGTAGCCCAGGGGCAAAGAGGCAGAAATCTGGAGTGGCCAGACCACCCCTCCTCCACATAGTACTCTATGGGCATCAGCATAACTCAAGGGAAGCACTGAGAGTCCTGGCCTTGGCCTCATTCTAGACACCCAGAGGCCACAGAGCACAAAGCCAACAACCAGGCACCTAGCTCCCAGCCTGAGAAATTAGGAAATAGGAAGTTATAATAGGAAGGAAGGAAGCTGAGAAGGAGAAGGGGAAGGCAAGAAAATCGATTAGAGCTTATTATAGCAAGCAAGAACAAACAAATACAGAGTACAACATGGACTCTATACTCACACCTGAGACCACAGAAGGAAATATGAACTTGTCTCAAACCCAAAAAGCATTCTTGGAGGAGCTCAAGAAAGATTTTAAAGGCCAAATTAGGGAGGCAGAAGACAAATTTAAATTTACAGTGACCAAATTGGAAAAAAGTCTTACTGAAGAAAACAAATCCTCAAAAAGTAAAATTAGTGAACTAGTTGGAGAAAATACCTCTTTAAAAAAGGACCTTAAAAAACTAACCGAATAGAATAATTCACTAAAAATTAGAATCAGTCAAACTGAAGCTCATGTCTCTATGATGCACCAAGAGTCAATCAAATAAAACATGAAGACTGAAAAATTGGAAGAAAGTGTAAAATATCTCACTTGAAAAACAACTGACCTAGAGAACAGATCCAGGAGAGATAACTTAAGAATTATTGGTCTACCATAAAGCCATGATGAAAAAAGCAGCCTAGACAACATCCTCCAAGAGACTGTCAAAGAAAACTGTCCTGAAGTCCTGGAATCAAAAGATAAAATATTTATCAAAAGAATTCACCGGACTCCTCCTGAAAGAGATCCCAAATTGAAAACTCCAAGAAATATAGTAGCAAAATTCCAGAATTACAAGATTATGGAGAAAATAATGCAAGCAGACAAAAAGAAACATTTCAAATAGCATGGAACAACAGTCAGGATTGCACAGGACCTAGCAGCTTCTATATTAAAAGATCGGAGGGATTGGAATTTGATATTTTGTAGGGCAAAAGAGCTAGAACTACAACTACAAGTCAAAACTGAGCACAATCTTTCAGACAAGGAGATGGTCATTTAATGAAATAAAGGACTTCCAGACTTGACTGATGAAAAAGCCAGAGCTCAATGGAAAATTTGATGTCCAATTACAAGACTCAAGAAAGATTTAAAAAGGTAAACAAGGAAAACACACACTCACATATACACACATGCACACTGACGCACACATGTACCTAACTTGGGATGCAATAAGAGCAAAATATTCACATCCCTATATGAGAATCTGATAACTGTCAATATCAAAATTTATATGATTATCATGACCTTTAAAAGGGTTATACATAGACAGAGGGTGTGGGTATAAATGGACTAATCTGATGATAAAAAAAAACTTATTAAGGGGGTCAAAGGGACTGTAATGGGATAAAAGGAAAGGATGAGACAGAAAAAAAAGTAAATTATGCCATATGAAGAGACATTAAAAACACACTGTAGTAGAGGGGAAGGAAAGAGGGAGAGGAACATCATTTGAACATTATTCTCACTGATTTTGGTTCAAAGAGGGATCAACATAATCAGTTAAGTTTAAGATTCTAACGTAAAAAGACATGAAAACTCATTAAATAGAGAGAAAGGAGGGAGGGAGAGAAGCACTGTATGAAATTTACTTGCATTGGTTTGGGGTCAAAGGGGGAATAACATACACTGATAAGTATAAAAATCTATTGTGTCCTATAGGCAATAGGAGGGTAAGGGAGGGTTAAAAAAGGGGGAATTAGATGGGAGGGAAACAGTAGTAAGGGGAGAGGGTAGGTAAAGAAGGGGGGGTCGCCAGGAGGGAACACTGAGGGAGGTGGTGATCAAAAGGAAAACCCTTAAGGAGGGAAAGGGAGAAGGAAGAAACAAAAACATAAGCAGGGGAGGTAATAGGATGGAGGGGAAGAGACAGATAGTCATCATTACTGTGAATGTGAATGGGATGAACTCTCCCATAAAACAGAGGCAGATAGCAGAATGGATTAAAAACCATAATCCTACAATATGCTGTCTACAAGAAATTTGAAATTTGAAACAAAGGGATACCCACAGGGTAAAGGTAAAAGGCTGGAATAGACTATCTTATGCCTCAACTAAGGTAAAAAAAAAAGCAGAGGTAGCAATCCTTATCTGAGATAAAGCAAAAGCAAAAATAGATCTTATTAAAAGAGATAAGGAAGGAAACTATATCCTGCTAAAAGGAACCATCCAGAGTGAAGCAATATCATTACTTAACATATATGCACCAAATGGTATTGCATCCAAATTCCTAGAGGAGAAGTTAAGGGAATTAGAAGAAGAAATAGATAGCAAAACTATACCAGTGGGGGACCTTAATTTCCCCCTCTCTGAACTGGATAAATCTAACCTCAAAATAAATAAGAAAGAAGGAGGGGAATAGAATTTTAGAGAGGCTAGATATGATAGATCTCTGGAGAAAACTGAATGGGGATAAAAAGGAATATACTTTCCTCTTAGTGGTTCATGGCACATACTGAAGAATCGACCATTTTCTAGGGCATAAAAACCTCACAATTCTGTGAAGTAAGGCAGAAATATTAAATGCATCCTTCTCGGGTCATGATGCAATAAAAAAATTATATGCAATAAAGGGCCATGGTGTAGCAGCAAGCACCCCAAGCGTACTCAGGGTTTGCTGCCAGCACAGGTTCTTGGATCTGCTTTGATAAAGGAAAGCAACTCAAAATGGGTTAACAAGCTTACTTTAATCAGTCATACCATATATCGTTTACCTTGTTCAGGGGAAAAGGTCAGCACCCCGAACTTCAAAGTACACAGGCAGAATTGTCAAGACAGAAACAGATCTAGTAGACAGATTTCAAACTGTCCAACCATTACACATGGAAAGATAGACTAAAAACTAATTGGAAATTAAACAATTTAATCCTAAAGAATGAGTGGGTCAAAAAAGAAATTATAGAAACAATCAGTAATTTCATTCAAGAGAATGATAATAATGAGACAACCAAAATTTGTGGGATGCATTAAAGGCAGCTTTTAGGGGAAGTATTTTATTCTTGAGTGCATACATGATTAAATTAGAGAAAAGGGAGGTCAATGAATTGGGCATGCAATTGAAAAACCTAGAAAAAGAACAAATTAAAAATCCCCAATTAAATACTAAATTAGAAATATTGAAAACCAAAGGAGAGGTTAATAAAATTGAATTTAAGAAAACTATTGAATTAATAAATAAACTAAGAGCTGGTTTTATGAAAAAAAAAACAATAAAATTGATAGACCCTTAGTCAATATGATAAAAAAAGAAAGAAGAAAACAAAATTATGAGTATCAAAAATGAAAAGGGTGAATCTAACACCAATGAAGAGGAAATCAAAACAATAATTAGGAATTATTTTTCCTTATTGCATGAATATAAGTTTGACAATCTTCGTGAAATGGATGAATATTTACAAAAATACAAGTTGCCCAGATTCACTGAAGAGGAAGTAAATTGCTTAAATAACCCCATCTCAGAAAAAGAAATTGAACAAGCCATCAGTCAACACCCTAGGAAAAAATCTCCAGGGCCAGATGGATTTTCTAGTGAATTCTATCAAACATTTAAAGAACAATTGATTCCAATACTCTACAAACTATTTGGGAAAATTAGTGAAGAAGGAGTCCTACCAAATACTTTTTATGACACAAATATGGTACTGATACCTAAATGAGGAAGAGATAAAACAGAGAAAGAAAATTATAGACCAATCTCCCTCATGAATATAGATGCAAAAATTTTAAATAAAATATTACCTAAAAGACTACAGCAACTTATGTCAAGAATAATATACCTTGATCAGGTAGGATTTATTCTAGAAATGCAAGGATGGTTTAATATGAGGAAAACCATCAGTATAATTGATCATATCAACAATAAAACTAGCAGAAACCACATGATCATCTCAATAGATGCAGAAAAGGCTTTTGGTAAAATACAACATCCATTCCTATTTAGAACACTAGAAAGTATAGGAATAAATGGAGCCTTCCTTAAAATAATAGGTAAAATCTATTTAAAACCATAAGGAAGTATTATATGTAATGGGGATGAGCTAGAAGCATTTCCAATAAGATCAGGGGTGAAACAAGGATGTCCACTATCACTCCTCTCATTCAATCTGGTACTAGAAATATTAGCAGTAGCAATTAGAGAAGAAAAAGAAATCAAAGGAATCAAATTAGGCAAAGAGACCAAGCTATCACTCTTTGCAGATGATATGATGATATACTTAGAGAATCCTAGAGAATAAAGTAAAAAACTACTTGAGATAAAAAATAAATTTGACAAAGTTGCAGGATATAAAATAAACCCACGTAAATCCTCGGCATTCCTATATAGTTCCAAATGAAATTCAACAGCAAGAGATAGAAAGAGAATTCCCATTTAAAGTTAGTGTAGACATTATAAAATATTTGGGAATCTACCTGTCAAAACAAACCCAGGACCTATATGAACACAACTACAAAACACTCTTCACACAAATTAAGTCAGATCTAACTAATTGGAAAAATATCAATTGCTTGTGTCTGGGTCGAGCTAATATAATAAAAATGACAATTTTACCTAAATTAAATTATATATTTAGTGACATACCAATCAATTTACCAAAAAACTACTTTATAGAGCTAGAAAAAATAGTAACAAAATTCATTTGGAAGCAAAAACAGTCCAGAATATCAAGGGAATTAATGAAAAGAAATGCTAGGAAAGGTGGACTAGCTATACCAGATTTCAATCTGTATTATAAAGCAGAAATCATCAAAACTACTTGGTACTAACTTAAGAAAGAGTAGTGGATCAATGGAATAGATTAGGAACACGAGATTCAGCAGTCAATGACTACAGTAATCTATTGTTTGATAAACCCAGAGACCCCAGTTTTTGGGATAAGAATGCACTATTTGACAAAAACTGCTGGGAAAAGTGGAATATAGTATGGCAGAAGCTGGGCTCAGTTTTGCTGAGTAGAGGATCCTTGGTTTTAATCCAAGCTTTTTTGTTTTCTGGAATATCATATTCCAAGTCCTCTGATCTTTTAATGAGCTGCTAGATACTTTGAAATCTTGGCTGTGGCTCTTTGCAATATGAATTGTTTTGTTTTCTGACTAATTTCAATGCTTTCTGCTTAACCTGAGAGTTCTGGAATTTGGCTATTCCTGGGAGTTTTCAGTTCAGGATCTCTTGCAGGACGTGATCAGTGGATTCTTTCAATTACCATTTTGTCCTATAGTTCTAGGATATTGTAGTGCCATCAGGATATTCACAGCATCTATGGCGGCTATGATTATGTCAGTATAATTCTGAATCACAAAATATAACAGAATCTCCACATGGAAACAAAACCCAAACATTTATTCAAACACCAGAAAGCTGAATCCCAACACAAGAAAGCCAAATCCATAATAACAACAAAGAAATCTATACACAATTATAATACAGGGACACCACCATCCCCACCCCTTCCACCTGCTAGCGCTTTCCCACAGTTCACTGCCTGCTTCCTCTCTCTCACTCAGCTCTAACTACTTTGACCAACTTCCTCTAGGCTCTGCTCCACCCTTCCTGCTCCACCCATTCAGCAAGTTCCTCACACCACATCCTTCATGTGACTCAAACTCATGTAACTTAGCCTTCTATGTGACTTAAACAAGTCACATGGACCTATTAACAAATGGGAAAGATCTTCACATTTACATAACCATTACAGATATCAGGGCAGTTTTCCTTGGCAATTTCTTGAAAGATGATGTCTAGGCTCTTTTACTGATTATGGCTTTCAGGTGCTCTGATAATTCTTAAATTATTTTTCCTGGATCTATTTTCCAGGCTAATTATTTTTCCAATTAAATATTTCACTTTTTTCTCTATTTTTTCATTCTTTTGATTTTGCTTGATTGAATTATGAGGTCTCGTGGATTCAGTAGCACCTACTTTTAAAATTCTAATTTTAAAGGAATTATTTTCTTCAGTGAGTTTTTGTACCTCTTTTTCCATTTGGATAATTCTACTTTTTAAGGAGTTGGTTTTTTCAGTGGATTTTTGTACATTTTTCTCTAGTGTCTATACCAAGCTGTTGCCTCTTTTTCCAAGATTCTCTTGCATCACTCTCATTTCTTTTCCAAATTTTTTTACCTATCCCTCTCATGTGATTTTAAAATCTTTTTTGATCTCTTCCAGGAGTTCTTTTTGGGCCTCAGACTAAATCAGACTTAAATCTCTTTGTGGCTTCATACATAGGCATGGTGATATTATTGTTTTTTTCCGATTTTGTGTCTTGATCTTTCCTGGTGCTATAGTAGCTCCAAGGATTTTGAATCATTTTGTGACTTTTAAAGTTAAGCTCTAACCTTGGGGCATAGGGATCACTGTCCCGGGCTTCTTTTGCTGTGGGACAGGAGTCTGGCCACTGGCCTGCTGCATAGGGATCTCTGGGGGCCTGGACTTTTGTCTGGTATGCTATGGGAGGAAGGCCTCACACCTGGAATGCTGTGCTACTGGCCTGCTGGACTAGAGCAGCAGAAGTTCAATGTTGACTTGCCCTGGGGCTAATGACCTCCCATTGGCTTGTGCAGATACTGCCTGCACTGGGTTGTGCTCCTCTTTTATGTAAGTGTGAGAGACTTTTGCTGCCAACCTTCTAAATTGTCCTTAGTGAGAAACCTGTTAAATCCTATCTTTTTAATGGTTCTTCTCTTTTAGAATTCATTTTGAGGTGCTATTTTGTGCTTGTTTGGAGGGGATTTTGGAAGACTTTAGGCAAATTCCCACCTTTTCTCCACCATCTTGGTTTTTCCCTCAAGATTTTTTAAAAGAAGAAAATTTAATGCATCTGGAAAACAGGGGATGAAAAAGCAATCTAAGAATTCTTAAGACTCTGAAATCCAATTAAAAAAAAAAGGCAGTCGTGATTGTGCCTCCATCAGGCAAGAAGTATTAAAAATAAAGTGTACATTTTAAATGAAGAAAATGTATTTGGAAAACAGGAAGAAAAGAAAATCTAAGGATTATTAAGATTCAAAGAATTCAATATAAAAGGGCAGAGTCAAGACTGTGCAGTGAAAGGTAGCAGTTTTATTGTGGCTCCCTCAAAATCTCTTCTACAAAGACCTGATAAATACACCAAACAGGATTCTGAATGGGAAAGTCAAGAAAAAATCTCAGTGAGTAAGTTTTCCAGCCCAGGGAAGCTTAAGAAGTTAGAGAAGTCTGTAGACATTAGGATGGGGACTTACCAGGATCCCAATGCAGTAGAAGAAACAGCACTGGACTTAGGGGGCAGTGGCAGCAGCAGGCATCCAGGGATATTAAGGGGACTGAACACCTGAGTATAAAGAGATCCCAGGGGACACTGCAGCTCTGTCACCCATTAACCTCTTCCAGTTCAGAGTTCCAATGTTAAGAGGAGTGGTCCCAGTCACAAAGGAGTAGTAGCTCTTCCTATGTAAGGACCAAAGCAAAAGTCATTGAACAGACATCTTTCTGCATCAAACCATTTTGGAAGCACTGAAAATTTATAGACCCAGAGAGTATACTTAGATTTTTGATTGGCCAGTGGGTCCAGAAGGTTGTTACAGTCCCTGAGCGAGATTAAGGCTATATAAACCATGATTTGAGGCTCTGTTTTGGGGCTCACTTTGAGAAGTGTTCTGTGATTTGATCAGATGAGACTCTGGGAAACCGTTGTTGAGAGCTCCCCGGCTTTGAAAAACCCAGATGTTGATTTGGTATGGATGTAATGGTTGGACAGTTTGGAAACCTGTCTACTTGATCTGTTTCTCTGCCTTGATAATTCTGTCTGTATATTCTGAAGTTCGGGGTGCTGACCTTTTCTCCCTGAACTAGGTAAACGATACATATTGGACTGATTAAAGTAAGCTTGTTAACGCGTTTTGAGTTCCTTTCCTTTAACAAAGCAGATCCAAGAACCTGTGTTGGCAGCCACCCTGGGGACACGTGGGGTGCTTGCTGACACAATCAGACAAGAGAAAAACTTCAGTTCAGTGGATACCCTTATTTCAGCAATTCAAGATGATATTGATGAAGCTAAGAGACAACAACTAGATTAGCCAGAACATTTGAAACTCAAATTTCTTCCATATGCCAGAAAGCAAAATAATGAATGGCCACTGATCAAAAGTCATTTTATTTACTTGTTCATTTTCCCCCCTAGTATTCCACTACTGTATCATTGCTGCAGTGTTGTATTTGGTTAACTTAAGAAAATGTTCACAATACCTGTGAATTATTTTATACAATTCAATGTAGTTGCCATTTTATGCTTAAATTAATGTTACATTGCCACAGGGCCACTGCAGGAGGCATGGAGCCTTTGGGCGGCCTGGACTCCAGTCCCAGAGACCTGCCTATAGGCATCTATGATTTCCTGGTCATCCACAGTGATACTGGCAGCCTGGCCAGTGCCCAGAATGCAGAGGAGCTCAGAACCAGGGCCACCATGGTGAAGAGTCACCATGGGGGGAATATGTGTGAATGTTGGATGTGTGCCCAAAAAGGTCACATGGAATACAGTGGTCCACTCAGAGTTCATTCATAACCAAGAGGATTATGGCTTCCAGTACTGTGAAGCTAAGTTCAGTTGTTGGGTTATCAAGGAGAAGCAGGATGCCTATGTAAGCCATCTGAACAACAAATACAAATCATTCTGGGTCACGCAGCCTTCACAACGGACTCTGAGCCCACTGTGGAGATGAATAAGAAGAAATACTATGCTCTCCATATCCTGATTGCCACAAGGATATCCCAGGCCTTACCAATGAAGATCCCTGGTGCCAGCTTGGGAATGACCAGTGATGGTTTCTTCAAGATGGAGGATTTACCCAGGCACAGTGTGATTGTGGGCACTGGGTACATTGCTGTGGAGATAGCTAGAGGCCTCTTGGCCTTTGGTTCTCAGGCGTCACTGATGATAGATACATCATGACAAGGTCCTTTAATCTTTTGATAAATTAGTCAGTTCCAATTGCACTGAAGAACTAGAGAATGTAGGCACTGAGGTCCTGAAGTACTCCCAGGTCAAAGAAGATGTCCTTGGGTTTGGAGCTGACCATGGTGACAGCAGACCCTAGTAGGAAGCCCACCATCTGCATGATCCTGAATATGGATTGTCTTCTGTGGGCCATCGGGCACCCAACAAGCTGGGCATTCAGACCAATGACAAAGGGCACATCCATGTTGATGAATTCCAGAACACCAACAGAAAGGATGTCTATGCTGTGGGAGATGTGTGTGGAAAAACTCTTCTTACTCTAGTTACAATCCCTGCTGGAAGCAAACTTGCCCACAGACTTTCTGAATGGAGACTGGACTCCAAGCTAGACTATGAAAACATTCCAACTGTTGTCTTCATTCACCCACCCACTGGAACAGTGGAACTCACAGAAGATGAAGCCATTTCTTAATACGGAAAAGAAAATGTGACGGCCTTTATCTCTATGTGCCACATGGTGACTAGAAGGAAAACCAAGTGTGTGATGAAGATGGTAGGTGCCCTCAAGGAAAAGAAGATGGTTGGAATCCACATGCAAGGAATCAGGTGAAACAAGATGCTATACGGCTTTGTAGCTATCCTAAAAATAGGGGCCAGAAAGGCTGATTTTGACAACATGGTGGCCATCCACCCCACTTCTTCTGTAGGTAATTCTTCTTTTTTTCCTTTTCTTTTTGCTTTTTGGAGGGCAATTGGGGTTAAGTGACTTACCCAAGGTCACACGGCTAGTTTTTGTGTTGTGTCTGAGGCCGGATTTGAACTCAGATCCTCCTTACTCCAGGACTGGTGCTCTATTCACTATGCCACCTAGCCGCCCCTACCCCACCTCTTCTGAAGAGTTGGTCACACTCCACTGAAAGAGTAGAGTCTTGGGGTCCATTGCCAGATGCCAGATACCTCTTTTCTTGTTCCTGTTTTGTAGACTGTAAATTTCAGTCCAGTTCCCTTAGGGTCATGAAGATTTTCAATAAACAATAGACATGATTTCTTTAAAAAAAATGTTACATTAAACCCATCCTGCAACAGTACCAAAAAGGTTCATTTAAAAATCAAGATTCTTTTTCTAATATGTTGAACTAAACAGAAACTTTGTGAAACATACTACAGTAAAAGCAGAGAGCATAACAGGATCTTAAGGGTTTCTTATGATGGAAATATATGTTTAAAAGTAAAAACTGACTGGCCTGGCTCTAAGTCATCTGCTGCAGATGAGAATAGAGATCATTATAGCAGCTACAGATTCTCTATAATACTTCTGACTTCCAACTAATGCCACTAGACCTAGATGCCATGGAGAAGCAAAATGTGCATTGTATAGAACTTTGGCAGTCTAATGCCCTGAAAGGAAGAAATCATGGAATTTGTGTTTGATATGTGTACTGTAATGTGTACTGTATTTTGTTTGCTAAAGATGAGATTTTGTGAAACTTCATTTTATTTGGGATTATTTATTTTAAAAAAGTTTCTTATTAGGGTCATATTATTGCACTGGTTTCCATTTTATATTTATTTTCATATCCTGAATTCTAAGGGTTTCTGAATTAAAAAAAAATAGTTCAGAACTATAGCTCTCAATTTTCCATGTGTTTTCTGTCCTTTTATTATAGATGGTATTATTTGTACTCAAAATTATTTAAACCTTCTTTTTCACCTTAAACTTTGATTTCTTTCTGCTCATAATAATCTTTCCAATTTATGATCTTTATGCATATAATCATATCTAATCCTTTCCCTTCACTACCATTAATTCTGAACACTTATAGATACTCAAAGGTTATTGGATTCCACTTCAGAAAAATAAAACATTAAATATTGCAACAAATCCACTTTTTAAAGTAATTCATTGAAGTGGGGGGAGGAGGTGAGGACAGAATTAACCAGTTCAGCTAATGTTTCCCAGGGGGAAAACATTTGAGGGTCAATTAAATAATAGAATATATTTTTAAATTATTTAACTTATTTTTTTATTTAACATTTTAAATATAAATTATGTATGTTAGTCATGTGTAAGCTCTGCTGTAATTGTGTAACTAAAATGTTAATGTCAGTCTTACTGTAACTTGTAATTTGAAAAAGGATTTAGAAGGTTTATAGGTTAAATTTTTCTTTAAATCTTCACCTTTTAATCATAAGGGACTTATTAAAGTTGAACTGTTTATATTGCTAGATGGAAAGATAATCTTTGTAACTCATGAGACTTTCTCAGTATTAGGGTAGTTGGAAGGAATAAAGAGAGACTGACAGACAGTAAGTTATAACCTCATGATCAGTTTTGAGTACCCAAATAAAAGTTTTCTTCCATCTTCATTTGAGACTGGCTTCCAATCATCCTTAAGTCAATCATCCTTAAGGGACAGTGGAAAGTGCAAAGAGCATCCATGTCATAGGTCATAGTAAGTCATAATCTCATCAGTCAGCACTAAGTACCCAAATAAAGGTCCTTTCATCTTAACTCAAGGCTGACTTCCAAAGTCCATGGCTCCCCTTCCACGCTACCATGTCTTGCTTGGATCCACATGTAGGCAGCTTGCAGTTCATGGGGGACTGCTCCATCCCAAGCTCTTTGAAGTTTCTGTTTCTAAGAAAACAAAGCTTAACAGAGCCACAACAATATTTAATTAAGCTTAACAAATTTGCAACAATATTCACACACACTGCCGGCACTATCATCTCAATTCACTTTCTGTCTGAGAAATCAACGCAAATCAACAGAGTCCTTTAGAAGAAAAATATAGGCACAACTTCAGGATGCTTTCTATGACTGTGTTCTTACTGACCTTTATCTTTTCAGATTATGAATTGGTCTTTCTTGCAAATTTGTAATAACTGTATACATTTATTTCTCTCAATAAGTAACTCATACAATCTCCCATCCTCTTCCCACCACTGTACCACCCATCTTCTGGGACCTCTCTCTCTCTCTCTCTCTCTCTCTCTCTCTCTCTCTCTCTCTCTC
>NW_027187380.1:30230084-30255487 GCF_028583685.1 Petaurus breviceps papuanus
CTCTCTCTCTCTCTCTCTCTCTCTCTCTCTCTCTCTCTCTCTCTCTCTCTCTCTCTCTCTCTCTCACACACACACACACACACACACACACACACACACACACACATACACACACACACAGTGGTTGTGATATATAGAGGTCCTAGATCCACTGTTTTGACTAAATGCTCAATTTAGCCAGTTCAATTTTTTATTCCAATTAAATGAAAATTAGTCACACTATTTGTTTGAACTGGATGGTCGATTCAATCAAACAACCATTATACTCAATTTTATTTTTTGTCAAAACCAAAAGTTGTTTGGTCTTTGGATACTGACCACTTGATATTTAGAGAATTGTACAATGTCATTATATGCAATTAAGTTGTCATCCTCTAGTACCAAATAGATAATATGCATATTTTTTCATCTTTACTTCAAAAACATATACATACATATGGCTGCCCCAAGTAAAATTATGAAGTAATATTTTAAATGCCCTTAAAATCATACAGTTTTAGATACCAATTATTCCTACTTTGGCATTTTATAGGTGAGGAAACTTAGGCCCAAAGAGTTGCTTGCCCAAATTCACACAGCTTGTTAGGGACAGAATCAGAACTAGAATTCAAATCTCTCATAAATTGGTTAAGTATTCTTGTCTACAATGTCATGCTATGCTTCTACCCATTTCTACAAATATGTTTTGTTTTCTGAACCCAGAAACCTTCTAGGTGTCCAGTGCTTACAAGCTGAATCCTGACTCCCTAGAGATCTAGGGAAACAAAAAAGGCAAAAAATAGCCCCTGCCCTCAATAAGTTCACAATCTAATGGAGGAGACAGCAAGCATATAAATATGTACTAAAAAGTTTTCTACAGAAAGATAGGAAATAATTGAAAGAAGGAAAGATACTAGAATTAAGATGTGTTGGGAAAGGCTTTGTGTATAAGATTAGATGTTAGGTGACACTTGAAAGAAGCCAAGAGGAAGAGATGAGGAGGAAGAGCATTTCAGACATGGGCTGCGACCAGAGAAAGTACTTGGAGTCAAGAGGTGGAATGTCTTGTTCAAGGAACAGCAAAAAGTCCAAATGGAAAGAAAGGTGAAAGATAAAAAGGTACTATATTATAGAGGATTTTGAAGGCCAAGGAAAGGATTTTGTGTTTGATGGAGGCAATAGAAAGCCATGGGAGTTTATTGAAGAAGGAGTAACATGATTAGATCTGCACTTTAGGAAAATCAGTTTGGTAGCTGAATGTAGGGTAGATTAAAGTGGGGAGAAAAGAGAAATATCTATATCTATATATCTACCACACATATATTCTATAATATAGTATATGTATATAATATACATGTATACATATACACACATATGTGTTTATATGTGTGTATGTGTACATATGTATATGTTAACCCACACAGGTCACTTAACTTGTTTCATCTATAAAATGTAAATACTTTCACCTTCTAATCCAGGCAAGTACCACATGATTTTTGTGTAAGAATCAAATACCATACAAGAAATGTTTTATAATGGTAAAGCACTAGATACATGTGAATTATTTTTACTTTTTCCATAATTGAAGGGAAGTCTGAAGATACAAAGGTCCATGGATGAGGGAATACAAAGGCAAAAAATTCACAATGATGTTAAAAACTAGGAATTTCCTGATTAACGATTCCCTGATGCATTAGTGGGAAAATGGCATGAGGAGGTTGGATATTTGACAAGGTTGAGTGAGGAAATAACTTTGTAGGAAAAAGGGGAAATCTGGAGGTCAAAGATAAATTCCACCTAATTCAGAGTTTTGGTTCAAAATAGTTATCATTGCAGGATGTAATGACAACATTCAAACTTCAGAGATAAAAATTCATACTTTTGTTGCTTTTGGGGTGCTGAGAAGTAGAATTCTTCTACATTCTAGTAAAATCTACATATAGTTTCTGTATTTCTTGTTGTTGCTGCTGTTTATCTGGACCTTGGATTTAATCACTGTAGGAAACTTCTGGTGGGGGAAAGTCCTCTACCAATACAGATCAGCAACTGTTCTGCAATTTATAGTCTTAAAAAGTTACTTAGGGGCATTGAGAGGACCACACACATAGCCAGTATATATCCAGAGATGAGACTTTTATTATTTTCACTAGTAGTAATTCCAAAAATGTATTTTAGGATCACAAAGTACTTTATATACATTATCACAAAAACCCTATGGGGGAGGCTAGGTGGAGCTGTGAATAGAGCACTGACCCTGGAGTCAGGAGAATGTGGTTTCAGATCCGGCCTCAGACACTTAACACAAAAACCAGCCATGTGACCTTGGGCAAGTCACTTAACCCCAATTGCCCTCCAAAAAGCAAAAATAAATAAATGAAAATCCTATGTAGTTCCATATCTGTGAGGTAGATAGTATAAATATGTCTGTTTTGTGTCATAAGTGAAGAAGTTTAGGATCATAAAAAAGTAAAATGATTTGCATAAGTTAATATAGAGAGTCATTAAGAGGACCAAGATTCAAATTCAGATTCCTGATTCCATTCTTTCTACCATATCACGGTCTCCATCTTCTGTTTGGGTTTAAGTCACCTGATACACAGATTAAAGAATTGGGCATGTAAAGGCCTAACATATAAAATAAAACTTTTCTAATTTTTAATGTGTTAAGGAAATTGTTGATTCTTGATTTCCTTTAATTTTTATTATTTGGATATGTCAGGGCCATTTCTCCTAGTTATAAGGTTATTGAGCTAGATGAACCTTATCCCACAGAATATGAAATTTTACTTTTTGTGAACTTGATCTGTTTCTTCAAAGGAATATATAACATTATGACTCTGTTTAAGTTTTTTCAACTTTTGTGACACTGAAGGAAGCATAGGATTATGAACCTATCTTTTCCTCAACTTTTATGAGCTAAGAGGAATGTACAAGATTGCAATATGTTTAAAAAAAAAGTTTCTCTGTCACTACAATGTAATTTTGTTTTGCTTGATTTTCCCCCCTAAGATTTGACCTGGTGCTTGAGCATGATAAAAACTAGGGAGTTTTTAACCCCAAAATTTCTACCTTGTGGTATATCAATTTTAGCAGCAGTTACTTGACACATGAACTCAAACTCTTGCTTTCAATTATTCATATATCCTTACACAGATATTTCTATAGATCTGTGCACAATTTGCAGAAGAATACTGAAATTTAAATAAATTAATTAAATTCGATTTAATTTTAAATTAAACAAAGAAATTAAATTGTCAATATAAATGTGTTAAGTGCCTATGGTCACACAGAGAATTAGAATCAGGGTTAGAATCCAGCTCTTTCACATCCAAATCTGATGCATTTCCCCAAAAAATCTAGAAAGGAAACACAAAACTTTATAAATCAAATTCTTCTTAGAGAATTTTATGTTTGATTTTAGAATTAATAGGGGGATATTGAAATTTATTTAATAAGGACATGGCATGGTCAGACCTAAACTTTAAGAAAATCACAATTGGGTGCATAGGTTTACCTTATACTTACAGTAGAAAATGTCCACAAAGATAAAGTCCACTGAAGTTCAGAGTTGGATCTCAATGGCCATCTAGTCTCACCCACATCTGAAACAGAATTCCTTCAATATATACTTAACAAGGGGTCCCGTACCCAATGAATAGGAACTTATGACCTATGGAGATCATCTGATCCACTCCTGGATCATTTTCCTTGTAATGAATTTTACCCTAAAATCTTAGTTATATTTATTTTTTTGCAACTTTCACCCATAGATCCTAGTTCTTCCCTTTTATTCTTTTTTTTAAGTTTCATTGATTTGTTTTGTTTTTACATTATGAACACTTATGAATTATTCCTACTTCATGAGAGATTGGTATTTTTTAAATTTTTTTTTTGCTTTTTTGGGGGGGAAGGTAGGGCAATTGGGGTTAAGTGACTTGCCCAAGGTCACATGGCTAGTTTTGTGTGTGTGTGTGTGTGTGTGTGTGTGTGTGTGTGTGTTAAGTGTCTGAGGCCGGATTTGAACTCAGGTCCTCCTGACTCCAGGGCCAGTGCTCTATTCACTGTGCCACCTAGCCAACCTGAGAGATTGTTTTTTAATAAAGCAAAGCAAGTAAAAACTAATAATATGGTGACCTCATCTGAAAATATATGTAGTATTTCACATTTGTAGTACTTCTGCCTCTAATTTTTAATGACAGAAATCTATTGTGTGTATAAAATTTTTTACCTTATCTTTGTCACATCTCTGTAAAGAATTGAATGTTTTATCATTCGTCCTCTGAAATCATTAATTGTCACTGTATTGATCAAACTTTCTTTTCAGTCTTCAGAATTGTCTTTACAGTGTTGTTATTATTCCATAAATTGTTCTGGATCTGTTCATTACATTCTTTTTTGTTTTGTTTTGTTTTTGCCTTTTGGAGGGCAATTGGGGTTAAGCAACTTGCCCAAGGTTACATTACATGGCTAGTTTTTTGTGTCGGTGTTAAGTGTCTGAGGCCGGAACCAAACTCAGGTCCTCCTGACTCTGGGGTCGTTGCTTTACTCACTGTGCCACCTAGCCGCCCCTACATTCTTTTTTAAATAAAATATTATAAAAGTCCTCAAATTATAAGACTGATGTTAAATTATTAATCATTCTTCTACTCCTTACTTCACTCTGAATCAATTCATATGAGCCTTTTCATGTCTTTTTAAATCATCAACTTCCTTATTTTTATAGCACAATAGTACTCCATCAACTTGTGTTTCCAAAGGATAGCCCTCTCAGTTCTTGAAAAAAGTTACTATGTTCTCTTGTCAGAAAGACTTTATAGTACAGAACCATACTTAAAGACTTTACTGCATAGTAGGACCTGGCCAGAGTTTGAATAACTTTTGAGAAAATGGTGTTACCTCCACACTAGGATTCATGGAGAATAACTGGACATACACACTAGATTTCAGGTGAGCAGATTTCAAAGGGTTCAGAAAAGATATGGGTGTGGAGCCTGTGAATTTAAATTCTACAGGGGAACTCAGCCCAAGACAAATGGGAAGCACTCTGTAAGGAAATGCTAAATATATAAGGATTAACAATTCCAATAAGAAAGAAAAGAAGTTGTCTAAAGAGACCAATGTGCATGTGCAGGCAACTTCTGAAGTAATTTACATTACTGAAAGATATTACAGAACTTAGAAAAAATTTAGGCAACAAAAGATGAATACATAAGTATGACAGAAACCCGCAAGAATTTAAGCTGAAGTTGGCAATGAATATTAAGGAAAACAAAAAAAATGTTATTTAAAAATATATTGAATTTAAAAAGAGAACTAAAAAGAAAGTCTTTCCCTTTTTGAAACAATTACTAACCTGGTAGACCAGAGTAATGTTGCAGATGCAATCTACCTAGATTTTGATAAAGCATTTGGCAAAGCCTCTTCTTCTGGAAAAGATGGAGAGATCATGAACTCAGTCAATAGCATAAATTAGGGACCTGTTGTATGCTGTGGGGGAGCTAGACAATTAGAGAAACACTATACAATAAATGATCTCTAAAGAATCCTACATTTTAATGGAGACAAGGATATAAGAACAAATATAAAGAAAATAAATCTAAACAAATAGTGAAATAGAATGTCATTTGTGGGGGTGGCTAGGTGGCACAGTAAATAGAGCACCGGCACTGGAGTCAGAAGGACCTAAGTTCAAATTCGGCCTCAGCCACTTTACACTTACTAGCTATGTGACCTTGGGCAAGTCACTTAATGCCAACTGCCCTGCTTACCCCCTCCAAAAAGACCAAAAAAAAAAAAGATCTGCTGGAGCTATCAGTGAATTATAGGCTCGATGTGAGTCCACAGTACAATATACTAGAGCCAAGGATATCTAATTCTGAGGTTGTGTTCTGTCCAGAGGTGATAGTCCTGCTGTCCTCTGTCCTGCTCAGTGAATGCGTGGAATATTGTGTCCCTCTCAAACACATTTTTATTTATTTTTAAATTAATAGTATTTTCCCCCAATAACATGTAAAGACAATTTTCACCATTCATTTTCTGGAAGATTTTAAGTTCCAAATTTTTCTCCCTCCCTCCCCAAATCCCTTCCTCAACATAGAAAGCAATCAGAAGTGCAATAATGTAAAACATATTTCTACCTTAGTCGTGTTGTAAAAGAAGAAACAGAACAAAAGGAAAATGAAACTAACTCCCCCCCCCCAAAAAAAAAACAAAAGTGAAAGTAATATGGTTCATTCAATCTGTATTCAGACTACATAGTCTAAATGGATATGGATAACATTTTCCATCATGAGTTTTTTGGAATTGTCTTGGATCATTGTATTGCTGAAAAGAGATAAGTTAATCATAGTTGATTGTAGCACAGTATTGCTGTTACTGTGTACAATGTTCTCCTGGTTCCATTCACATTACTCTGTATCAGATCATGTAAATCTTTCCAGGTTTTAGTGAAATCTGCATGCTTTTCTTATAGCACAACAGTATTATTGTGCCTCCATACAGTACAACTTGTTCAGTCATTCCCCAGTTGATGGGCATTCCCTCAATTTCCAATTCTCTGCCAATACAAAAAGAGATGCTATAAATATATTTGTACATGTAGAGTCTTTTTCCTTTTTTATGATCTCTTTGGGATACAGACCTACTAGTAGTATTGCTGGATCAAAGGGAGGGTATGCATAGTTTTCCTTTTGGGCATAGTTCCAAATTGCTCTACAAAATGGTCGAGTCATTTCACAACTCCACCAACAATGCATTAGGGTCCCAATTTTCCCACATCTTCTCCAACATTTATCATTTTTCTTTTTGATGCATTAGCCAAACAGAAAGGTATGAGGTAGTACCTCAGAGCTGTTTTAATTTGCATTTCTCTAATCAATAGTGATTTAGAGCATTTTTTCATGTGGTTATAGATAGCCTTAATTTCTTCATCTGAAAACAACCTGTTCATATCCTTCGACCATTTATCAGTTGGGAAATGACTTGTATTCTTATAAATTTGACTCGGCCCTCTCTATATTTAAGAAATGAGCCCTTTTTTTCAGAGACACTTGCTATAAAAATTATTTCCCAGATTTCCTTCTACTCTTGGTTACATTAGTTTTGTTTCTGCATAAGCTTTTTAGTTTAATATAACTAAAAGTATCCAATTTGCATTTTTTAATGCTCTCTATCTCTTGTTTGGTCATAAATCCTTCCCTTTCCATAGATTTGACAGGGAAACTATTCCTTGCTCTCCTAATTTGCTTATGGTATCAACCTTTAAGTCTAAATCATATACCCATTTTGACCTTATCTTGGGACATAGTCTGAGATGTTGATCTATACCTAGTTTCTGCCATACTATTTTACAGTTTCCCTAACAGTTTTTGTCATAGTGAGTTCTTGACCCAGAAGGTGGAGTGTTTGGGTTTATCAAACAGTAGATTACTATTCTCATTTACTGTGTCTTATGTACCTAATCTATTCCACTGATCCACACTCTATTTCTTAGCCAGTACTAAATAGTTTTAATTATTTTTGCATTATAATATAGTTTTGGATCTGGTACTGCTAATCTACCTTCCTTTGCATTTTTTTCATTATTTTTCTTGATATTCTTGACCTTTTGTTCTTCCAGATAAATTTTGCTATTATTTTTTCCACCTCTATGAAATATCTTTTGGTAGTTTAATTGATATGACCCTGAAAAGTAAATTAATTTAGGTAGAAGTGTCATTTTTATTATATTTGCTCAGCCTACCATGAAAAATTGATACTTTTCCAATTGTTTAGATATGACTTTATTTGTGTGGAAAGTACTCTGTCATTGTGTTCATATAGTTCCTGGGTGTAAAGCAAAGTACAAGCAGATTTCCAGAGGACTGCTCCTATGAACAGCTTCAAGGTTCTAATTACACAGTAATTATATAATAATATAATGAACTTTCTATTTATTCAGTAACAAACTAAGACAAAACATTCACAAAAAATCAAAGTACAGCATTCACCATGTTATAGCCTAACAACTTATCACTAAAATGGCCAAATAGTTTTAAACAAAGTACATTCATTTAGTAACTCAATCATTTAGTAAGTCCTTAATTCAATCACAAAGTACAAAGGTCAAAATTCTCCACCCCTAGGTCACATTGTTTTAATCTCTTCAATCAAAAGTCTTCTTTCTTCTTAATTAGAGAAGACTTTAACTCAATCATATAAAAATAAAGGTCAAAGTTCTCCACCCCTAGGCCACAGTGAATCATGGTCTCCTCAATTTGCATTAAATAACCAAGGAGAGGTCTTCTCATCTTGACTCGAGGCACGCTCTCAGCTTCCATTGTTCCCCTTCCTTGTCCAGTTCTCATTCCATACTGAAGCTCACAATGTCCAGTTCACCTCAAGTCCTTCACAATTTCTGTTACTGGGAAGACAAAGCTTAACAAAGCCACAATAACATTCCTACACATTGCCGTCATCCTCATCAATTCTTTTTCTGCCTGTGAAATCAACATACCCAACAACAAGGTCTGAGGAATCAACACAAATCATCAGTATAGTCCCAGGACCTCTGAAAACATCAGCAAGACCATTCTCCAGGATTTCTGTAAACATACAACAAGAAAATAATCTTTCAGGGCTTCTGAATCAGCAGTGATGTCCCAGCTGTAACAACAGCAACATCCTCTATCAACAGATGAATATGACAAAGTAACATTAAAACAGACAAAGTACCAGCATCACAGTCATGCTTACTTTAAGTTCTCCTCTCTTCTGATTTCTCAGTTCTTCTCAGTTCTCAGCAGCTCTCAGAAGAAGTTCTCAATTATCAGTTTTCTTCTCTCTCTCCAGCAGTAGTTTCTTAGCCTCCAGATGCTCACTCCCAGGGGTTCTGGTCTCTCTCAGCTTGGGTTTTTCCTTATATATGGTATTAGCTCCTCCCTGTTCTACCCCTTCCTGTTATATCAACAAGTTCATCCCACTATGGGATGAACTTGTTTTGGATCTTAATACTTGACACAATCATGAGCTTTAAACAAGGTGCTAAGTACCTGTTTGCTTGCCAATAAAAAGGGCATGGAAGATCTTCAAATTCCATTACTATTACATTGTATTTGTCTTGGCAGGCAAACACCCAAGTATTTTATATTGCCTACAGTTATTTTAAATGGAATTTCTCTTTCTATCTCTTGCTTCTGGGCTTTGTTGGCAATGTATAGAAATGCTGGGTTTATTTTATACTCTAACTTTGCTAAAGTTGTTAATTATTTCAGTATTTTTAGTTGATTGTCTAGGATTCTCTAAGTATATCATGATATCATCTGGAAAAAGTGACCATTTTGTTTCCTCACCTATTATTGCTAAAGCTAAAATTTCTAGTACAATATTGAATAATAGTGGTGATAATGGGCATCCTTGCTTCATCCCTGAACTTACTGGGAAGGTTTCTAGCTTATCCCCATTTACAGATAATACTTGCTGATGGTTTTTGATAGGTATTACTTACCACTTTAAGGAAAGCTCCATTTATTCCTATGTACCCTAGTGTTTTTTTTTTAATAAGAACTGGGGTTTCATTTTGTCAAAAGCTTTTTCTGCATCATTGAGAAAATTATAAGATTTTTGTTAATTTTGTTATTGATATCAATAACAATTATGCTAATGGTTTTCCTAATACTGAATCAGCCCTGCATCTCTGGTGTAAATCCCACCTAGTCATAGTGTATTATCGTTATTGTAGTCTCCTTGTTAATATTTTATTTAAATTTTTGCATCAATATTCATAAGGGAAAGTATAATGTGGCTTTCTTTTCTTGGCTCTTCCTGGTTTCAACACCATATTTGTGTCATAAAATGAATCTGGTAGGACTCTGTCTTCTCCTCTTTTCCCAAATAATCTACATAGTAGTGGAATTAATAGTTCTTTAAATGTTTATTAATAGTTCTTTAAATGTTTATCAAAATTCACTTATAAAACTGGTGTCTTTCATAAGTGCCTTATTTCTAAAATATATAGAGAACTCAGTCGAATTTACAAGAATACAAGTCATTCCCCAATCAATAAATGGTCAAGTAATATGAACAGGCAGTTTTCAGAGGAAAGAAATTAAAGCTATCTATAGTCATGTAAAACAATGATCTAAATGACTATTGATTAGAGAAATGCAAGTCAAAACAACTCTTAGATACCACATGACATCTATCAAATTGGCAAATATGACAAAACAGGAAAATGATAAGTGATGGAGAGAATGTGGGAAAATTGGAACACATTCATTTTTGGTGGAGTTGTGAACTGATCTAACCATTCTGGAGGCAATTTGGAACTATGCCCAAAGGGCTATCAAATTGTGCATACCCTTTGATCCAGCAATACCACTTCTAGGGTTGTATCCCAAAGAGATCATAAAAATAGGAAAAGGATCCACATGTACAAAAAAATTTATAGCAGCTTTTTGTTGTGGCTAAGAACTGGAGATTGAGGGGATGCCCATCAATTTGGGGATGTCTGAACAAGTTGTGGTATATGAATGTAATGGAATACTATTATGCTATAAGAAATGATGAACAGGAAGACTTCAGAAAAACCTGGAAAAACTCATATGAACTGATGCTGATTGAAGTGAACAGAACCAGGAGAATAGTGTACACAGCGACAGCCGCAGTGTGTGATGACTATCTTTGACATACTTAGCTTTTTTCAGCAATGCAAGGACCTAAAACAATTCCAAAAGACTCACAACAGAAAATTCCATCCACATCCAAAAAAAATAAATATGGAGTCTGAATGCAGATTGAAGCAGACAATTTTCTTTTTCTGTTTTGTTTTATATTTTTCTTTCTCATTGTTACTCCCATTCATTCTTCTATACAACATGACAAATGTGAAAATATGTTTAATAGGAATGTATATGCAGAGCCTATATAGGACAGCATGTCATCTTGCGGAGGAGGAAAGGAGAGAGGGGGAGAATATTTAAAACTTATAGAAGTGAGTGCTAAAAACTAAAAATGAATAAGTTAATAAAATTAAAAAGTTGAAAATTAAAAAATTCACTTGTAAATTGGACTGGCCCGGAGTATTTTTCTGTTGGGAGGTCATTGATGATTTGTTAAATTTCTTTTTCCAATATTGGTTTAATTTAATTTAATTTATTTCCTCTTCTGTTAATATGGGCAATTTATATATTTGCAAATATTCATCCATTTCACTTAGACTGTCCACATTTGTAAATATCATTAAATATCCAGAGAGCAGAGCATAAAGGGCTTTGAGATTGTTTTATGATCCTGGAAAAGAGAAGACTTAGGGAAAATTACATTTTTCAAATACTTAAAGAATTATCATATATAAGAGGAATTCAACCTTTTTATTTCATTCCAGAAGACAGAACTAGGAGAACTGGATGAAAATTACAGAAAATTACAGATTTACACTAGATGGACAAATCCTGTAGTTCCAATATTGAGTTTAAGATGCCAATGGGACAACTGGGTGGAGATGTTCAACAGACAGTTGGTGATGTGAGATGAGAATTTAGGAGAGTCATTAATATTGAGTATATAGATTTTAGAGTTATCTTGATCAGGATGAAAACTGAACCTATTAGGGAAAGTGCAGAGAGGGTAAAAAAGAGGGCCCATGATGGAGCCTTAATTCCTTCAAGTAAAGCTTTGTTACCTTGAAAATTTTTGTTTATAGCAGAGTCAGTAGAATGGGATAAATTTAAGATGAGCTAAATGGGGAGAATTATTAAAGGAACAAGTTCATGAAGAAAAAAAAAAGAAAGGAGAGACTGAGATCACACGTGTAAAGAGAGAGTTTGGACTTGAGAAGGAAACTGACAATGGAATTGAATCAAACAAGGCAAAGACTGGTAAAGATTTATAGGTGTATTGATATATAGACTTGGAAAGACAAAGATTGACCTCAACATCCTCAGAAAAATAAGAGTCAAAGTTATTAGTTGAGAAAGAGACATCTGGATTAGAGGCATGGAGAGCATGAAGGAACATGGAACAATCAATGAAGGAAGCAATGCCCAGCCCCAGCCCTGGGCAGAAGAGGTGGTATCACTGGCAGCAGCAGCAGTAGCCGCAGCAACAGATGCTTCCAGAGCTCTGAACCAACAGATGCTGGGGGGTCAAGCAGCTGATACAAAACTCCTGAATCCAGGGACAGTACACTCATCCCCACCCCAACTGCGAGAAGGCTCTTAACTTGACAAAGAGTTTGACAAATACTTGACAAATTCAAGAGAAGATGAGTAAACAGCATAAAAAGTCTCAAGCTATAGAATCTTAGTTTGGTGACAAAGAAGATTAAAACATGCAAACAGGGGCAGAGTCAACATGGCAGAGTAGAAACAGGGCCTGCCTGCGGCTCCAGCTTTCACCTTCCCTAATTCATTTAAAAGGGGACTCTGAACAAACTCTGGAGCTACAGAACCCACAAAATGACACAGAGAAGCTAATCTCCACCTGAGGACAGCCCAGCAGGCTGGAAGGAATAGGCCAGCACAGTGCTCTGGGAGCCAAACCCAGGCCCCTGTGAGTTGGAGGTTTTAGCCCCAGGGAGGGCCTGACCAACCACCTGCTGGAGGGACTCCAGATCACCAGCAGTTGTGGCCATTTCCAGAATTATCAACACATAGATAGATGCAAAGGACAAAGTGAGAGGTCAGTGCAGTGTGGACTTTCGGACCAGCAGTCAGGAGAGCATCAGATTTTGCCCCCAGGGTGAGGAGCCGCTGAGACGCTTCGGTGCAGCAGGTGCCAAGTTGCAGCTTCAGCTCCTGGCCTAAAGACTTCAGGGAGACCAAGCAACCAGTCTGAGGGATAATTGCTTTTGCTTTAACCTGCTTGGATCTGGATTGTGATCTAGGGTGGAGGTCCTGGGGTGTGCGACCAGCTTGCCAGAGCATTTGGAGGGTTCAGTGAGGGTGCCCAAATAATACCTCCGGCAGCTAAAAAAAAACCAACATTTGTGACAGAAGCTCCCCTGTCTGGTGGTAGAGTCCTACTGTCGCAAAAAGCCAAAAAGTCAAGTAATTAAGTGGCAACATGACCAGGCAAAGGAAGCAAAGCAAACAGAAAAATCCAACATTATACTCCTATTTTGGGGACAAAAAGGAGCAAAGCACAGAACAGGAGGAAGACAGTGAAGTCACAAGTCCTGCACCAAGAGCTTCAAAGAAAAATACAAGCTTGTTACAGGCCATAGAGGACCTCAAGAAGCAGACAAGAGAAGTGGAGGAAAAATTTGAAAGAGAAATGAGAATGATGCAAGAAAATTATGAAATGAGAGTCAACAGCCTGACAGAGGAAAATAACACCTTAAAAAACAGACTAACTCAAATGGCAAAAGAGGCTCAAAAAGGCAACGAGGAGAGGAATGCCTTAAAAAGTTGAATTTGCCAGATGGAAAAAGAAGCTCAAAAGTTCAATGAGGAGAATCATTCCCTCAGATTTAGAATGGAGCGAAGGGAAGCTAGTGACTTGATGAGAAATCAAGATGCAGGGGCGGCCAGGTAGCACAGTGAGTAAGAGCACCGGCTCCAGTGTCAGGATGACCTAGGGGATCGAATCCAGGCTCAGACACTTATTACCCACACAGAAACACCTGGCCATGTAACCTTGAGCAAGTTACTTAACCCCAATTGCTTAGGGGCGGCCAGGTGGCTCAGCGAGTAAGAGCACCAACTCCAGTATTGGGATGACCTGGGGATCAAATCTGGGCTCAGATACTTAGCACCACATGCAGAAATAACTGGCTGTGTAACCTTGAGCAAGTTACTTAACCCTGATTGCTCTAAAAAAGAAAAAGAAATCAAGATGCTGTCAAACAGATTCAAACAATTGAAAGAATAGAAGGTAATGTGAAATATCTCATGGGAAAAACCACTGACCTGGAAAATAGATCCAGGAGAGAAAATTTAAAAATTATTGAACTACCTGAAAGCCATGATCAAAGAAAGAAACTAGAAATCATCCTCCAAGAAATTCTCAAGGAAAACTGCCCTGATGTTTTAGAACCAGAAGACAAACCTCTAGGTTGAAAGAATCCACCAATCACCTCCTGAAAAAGATCCCAAAAAGAAATCTCCTAGGAATATTATAGCCAGATTCCAGAATTCCCAGATCAAGGAGAGAATATTACAAGCAGTCAGGAGGAAACAATTTGAATATTGTGGAAACACAATCAGGATAACACAGGATCTGGCAGCTTCTACACTGAGGGATTGAAGGGACTGAAATATGATATTCTGGAGGGCAAAGGAGCTGGGATTAAAACCAAGAATCACCTACCCAGCAAAAATGAGTATTATGTTTCAGGGGAAAATATTGTCATTCAGTGGAATAGATGACTTTCAATATTCTTGAAGAAAAAAACAGAGCTGAATAGGAAATTTGACATTCAGATACAAGAAGCAAGAGAAGCATGAGAAGGTAAACAGGGAAAAGAAATCATAAGGAACTTATCAAAGTCGAACTAATAACATTGCTACATGGGAAAACAATAATTGTAACTTATGAAACTTTTCTCAGTAGTTGAAGGGAATAGAAATTATATATATATATGTCTATATATGAGGGTATATGGGCATATGAATGCATATATGAATGTGAATATATGTTTATAGGTATACATAGAGGGCACAGGACAAATTTAACAAGAAGGGATGATACTTAAAAGGTGAAATTAAGAGGTGAGAGGAATATAATGAGAGGAGATGGGGAGAGACAGAATGGAGTAAACTATCTTATATAGAAGAGGCAAAGGAAAATGTTACAATGGAGGGGAAGAATAGGAAGGCAAAAGGGAATGGGTCAACCTTATTCCCATTGAATTTGGCTTGAGGAGGGAATGAAATACACACTAAATAGGGTATCTCACCCTCCAGGAGAGTGGGAGGGAGGGGATGAGAGGGGGGATGATGAAAGGGAGGGCAGACTGGGGGGGAGGGAAGTTGGAAGCACCCACTTTTGAAAAGGGACAGGATCAAAGCAGAGAATAGAACAAGTGGGAGGTGTGATAAGAGGCAGGGAAATCTAGTCAGTCTTTTACAACATATCTACTATGTTATTGTTTTGCATTAGCCACACAGGTACAACCTATACTGAGATGCTTATCTTCCGAGTAAGGGTGGGTGACAAGGAAGGAAGGGAACGAATCTGGCATTCAAAGTTTTAAAATCAAATATTTAAATATATATATATATATATATATATATACACACACACACACACACACACAATGTTATTAATACTATTTTACATGTAATTGGGAAATAAGATATACAGGCACTGGGGCATAGAGTTCCCCTGGAAAAGTTGAAAGGGATGTGGGAGAAAATATGGGAGAGAGCGAATGGAGGAGGGGATATCCTGTGGGACTGCTATTTTGGGGCAGTGGGTAGGGGAAAAACGGGGAGAAAATTTGTAACTCAAAATCTGGCAGAAATGAATGATGTAAATCAGAAGTTAATAAAGCATTTGGACAAAAAAAGAATATATGATTAATAGAAAGACAAGACAAGCATTTGTTACTGGAGAAATATCTCCTTTTTGAGTTCATGTGGCAGGTAACTGCTGCTGAATTTGATTAATATGATTAATAAAAAAGCAAGAATATATGATTAATAGAAAAGCAAGACAATAATTTGGGGAGAAATACTTCCTTTTTGAATTCATGTAGCAGGTAACTTCTGCCCCAAAATGATCCACAACAATGTATATTACAGGAGGTAAAAACCCCTTGGGCTATATTATGCTTAAACACAAGTTCAGAGCTCAAAGAAAACAAAGAAACAAAACCTGAAGAAAGATTAGGATTTTAACAAGGTTTCTTATTCACAATTACATCAAAGTGACCCACTTATTTTTTTTACATTCTGTGATCTTATACATTCCTCTTAGGCCATAAAAATGAAAGAAAGATAGATTCATAATGCCGTGCTTCCTTCAGTCTCATAAAAGCTGAAAAAGTTAAACAGGGTCATAATCTTATATATATTCCCCTAAGGAAACAAATCAAGCTAAACAGACTCTATAGGTAAAGTAAGTATGTTACAGATTAAACTACATTTAAAGGGTTCACAAAAGGTTGATTAAAAGAGAAAGGATTTACATGTTGTCAAGGAGTTGGAGACAAGCTGAGATTCTTCCTCTGGCTTCTTACTGGAAGAATGTTTAAAGGCCATAAGGAAAATTTCACTTTTTGTGAAATTCTGTGAAATAGGTTTCATCTAGCAGCTAGATTCTAGCTCAATAACTTCCTAAGAGAAATGGCCCTGACATCCCCAAATAATAAAAAAAAAATCAAAGGAAATCAAGAATCAACAATTTCTCTTAAAACATTAAAAATTAGAAAAGTTTATTTTATGTGTTAGGCCTTTATATGCCCAATTCTTTAACCTGTGTATCAGGTGACATAAACCCAAATAGAAGATAGAGACATTGTGATATGGTAGAAAGAGTGGAATCAGTAGATATGAATTTGAATCTTGGTCCTTCTAATGAATCTCTATATTAACTTATGCAAATAATTTTACTTTTTTATGATCCTAAATCTCTTCATTTATGAAACAAAGACAGACATATTTATACTATCTACCTGATATGTATGGAACTACATAGGGTTTTTGTGATAATCTATGTAAAAGTACTTTGTGATCCTAAGATACATTATTGTAAATACTAGTAATAATGAAAATAATAAAAGTTTCACCTCTAGGTATATACTGGCTATGTGTGTGGTCCTGGGAAATTCACTTATCCTCTTGGTGCCCCTAAGCAATTTTCTTTTTTTTTACATTTACAATACAATTACAGAACCGTTGATAATCTGTATTGGTAGAGGACTTTCCCTCACCAGAAGTTCCTTACAATGATTAAATCATAGATCCAGACAAACAAAAGCACCAACAAGAAATATAGAAACTATATGTATATGTTTTACCAGAATACAGAATTTTATTTCTCAGTCCCCCAAAAAGCAACAAAAGGAAGTATTTCTTATCTATTAAGTTGGAATGTTGTCATTGCACCTTGCAATGACGGCATTTTGAACCAAAAACCTGAAGTAGGTGAAATTTGTCTAGTCTAGAGACCCTGCCTCTAACTAATTTTCAGTTTACTCTTCTGAAACATGAGGGTACTGGACTAGGTGATCTTCAAGGTGCCTTTTAAGTCTAAGATTGTAGGACTTGGGACTTCGGAAGATGTAGAAGTGACCAAATATTTCACTTTCTATTAAAAAACATCAGTGCCTCTGGAACAAAATACACAAATGCTCAGCCTGGTATTTAAAGTTCCCTATTTTGTTTCAGAAAAACCTGGGAAGACTTATATGAATTGATGCAAAGTGAAGTGAGCATAATTCAGGAGAATAATGTACACAGTAATAGCAATGTTATAAAGATAATCAATTCTGAAAGACTTATTACATTGATCAATACAATGACCAACTACAGTCCCAAAGAACTCATGATGGAATATGCTATCTACCTCTAGAAAGAGAACTAATGAGACTCAGAGTAGAGATTGAAGCATCTCTTCTTGCTTTTTTTCTCAGAACATGGCTAATCAGAGATTTGTTTTTCATGTCTATACATATTTGTAATTTTTTTCTTGCCTTCTAAATGGGTGGGTGAATGGAGAGGAAGAATTTGAAACTGAAATTAAAATTAATTTAAAAGAAGAAAATACTATGAAGCTCCTCTTGATTTGTATACCATCCTCCTTTCTAGTCTTATTCCATTTTAACTTCCTTTCATACATCTCTAATATAGTATTCCATCATAATTACATACCACAACTTACTCAACCATTCCCCAACTGATGTGCATCCCCTCAGTTTCTAATTATTTACACCCAGAAAGAGCTGATACAAATATTTTTGTACATATTGGTCCTTTTCCTTTTTGTTTTTTATCTCTTTTGGGATACAAACTTAGTGGTGGTATTGTTATATCAAAGGGTATGTATGCATGGTTTTATAGACCTTTGGACATATTTCCAAATTGCTCTATAGAATGGTTTTATCAATTCACAATTCTGACAACAGTACATTAATGTCTCATTTTTCCCACATCCCCGCAACATTTGCCGTTTATCTTTTCTGTCCTATTATCAAACTTAAAAGGTATGAGGTAGTACCTCAGAATTGTTTTAACTTGCATTTCTTCAATCAATAGAGTTAGAATACTTTTTTATACAGCAAGAACACTTTAATTACTCCATCTGAAAACTGATTATATCTTCTGATCGTTTATTATTTTTATAAATGTGACATAGTTCTTATATGTTAGAGAAATGAGGCCTTTATTAGAGAAACTTGCTTCAATTTTTTTTCACAGTTACTATTGTTAACTGTATTTCCCTCCATTCTATCTCCCCTACCCCAGTTTATTCTATAATATCTATCTATAATACACACTGTTCCTCCTCAAAAGTGTTTTGCTTCTGACTACCACTTCCCCCAATCTTCCCTCCTTTCTATCACCTCCCCACCCCATTCTCCTATCCCCTTCCCCTTCTATTTTCCTGTAGAATAAGAGAGATTTCTATATCCCATTGTCTGTATATCTTATTTCCCAGTTGCATGTAAAAAAATTTTTAATATTCAATTTTAAAACTCTGAGTTCCAAATTCTCTCTCTTCCTCCCTCCTCAACCACTCTCATTGAGAAGGCAAGCAATTCGATATAGGTTATACTTGTGTAGTCATGCAAAACACTTCCATGATAGTCACATTATGAAAGACTAACTATTTTTCCCTCCATCCTATCCTGCCTCCCGTTTATTCTATCCCCTCCTTTGACCCTGTCCCTCCTCAAAAGTGTTTGCTTCTGATTAAACCCGCCCCCAATCTGCCCTCCCTTCTATCACCACCTGCCCTCTCTTATCCCCTTCTACCCTACTTTCCTGTAGGGCAAAATAGATTTCCATACCCAACTGAGTGTGTATGTTATTTCCTCCTTAAGCCAATTCTGATGAGAGTAAGGTTCACTCATTCCCTCTCACTTCCTCCCTCTTCCCTTTCACTGTAAAAGCTTTTTCTTGCCTCTTTTGTAAGACAATTTACCCCATTCTACCTCCCTCTTTCTTCTTTTCTCTATACATTCACAGTGCCTCTCATAGAGCATTTAATAAAGGTGAATTAATGTCAACTTAAATGGAAGCAAATTAAATAAAATCATACATTTTGGTTTACATGTTGAGGGGGTCCATTTTTTTTATAAATCTGAGAGACTGTAAGGTTTTTTTATTTGTATATTCTAAAAGCTATAATATCTAGCAAATATTTGATTAAAGAACTTCAAAACTTAATGCTTCCTTGATTTCATCTGTTTGTACTCCTTCCACTAGTGTGGAAAGCAATCCCTTACTACTTTAGCAGATAGTCTTCATGAGCTGTGGTTACCAAAGCTTTGGCAATGAAGCCTCCAAATTGAGCTAAGGTGGTTTTTGTTGGCAACTCATAGCTAGGAAACTAGCAGGACTGAGGTAAAGGTTTCACATTTGGCAGGCTTAACAAATATTTATTGAATTATTTACTGAAATAAGTACTTCCTATGCATATAACACTTCAAGGACATTATACAAAGGTATAGCAAAATCCTTGCCTTCATGGAGTGTAGTGGGAATGCAAATTTGGAAGATCTTCCCTGCCCCTAGGCTAAAGTGCACCTGAAGCCTGGGGTGGGAGGCTTGTTTTTCAGTAGATACTTTTTGATTGGCCAATGGGTCCAAAAGGTTGTTACATTCTCTGAGCCAGGAGAAGGCTATATAAGCCCTGATGTGTAGCTTTGTTTTGGGACTCACTTTGAGAAGTGTTCTGTGATTTGATCTGAATTCTGGGAAGCCGTTATTGAGAGTCCCCCGGCTTTGAAACCCAGATGTTGTTTGGTATGGATGTAATGGTTGCACAGTTTGGAAAGCTGTGTACTTGATCTGTTTCTGTCTTGATTATACTGTCTGTATATTCTGAAGTTCGGGGTGCTGACCTTTTTCCCCTGAACGAGGTAAACGATACATATCTGACTGATTAAAGTAAACTTGTTAACCCATTTTAAGTTGCTTTCCTTTAACAAAGCAGATCCAAGAACCTGTGGTGGCGGCAAACCCTGAGGACGCTTGGGGTGCTTGCTGCTACATGGAGTTGGCAGTTCAGTAAGGAAATATGTCATTTACACAAATAACTAGCCATTCCATATACAAGAGCCTCAGTTTCTTTACCTATATATTTTATAGATGAAGAGCAGGCTTGATTAGATAGATGATCTCTCAGGTCCCTTCTACTTCAGGAATTTAGTCTTAAGAAGTCATCAAATTTCACAATATTAAAGATCAATTCAAAAGATTTCTAAGCATTAAATAATAATATTACCCAGTCTACAGGATGAAAATGAGTGACATAAAACTATGCATAAAAGCTCTTTGTAGTTTTATTTGCAGTTCCAAGAATTCAACTGAATACTGTCACCTACCACCATAGCAGAAATCAGGTTGGGTAATAAATAGACCTGCTAGAGATTCTTACAAACCTGCTGAAGACAAAAGAATCTTTAAAAGAGGAGACAGGAAATTATAAGAAATGGCAGAAAATAAAGTGTTAAATTGGGTGGCAATGAGTACAAGTTCTGGGGATTTTCAGGAAAGGAATAAGTCAATATGCATAGAAGTTCTCAAGAAAAATATTTTGGAGAGATTTGAACTGTTTTGTTTTCATTCTGGAATCCCTTACATGCTTTGTACATAGTAGGTACCCAATCAATGTTTGCTGAATTGAAGTCAGGATCTGAACTTGATCTTGAAATATTTGCCTTAATTAAATAGTTGCTGAATAGTTTATTTAATTCTATCAAAATGGTAGTTGTTCATATAACCACTGCCAAATTATAAATTTGAAATGTATGTATTTTATAAAAATACAAATGACAGAAATATTAGATACTAGAATTTGGTTGTTTTGTAAGGATATGTGTGTGCAGGTGTGTGTATGTATGTGTGTGCAAGCGCACGTGTGCATGCACGCACAAGTATATGACTGAAATTCCTTAAACTGAAAAAAAATCTGTGGTGGACACATCTGAAGGACATTTTCCACCTATTCATGTGAGTAGCAACTGAGAAGGTGAATGATGGGAATAACACATGGCTGGGATTTGGTAAGATGTATGATAGAGCAAGGTAAGGCAAGAAACATTTAATATTTATTAAGCACTTACTATGTACCAACTACTTAACTAGAGATGCAAATACAATGAACAGTAAGTTATTTATTCAGTCTTATCCAATGAGAAAGGAAAAACAGAATGCTAAGGCCATTTAAAAAAAACCTATTTTGCTGCATGTGTAAGAACAGTTATAACAAACTTCATGGGATAAAGGATTTGTAAAGAAAAAATAAGAATAATAAAAAATTAAAAAGCAACACACATTCAATAATAAATGACCACAAGAAACCTCTGGGTATTACTTTGTGTCAAAAATAGCAACACTATCCTATGATCAAGAGGCACTCAAACTCTCAAACATCCACATCATCTCATTGTGCTTTCAAATTTTGTTGTAGGGTTTGACTAAAAGGTATGGCCAAAACGGTTCTCATTTGAATGGGTAGAAAAACTGCATTCTAGGGTAATTTCTGTTCCTGAACCACACTATGAACCTCAAATAACATCCTTCACTGAACAGGTATAGCTTTATCTACACTTTGAAAGAAGGGTAACACATGGATAAATTGAAAGGAAAGAGAACAGGGAGTAGGACTAGATTAGTGTCAAGGATAATGGAAAGGAAGGAAAGATTTAGTAATTGATAGTGGAATTTTATTGTATATCATAATAACTATATTAGCCTGTCCTAAATTATTCTCATTTTACTTGAATTACAAAAAACTATATTGACAAGGGAACTGCTCAGATCTCTTAGAACTAGAGAGCAAAGTAGACACTGAAAGAATATATATCACCTCCTCAAAGCCCCAAGTGAAAATTTGTAGAAATATTATAGGCAAAATCCTGAATTTCCAGATCAAAGTAAATATACTGCAAGGAGCAAGAATAAAAGAATTCAATCACCAAGAGTCACAGCCAGGATGACATACAATTTAGGAACTACTCCTTAGTTAAAGGAGTGAATATATTAGTATATGATATTCTGACTGTAAAAGAATGAAAAGCTTGAAATAATCATATTCTAGAAGGCACTGAGTCTAGGATTATAATAAAATTTATCTAGCAAAACTCAGTAAAATAATATGGGAGACAGGAGCGTCAGGGAGGAGAATGGACCTTTAATGAAATAGAGGACTTCCAAGCATTCTTGAGGAAAAGACCAGAGCTGAGTCAAAAAATCTGACATACAAACACAAGAGGTAATCATGAGCAAACCATCATAAGGGATTAAACAAGGTTAAATTGTTTACATTCTCATATGGGGAGGTGATACACATATCTCCTCAGAGTTCTATTATTATCAGGGATTATAAGAGGAGTTTAATTATCCAGAAGGTCTGGAATTGCTTCTGTTATTTTTTTTAACATTCTTAAAAGAACAGAAAGGGAGGAAAAAGTTGAAGTAGGGGCGTTAAGTGGTTAAGTGGGGTAGGAAATAAAGAGAAAAAATATGAAAAAAAAATCATCTCACATAAATGAGTATGTAAACAGAAGTCTATAAAACCAGATAAGTTTACAAGCAAATTCTGCCAAATATTTAAAGAACAATTAATTCCAATGCTATATAAACTGTTTTTTTAAAAAAAACAGGAAAAGAAGCTGTCCTACCAAATTCCTTCTTTGATTCAAATGTGTTCTTGATACCTAAACCAGAGTCAAAATGGAGAAAGAAAACTATAGACCATTATTCCTAATATGAATATTGATGGAAAAATTTTAAAGAATGGAAAAGGAGGTCCAAAAGCTCACTGAAGAAAATAATTCCTTCAAAATTAGAATGGAGCAAGTGGAAGCTAATGACAATGTAAGAAATCAAGAAACAATAATACAAAATCACAAGAATGAAAAAATAGAAGACAATGTGAATTATCTCATTGGAAAAAAACACTGACCTGGAAAATAGAGATAATTTTAAAATTAATAGATGACCTGAAAGCCATGATAAAAAAAAAGCCTAGAGCTCATCTTTCAAGAAATTATCGAGGAAAACTGGTAAATAAATAAGAACAGGGGAATAACAGGGGTCCCCCTGGGACAAATGTGAGAAGATCCAGAGAAAAATCCCAGGATGAGATTTGGTCCCTGTGAAGAGTAAACACCTCCAGGCTAGGTTCTCTTTTAACAGCAAGCAGCAAACCTCTTAAACAACAAGTAGCAAGCCCTGGGGTTTGTTGGTTTAAGAGGCTGCCTTGGCCCCAGCCAAAAAAAAAAAGTCTTTTAGACCTGGGATACTTAGGGGAGTTGGGCATTTGAGCCCAGAAAGATGAAAGGAACCTCTGCTGACCAGGAACACCAGACCCAACAGTGCTGCAAAGAGAGGCTGGAGGGGGGGGGGGGGGCAGGGCTGGGGGAAAGAAGGAACCAGAACATGCCCAATGAGTGTAGAAGCAGTGGGGCAGAAAGCCCTTGGCTGTGGGCACTTACAGGAGATTGGAGGTTTGGCTTTGGTTTCAGGCTAGAGGGAAGAATTGAAGAACTGGGGCAAGAGGCACCATTTCCTATACCCCAAGGCTAGAGGTGACTACAAATAATTAAGCTATCACCACACACAAACACACACAAAACACAGGCTAAGGAAAAATAATCCAATCATAGAAACCTATTATGGAAATAGAGATGACCAGGGTTCATCTTCAGAAGAGGATATTGAAGTAATGAAACCCTCAAAGAGTAACATCAAATGGTCATCTGCCCAAAAAGAATTTATAGAAGACCTTAAAAAAGACTTTAAAAATGAAATGGCAGAGATGGAGGAAAAACTAAAAAAGAAAATAAGAATAACTGAAGAAAAACAAGAAGGGCATGAAGGAAAGCCAACCAACTAAAAAAGGAGATTCAAAACCTTAAGGAAGAAAATGATACCTTGAAAATTAGAATTGGGCAAAGTGAAGCCAGTGAAATTATAAGAGATCAAGAAATGATTAAAAAATATGAATAATGAAAAAATAGAAGAGAAAGGGAAAAATCTTTTAAGAAAAACAACAGATTTGGAGAATAGATCAAGAAAAGAAAATATAAAAATAATTGGACTAACTGAAAGTTATGATCAAAAAAAGAATCTTGGCACAATAATACGAGAAATAATTAAAATTGTCCTGAAGCATTAGAATGGGGGGAGAGGCAGAGTAAACAGAAAAAAATCCACCAATCACCACTTTAAAAAGATCCTATGAGGAAAACTCATAGGAATATCATAGTCAAATTCCAAAATCTCCAGCTCAAGGAAAAACATATTAAAAGCATCAAGGTTAAAACAATTTAAATATGATGCCACCACAACTAGAATTACACAAGACCTAGCAGCAGAGACATTAAAGGACATCTTGGAATGCAATAAATATATCAAAGAGCAAAAGAATTGGGGCTTCAGGGGGCGGAGCCAAGATGGCGGAGTAGAAACAGGACCCTCCCACAGCTCCGGCTTCCACCCTCCCCAATCCATGTAAAAAGGGGACTCTAAACAAACTTTGGAGCTGCAAAACCCACAAAATGACACAGAGAAGCTAACCTCCGGCTGAGAACAGCGCGGCAGGCCGGCAGGAATCCAGTGCAGTGCTCTGGGAGCCGAGACCAGCCCTGAGCCAAAGCTTTAGCCCCAGAGCGGGCCTGACCAGCCGCCAGCCAGAGGGACTCCAGATCAGCAGCAACTGTGGCCGTTTCCAGATTTATCAACACATAGATGCGAAGGACAAGGTGAGAGGCCAGTGCATTCTGGACTTTGGGACCCAGTAAGTGGGAGTGCCTGGCTTTTACCCCCAGGGCGAGAAACCGCTGAGACTCCAGCACAGCCTGCCAGCGCCACGTGGCGGCTTCAGCTCCTGGCCTGCAGAGTGTAGGGGGACCAAGCACCAGTCTGAGGGGTCATCACTCTTGCTTTAACCTGCTTGGATCTGGATTGCAGTCTAGGGTGGAGGTCCTGGGGTGTGTGTCCAGCTTGCCAGAGCGTGTGGAGACCTCAGAGAGGGCACCCATCTAATACCTCCGGCAGCTGAGAAAACCCCAGCGTTTGGGACGAAAACTCCCCTGTCTGGTGGCAGAGTCCTACTGTGGCAAAAAGCCCAAAAGTCAAATCATTGAGTGGCAAAATGAGCAGGCAAAGGAAACAAAGCAGACAGAAGATTCCAACATTACACTCCTATTTTGGGGATAAGAAGGAGCAAGGCATGGAACAGGAGGAAGACCATAAAGTCAGAACTCCTGCACCAAAAGCTTCAAAGGAAAATACAAGCTGGTTACAGGCCATAGAGGACCTTAAGAAGCA
>NW_027187380.1:30255887-30256967 GCF_028583685.1 Petaurus breviceps papuanus
CAAAACTGAGTATCCTGTTTCAGGGGAAAATATGGTCATTCAGTGGAATACAGGACTTTCAAGCATTCTTGCTGAAAAAACCAGAGCTGAATAGAAAATTTGACATTCAGATACAAGAAGCAAGAGAAGCATGAGAAGGTAAACAGGGAAAAGAAATCATAAGGAACTTATCAAAGTTGAACTATTTTTTTTTTAAGCAATTGGGGTTGAGTGGCTTGCTCGGGGTTGCATGGCCGGTTGTTGTTTCTGGGTGTGGTGCTGGGTGTCTGGGCCCGGATTTGATCCGGGTCGTCCTGGCACTGAGGCCGTTGCTCTTGCTTGCTGAGCCACTTGGCCAAAGTTGAACTATTAACATTCCTACATGGAAAAACAATAATTGTAACTTATGAAACTTTTCTCAGTAGTTGAAGGGATTAGAAATATATATATATATATATATATGTCTTTATATGAGGGTATGCAGGCATATGAATACATATGTTTACAGGTATACATAGATAGAGGGCACGGGACCAATTTAACAGGAAGGGATGATACTTAAAAGGTGAAATTAAGAGGTGAGAGGGATATAAGGAGAGGAGATGGGGAGAGACAGAGTGGGGCAACTATCTCATACAGAAGAGGCAAGGGAAAATGCTTACAATGGAGGGGAAGAATAGGAAGGCAAAGGGAATGGGTCAACCTTATTCCTATTGAATCTGGCTTGAGGAGGGAGGGAAATACACACTAAATAGGGGATCTCACCCTCCAGGAGAATAGGGGGGGGAGAGGATGTGAGGGGGGATGATGGAAGGGAGGGCAGGCTGGGGGGGAGGGAAGTTGGAAGCACCCACTGTTGAAAAGGGACAGGATCAAAGTAGAGAATAGAACAAGTGGGATGTGGGATAGGAGGGAGGGAAATATAGTCAGTCTTTTACAATATATCTGCTATGTTATTGTTTTGCATTAGCCACACATGTACAATCTATACTGAACTGCTTATCTTCCCAGTAAGGGAAGGATAAGGGAGGAAGGGAATGAATTTGGAATTCAAAGTTTTAAAATCAAATGTTTAAATATATATATATATATATATATATA
>NW_027187380.1:30257067-30271458 GCF_028583685.1 Petaurus breviceps papuanus
TATATATATATATATATATATATATATATATATATATATATATATACTATTATCAATATTGTTTTACATGTAATTGGGAAATATAGAGATCCACCATGCCCTACTGGAAAAGTTGAAACGGGTATGGGAGAAAATATGGGAGAGAGCAGATCAGAGGTGGGGATATCCTGTGGGACTGCTGTTTTGGGGGGATGGGTGGGGGCAAAACGGGGAGAAAATTTGTAACTCAAAATCTGGCGGAAACGAATGATGTAAACCAGAAGTTAATAAAGCATTTAAAAAAAAAGAATTGGGGCTTTAGCCAAAAATATCATATGCTGTAGTTAATTATTATATTGAATGAAAAAAACGGACATTTGATAAATTCTCAGAATTTCAACACTTTGTTTAAAAAATCCTGAACTTAAACAATTCAACATACAAGAACCAATATAAATATAAAGTACATAACAAAGACTGATTATAAGGGATCCATGAGGACAGACTGTTTACTTTTTACATATGTAAAATATGTCTAAGATTCTTATTAATAATTGGGTAAGAAAGAAAGAATAGATTGGGTAAAACCTGAGTATGATATGAATTTAAAAAATAAAGCCACTTAGGAAAAGCTAAAAAGAGTAATTATTTTAAACAAATAAGGTGCAAGAGGAAGAATCGATATGAATTAGATGGGGGAGGAGGGCTGGTAGTTCTGGTAACCTACTTTCATCAGGAATGAGTGTAAGAGGAAACAATACATATATATTTAAAAGAGTACAGAAGTCTTCTAAATTCAGAAGAAATAAAATAGTAGGGGCATAGAGTGGGGTAAGAAGACAAGATAGGGATCTTTAGAGGGGAGGGTGAGGGAACAGGTAAATAGGTATATAGAAGGGTGTTTAGATTTATGGGAATGGGAGGATAGGGGAGGGATCCTTGGAGGAGGGTAGGCAAGTCATATAGAGGGCAAGGTAGTGGGTAAAAGTAAAGTAGGGGAGGCAGGAGGGATAAAAACAAAGATTAGGAATAGAATAGGTTTGGGAAAGTATATGCCTATATATATGTGAATGTGTATATCTATAGCTATGGAGAAATATATCTAAACTTTATTGTAGCCTTCTGGGAGTGGGGGAGGGTATGTACATATTTATAGCTATAAAGAAACATATCTGAACTTTATTGTGGCCTTCTGGGGGGCTTGGGGAGAGGGGAAAAAGAACAAAGTAAAAAAATGCACAGCAGAAAACAAAAGAAAAATCACAAGGAAGAAAAGAAAAGATGGACAATTCTCAACACAATGAGTACTACTTATCATATAGGCTTTCTTGAAATGAAAATTTATTGTTACATGTAATGAATCCTCTCTTATGATCTGCTATGCACATGATATGCTTTCTTTTTCTTTCTAACTTTGTATTAAAGTTCCAATATTTAAGTTTATGATATGTTTTTGTTTCTTTTCTCTATTTTCTACTTGTATTCTGGCATTTGAGTCTAAAATAAAATTTTGGAAAAAAAGAGATCCCAAAAGGAAAACTCCTAGGAATATTGTAGCCAAATTCCAGAGTTCCCAGGTGAAGAAAAAAAATATTGCAAGCAGCCAGAAAGAAACAATTGAAGTATTGCATAAATGCAATCAGGATAACACAAGATCTAGCAGCTTCCACAGTAAGGGATCAAAGGGCTTGGAATATGATATTCCAGAGGAGCTAGGATTAAAACCAAGAATCACCTACCCAGCAAAATTGAGTATAATACGTCAGGGGGAAAAATGGATAGTCAGTGAAATAGAGGACTTTTAAGCATTCTTGATGAAAAGACCAAAGTTTAATAGTCCAATGCATATGTTACTGTTTTTTGCATTCCCTATCTTTTCCTTGAAACTCATTATGTGAGTAGAGAATGAAGTGGTGAAATGGATTAGAGTGCTGGATTTGGAATCAGAAAGAACTGAGTTCAATTCCAGCCTCAAACACTTACTAGTTGTGTGTCCCTGGGCAAGTAATTTAACCTGTTTTCCTCAACTGTGAAATGGAGATAATAATAACAGCTACCTCCTGGCACACAGTAGGTTCTATAGAAATGTTTTTTTTCTAGCAGTGTCTGGCATATTGTATGTGCTTAATACATGTTTACTGACTGACATAAAGCACAGATATTGTTCTCTTGGGATCTCCCCAGAATTAACAAATCTCAGAGTCATTGTCTCCATCATCCTTCTGATCTTTTTTTCCCATACTCCTGAATTTCTTTATCTGGATAGTCTCACCTCCATATACTGATATACTTTTTACTAAGTCAACTGTCACTGATGGATTTGACTGACTGCCAGTAGTAGTTCCAATATGGCTGCCAATTTTTCTCCAGATGGAAAAACATCTTACTGGTAACTTGTGGAACTCAAATCTTTTCCCCTTATGTTTGAGTCATTTTTGAGTGTTTTCTCATTACATTCTTACCATGACTGTATTTTGGCTATTAATAACCCTCTGAGATAGCTAGTCATCAAAGGCTACTTCGAGATGGCTGCTGTGTTTTGGATTGGTTTGTGCCAGGAAGTATTTTACTTTCTTATGCCAATACTTATTGAACCATGCATCTGTAGCCCACAAGAGATTCCTTATTTCTTCTGTAAAGTGATGAGTATGCTGAGAATCTCCTGTTTCTCAGCTTATAAAACATGTATTATAACATCTCAGCTTATAAAAAGGCAGTGGTAGTGCTGACTAATGATAGTCTTCCTTGCTTTACTGCTCCTCCTTGACTTCTACACTTTCATCTTTCTAGCTGTCTTTTGACAAATTCTCCTGAAGGGAGGAGCAAAACTCAGTTCAACTGCTCCTCTCACCTTAGTATGGTGAATCTATGATGGTCTGGAATGTTCATCTATGTGACACCTGTATCTACCAAAGGTGAATCAAGTTCTCTTTTTATTTGGTACTGTTCTCACCTCTCTCTTACTTCTCCAAAAAAGCAAAAGCTCTCCCATTCAGTCTAGAACTGTACACTAAAAAAAATTCCCAGAAGCTGGCAGATAGAGGAAATGAACCTGGGAATCCAAGTGAGCTCAGGTAAGTACCAGAGGCTAACAGAGAGAAGGGTCTTGACAGGGAAACCAATCCAAGTTCCAGGAAGCAGGCCAGAAGTCATGGAGATAAGAACAGGAGCTGTACCAGGAAAGCCACTCTCAAGCCAGTTTGAATCTGAACCCAGATTTCTGCACTGAATTATCAGAAAAGAAATAGGAGTCTGAAATTTGCCCCAGAGGTCACTGTGCCTGGCTATGAACTCCTCATAACCTTAAAAGTCTCATCAAGAGACAGGGCATACTCAGTGCTTGAGATGGATTCATATGGCAAGCTAAGAGTGGGAATAAAAGAAGCAAGTGAGGCCATGAAAAGTTATGGGGGAAGGTTTGGTTGACACTATATTTGGTTTCAGCTAAAATTTCCCTATTAGTATATATTTTAACCATGTTTTCAATAAACATATAGCCATTTTTAAAGAGAACTTTGTATGTGTGTGATTTCCTAAGTTCCAACTAAGACATTCTTTTGCAAGGTCAAATGACCCCCTATTTAATATTTCTTTAATTTTAATCATTATGAATTTGACAAAATCAGAGAACATATACATTTCCCTATACAAACAAGAACAGAAAAGGAGGACTGCATGTGAAACTGTCAATCTCCACTTTGTACAGACTGGGGCTTTTTTGTATATTTCAAATTTTGCAGGATAGCTTTGATATTGCTCTGCTTTCTGCCCTCTTCTATTTTCTGATGGTTCATTGAAGCTCTTTTATTTCTTCCTTTAAATTTTCAGTATCACTATGCCTCCCCTCTGCTACTCCTAATCCAAATAAAAGTTCTCCTTATAACAAATACAGTTACACAGAACAAATTCACATATTGGTTATGTCTGGAAAATATATATCCCACTATATATCTATAACTTATTACCTTTAGGTGATGAAGTCAAAAGAGAGGAAGCACACTTCCTCATCAGCCTGCTGGAATAATGATTGGTCATTTTACTGATCACTGTCCTTAAATTTTTCCTTTATGATGTTACAGTAATTCTATAAATTGTTCTCCTGGTTCTGCTAACTTGACACTTTGTCAGTTTATACAAATCTTCCCAAGTTTCTCTGAATCCATCCTTTTTATAATGTCTTAACATTTTATTATATTCATAAACCATAATTTGTTCAGTCATTCCTTAATTAAATGACCCCTATTTTGGAGGTTCTAGATCTATTGCAAAAGTTTTGTAAGTAGACCACAATATGAAGAATAAAAGTTTAGAACTTGGGAGATCCAAATGATTAAGGGATTGTGATAGCTCTGTTGCCATGTTCCTAGGACCATGAGAAAACAGGAAGGATTAATTTGTACCTAAAGAAATTACCTCTGGGCAGAATTCCAGCAAGATGGCAGAGTCAAGTCAAGTAAACAAACATTTATTAAATGCCTATCGTGTGCCAAAAAAAAAAAACAACACAAAAAACCTTACACTCAGCACCAGGGAAAATTCAAAAACAGCTCCTGTTCTCAAAAAGATTACATTCTAATGAAGATAACTTGCAAACAACTATGTAAAAACAATGTATATATGATAAAATAGACATAATTTTAAGACAGAAAGCACTAGCATTAAGGGAGATCAAAAACAGCTTCTTGCAGAAAGTTTTATTTTAGCTGAGACTTAAAGAAAGACAAGAAAGCTAGAAGGTAAAGATGAGAAGAGAGGATTCTAGGGGCAAGCAGTGAAAATGAACAGAGGAAGAAGATAGAGGACAAGAAACAGCAAAGAAGCCTGAACTTCCTTGACTAGATAGTAGAGTTATATAGAAGGAAAGAATATATAACTGGAAAAGTTGGAAGAGAACAGATGGTCAAGGGCTTTAAAAGTCAACTAAAGGAATTTATATTTGATCCTGGATGTAACAGAAGACACTGGAGTTTATTCAATGGTGGAGAGGTGTGGTGGGGGTGGGGATGGGACGTGATCAAACCTGTACTTAAGGAAGATCAATTTGACAAGTGAGTGGAGGATGGTCTGAAGTAGGGAGAGATTTGAGGAAGAGAGATCAACTAACAGATTATGACAATATAGTCCAGAAGTGATGCAAAAAAGGCCTATACCTTCTATACCTTTTATACCACCACCTATACCAAGGTGGTGTCTGTGTCAGAGCAGAGAAAGGGGCATGATGTGCTAGAGGCAGCTCAAACCAGCTCATAAAGATGTTTCAAAGATAGAATTGACAGGTCTTAGCAACTGTTTGGATATGGGGGTAAGAAGTTAAGGATGACACCTAGATGCTGAGCCTGAGTGACTGGACAGATACTTCTCTTGACAGTAGCAGAAAAATTTAGAAGAGCAGAGGTGAGGAGGAAGATAATTAGTTCAGTTTTGGACATGTTGAAAATGTTCAATAGGCAGTTGGAGATGTAGGAGTAGAGGTGAGAAGAGAGGATAAGGCTGAACAAATAGATCTAAGAATCATGAGCTTGAAGATTGAATTCATGAAAGCTGATGAGATGACCAAGTGAAAGTAATAGTATAAAGGCATAAGGGATACACTAAAGCCTTCGTGGATACCATGGTTCATAGAGATCCAGTAGACTTATAAAGAGTGATCAGACAGGTAGGAAGAAGATCAGGAAAGAAAAGTGATCACAAAAAATCCAGAAAGAAGAGAAAAGAGAAAGAAAAAAAAGGATGATTTGCTGTGTCGAAGCTACATAGAGGTCAAGAAGGATGAGTACTGAGAAAAGGTTTGGCAATTAAGAGATTATTAGTAAATTCAGTAAAAAAAGGTTTAATTTGAATGATAAGCCAGAATGACAAAAAGTAAGAAGAGATTGAGAGGAAAATAGAGGCACCAATTGTAGACTGCCTGTTCAAGGGGGCAAGGAGAGGCTCAAATTTAGTCACAAAAAGCAAGACAAGCAACAGGCACTTACTATGTGCCAGACACTATGTTAAGTTCTAGGGATAAAAACAAAAGCAAAAAGAAAGTTCCTGTCCTTAAGGAGCTTATATTTTAATGATGTAAGATAACATACAAAATGGGGCTGAAAAGGAAAAGGAAGAATGTCCATGTCGGAGCATGGTGGCCAATTCCAGAGCACAGTTGGGAAGGGAATGAAGCATTAGCTGTCTGAGGCCCAAGAAAGAATTTACTAATGGGAAAAGAGGGTCAGCATGGCAGTGGGATTTTGAAGACTGAGAAAGCTCAGTCACTAAGAGAAGTTCCTGGAGGAAAGAGTGAAGGGGAATAAGCATTTATATGAGGCCTACTATATGCCAGGCACTGCACTAAGAACTTTTTACATAGACCTCATTTCCTCCTCACAATAACCCTGACAGAAGGTGCCATAATTATCTCCATTTTATAGTTGAAGAAACTGGGGGAAAGACTCTACATCCTAGAGTCATACAGCTAGTAAGTGTCTGATGCAAAATTTGAAATCAGGTCTTCCTGATTCCAAGCCCACCACTCTACCCACTGTACCACCAGCAAACCAGGAATAGACCATGACAGTGACTGAATCAGCAGCAGCAGTGGCTGCTCCTGGAGCTATCAGCCCACAGTGGCATGTTTCAAAGTCACCCATTTAGACTTCCATGAACCAACATGGCAGAGTAAGCAGTAAGTCACTTTCATTCTCTCACATTGACCTTGAAAAACCCAAAGAATACTGCCCCAGGAAAAATCTTGTAACAGTGGAACAAGCAGAAAGATGGGGTACAGCAGTCTTTCAGCTCAGGAGGCTAGAGAGATTAACAGGAAAGGTCTATCTTGCTGTGGCTGAAGGGGGCCAGTACAGGATGTGAGGCATCCCAACAAGCCCATATTAGAAACCTCTAATATGGGAAACCTTCTAAAAGGGAACTATGAACTGCTCTCAAGTCCAAAAAGCCTCCATGGAAGAGTTCGAGAAGGATTTTAAAAGTCAAATAAAATAGTCAGAAGAAAAACTGAACAATTCCTTTAAAAATTCAATGGACAAAATGGACAAAAAACCACACTGAAAAAAATAACTATTTAAAAAGCAGAACTGGCCAAACGGAAAAGGGCACAAAAACTAACTGAAGAAAACAATTCATTAAAAATTGGAATTGGGCGAGTAGAAACTAATGACTATGAGACATCAAGAATGAGTTAAACAAAACCAAAAGAATTAAAAAATAGAAGAAAATGTAAAATATCTCATTGGAAAAGTAACAACTGAGCCAACTGTGCTAGGATATATCTTTAATAATATAAAATTATTAACCAAAAAAGAAGAAAAATAGCTGGAACTCTCTAGTAACAGTGGGAGGGGAGATTCTGTCACTGCCTACTCATCTTGCTACCACAGTTGCTTCTGAGAAGCTGTCATACATGAAACTACAGGTTCCTGCTTGAAGATTAAACAGGGAGCCACCACTGTGGCATCCAAGTTCGCTGTTTCTGAAGCCCAACAGGATAACCTTGAGTTGACCTGATATGACTTTTACCACCCTTTCCCACAACTTCTTGCATTAATTATAACCTTAAACTTGATAGGTAGAGTTCTCTACTATACCTCATCATAATGACCTCAACTTCCAGCCCAGGGAATCCTGAATATATTAAATTAAAACTTGAACATCATAAATAAGCTCTTCAATGCCAAGGAATAAAACATTCAGAAATGGGGGCCAAAACATGCAAGAAAGTCTTACCATCCAGTTGTGAAACATGTCTGACTTTTCATGACCCCATTTGGAATTTTCTTCACAATTTCCTTCTCCAGCTCATTTTAAAGATGAGGAAATGTTGGCAACCAAGTGATTTGCCCAGGATCACAGAGAGTCTTCCTGACTCCAGACCTGGCACTCTATCCACTGTGCTACCTAGCTGCCCCTCATGCAAGAAATCACAAAGTAAACTGAATAATAAATGAAAAAATCCATGAATGAAGAAAATAAAATTAAAGAACTTGCTCAGAACATAAAAGAACTAAAATGCAATTAACAGATATGTAGAACAAAGTAATACTTAAGAAAACAGAGAAATAAGTTAAAACCTTAACTTAGATTCCAGAGATTATTTTAAAATAAAAATACTTAGATATTATATCTGAGAAATTAGAGAAACCTTCCCAGAGTGTACAAAAATAGTAAGGTAGAAAAATTTCACAGGACACCAACATAGGTATATCTTAATACAAGTTTCTAAGGCACAAAATCAATTAATTTCAAAATTATGAAGATAAAGGACCTTCCACATGTAAAGAAGAAAAAATAATAATTTATTAAAGATCCTGACTAACTTATCATCAAACTTTCAACCAAAATGAAAAACTGAACAAAAATATATCTTAAAAACAAGAGTAGAACCTGAAGTTACATATCCTATAAATCTGAACTTATCACTTAAAATAAAATAACATTTTAAAAACCAAGAAGACCTCAAAAACTTGCTCAAAATTTATAATTAAAAAAACTCCCACAAATAGCAGGAAAAGAATTCCAGATTAACTAAAGAAATGCTTCTTAAAAGTAATAACATTTTAAGGTTGTTACTACCTATTGTGAAGATTATAAAACAAGATATATAAACTTTGATAAGCAGAACAGAAACAATTAAATACAGTTTAAGCTTGAAATATATATTATAATTAGCAAAATATATTATTAAAGGGATGGTTATCAAATGTCTAGAAAGAAAAGAAGTGACCACAAAAAGTTATCATTAGAATTTCATGTCCTTCTCCAACAGTGTTATTAGGTTGGTAGACCAGTGAAATGGAGTAGATATAGTTTACCTATATTCCAGAAAAGCATTTTACAAAGTCTTTCATGTTATATTTGTGGTGAAGATCAAGGGATGTATACATATTTAGATTTAGAAATGGTTAAATGCCCGGCATGTGTGTGTGTACATATATATATATATATATATACACATACATACATAAACACATGCACTCATACCTATACACACACATACACACATATATGTCTCTAATGATTATTTGCCAACATGATAGGACACAAGACACTAGGTCTTGTGCTATTTAACATAAGATTACATATTTAGGACTGGAAGGGTCCTTAGAAGTCATTTAGTTCAACTCCCTAAATTCATAGTTAAGAAAACTGAAGACTAGAGAGGTTAAGCAATTTACGCAATGTCAGTTATCCAGAACACTTTCCACTGTATCACACTGCTTCTAACTGTGATAGTCATAACTGGATTGTTTACCAAATTTGTGAATGACATAAAACTGGGAGGGATATCTAATTTATGAGGTGACAAAGAATCTTATTAAATGAAATTAAATAGGAACAAATGTAAATTCTTCACTTCCAAAATACAAGGAGGGATAGGAAAGACTAGACAGTTACTCTTCTGGTGCACTGGAAGCTTGGTATGAGTCAATAATAAGTATGACCAAAAAAAGTTAATGTAATTTTAGGCTACAATAACAATAATTGCACACATTTATATAACACTTTGAACAAAAAGTTATTATATAATAAAGTGCTTTTGACTGCATTTGATGCTTACGATAAATTGAAATTATTTTATGGAAGAATACAGTATTCTAATCCATACCACCAAATCTTTAATCCAAGACATGGTCTTTTTTCTTTAGCACAGTCTGAGCTAATACAACTGAGATTAGCCTATTCCTAAACTATTCTAACTGAAAAAGAGTATTGTAGGAAAGGCATCAAAGGAACCTGCCAAGTCATTTTACTGATGAAGAAACTGAACCCCTGAGAGTTTAGATGAATAGCCCAAGGTGACATAGGTAGTAAATAATAGAATTGAGTGCCAAACTAAGATCCTCTGACTCCAAAGCAACTACTCTTTCTACTTCACAATGCTATTTCAGACATGGATAACTTGACTTGGATAAATAATAGCAAATAGAATATTTTCCAGTTGAAAAATAGACAAGCAAAAAGAGGAATACAAAAAGGATGGAATAAGATAAAATTTTAATTCAGGTCTGGGGACTGAGATATATTGGTGTTTAATAAGCAAATAGGAGAAATGACTGAGGAAAGGTATAAATGTTCTCAATTTCATAAAACTTATATACACTAAAAAAGATAATCAAGAAAAATAGGAAACTGTAGAAAAATATGTAAACATATAAACTTAGTATGCAAAAAGTGTAAATAATTTGTTAAAACATCATCAAAGCATATGGACAGCAGAGAAAACAAAAATTTTCATTACTATAAAGAATTTCAACTTTACTAATAATAAAAACTAAAATTAAAACAACTTCCAATTATTTGAAAAAAGAATGTTGGCAAAAATGGTTTCAAATGACAAAATTTAGTGAGGACAGGATTACGGAAAAACTGATACAGTCACAGTGAAATCATAAAGTGATAGTAGCTTTTTAAAAAGTCTTCTAGGGAGCCAAGATGGTGGAATAGAAGCAGGAACTTTTCTGAGCTCCTCCATGAATTCCAACACTAACCTCTAAAAAGTGAATCCTATTTAGAGTCATAGAATCCATTGGGAGATAGAGCGTGGCAGATTCCTAGCCCAGGAAAGCACCTACATAGGTCTGGGCAGGGGAAACATGGAACACGCAAGGGCTGCACCAGCTTGGACCTGAGAGCAGAGTACAGGAGAATGAGAGCGAGGCCCAGTCAGTGCATCCACCCACCCCAAGGGCAATGTACAGATGTCTCACCACCAGACTGAGGATCAGTCGGAACTGGGTAAAAGAAAGTTCAGGACCCTTGGCAGCAGCTTCTCCTGGGACAATCAGCCCACAGCCTGGATGTCTAAAAATCACCTAACTGAACTTCTGGGAGCCAAGATGGTGGAGTAAACCCTAGATGCTCTAATCTCCTTCCCTAACTCTGAAAACCCAGAGATTAATGCTCTACACAGTGTAAAATCCTGAAATATTGGAAACAGCCTCAGGCTTGGGAGTCCTAGAGAAAGGGTGTGACTGAAGCTGTGCCTAGACTGAAGTGAAGGGTGGGAAGCATCCCAAGAAGCCCCACCTCAGCTGGCCAGCAGGAGATCTTGAAGCCCAGGGGGGTGGACCCCGCAAGTGCTAAAAACAGAAGCCCAGGTATTCCTTAGCACCAGCAGGGGAATCTGCAGACACCACCACTGCTGGCCACCAGCTGCTGAGCCTGCCTGAGCTGTAGCCTAGGGGCATGGAGCCAGAAATCTGAAGTGGCCAGACCACCCCTCCCCCACACGTTACTCTGTGAGCCTCAGGGTAACACAGGGGAAACACTAAGAGTCCTGGCCTTGGCCTCAGTCTAGACTCCCAGAGGCTCCAGCACACAAAATCAACAACCAAGCCCCTAGCTCCCAGCCTGAGAAGCATGGGTCAGAGTCCTCTGTACCTCAGATGCAAAAATCCACTTTAAAAATCAGGACATAGGCAATCACAATGGGCAAGAGGGAAAGTATGAAATCAAGAACAATACAATCCTGTTATAGTGAGCAAGAACAACCAAATTCAGAGCACAACGTGGACTCTATACTCACACCTCAGACCACAGAAGGAAATATGAACTGGTCTCAAACCCAGAAAGCATTCCTAGAGGAGCTCAAGAAAGATTTTAAAAGCCAAGTTAGAGAGGTAGAAAATAAATTTAAATCTACATTGACCAAATGGGAAAAAAAAAATCTCTCTGAAGAAAACAAATCCTTAAAAAGTAAAATGTGTGAAATGGGACAGGAAATTCAAAATCTAACTGGAGAAAATACTTCCCTTAAAAAGGAGCTTCAAAAACAAAACAAGTAAAATAATCCACCAGGTTGGGGGGGGAGGGGGGCAGAGAAAAGATGGCGGAGTAGAAGCAGGTCCTCGATGCAACTCCGGCTTCCACCTCACCCAATCCATGGAAAAAGGGGACTCTGAACAAACTTTGCAACTGCAGAACCCACAAAATGACACAGAGGAGCTAACCTCCTGCTGAGGACAGCCCGACAGGCTGGCAGGAATCGGCCAGTGCAGTGCTCTGGGAGACGAGCCCAGGCCTGCGTGAGCCAGAGGCTTTAGCCCCAGGGCGGACCTGACAAGCGGCCAGTCGGAGGGACACCAGATCACCAGCAGCTCTAGCCATTTCCAGATTTATCAAAACATAGATGCAAAGGACAAAGTGAGATGTCAGTGCAGGGTGGACTTTGGGACCAGTAGTTGAGAGTGCATTGGTTTTTGCTCCCAGGGCAAGAAGCCGCTGAGACACCCAGCACAGCCAGCACCACGTGGCACTTCAACTCCTGGCCTGCAGAGTGTAGGGGGACTAAGCCATCAGTCTGAGGGGTAATAGCTCCTGCTTTAACCTCCTTGGATCTGGATTGCAGTTTAGGATGGAGGTCCTGGGGTGTATGACCAGCTTATCAGAGCGTGTGGAGGCTTCAGAGAGGGCACCCATCTAATACCTCTGGCAGCTGAGAAAACCCCAACGTTTGGGACGAAGGCTCCCCTGTCTGATGGCAGAATCCTACTGTGGCAAAAAGCCCAGGGGTCAAGTGACTGAGGGCGACATGACCAGGCAAAGAAAACAAAGCAAACAGAAGATTCCAACATTAGACTCCTATTTGGGGGACAAAAAGGAGCAAAGCATGGAACAAGAAGAAGACAGTGAAGTCGGAACTCCTGCACCAAAAGCTTCAAAGGAAAATACAAGCTGGTTACAGGCCACAGAGGACCTTAAGAAGCAGATAAGAGAAGTGCAGGAATAATTGGGAAGAGAAATAAGAATCAACAGCTTGACTGAGGAAAAAAACACCTTAAAAAACAGACTAACTCAAATGGCAAAAGAAGCTCAAAAAGGTAATGAGGAGAGGAATGCCTTAAAAAGCCAAATTTGCCAGATGGAAAAAGAAGCTCAAAAGCTCAATGAGGAGAATCATTCCCTCAGATTTAGAATGGATCAAAGGGAAGCTAATGACTTTATGAGAAATCAAGATGCTGTTAAACAGATCCAAACAAATAAAAAAATATAGAAGGCAATGTGAAATATCTCCTGGGAAAAACCACCAGCCTTGAAAACACATCCAGGGGAGACAATTTAAAAATTATTGGACTACCTGAAAGCCATGATCAAAGAACGAACCTAGAAATCATCCTCCAAGAAATTCTCAAGGGAAGCTGCCCTGATATTTTAGAACCAGAAGGCAAACCTCTAGGTTACAAGAATCCACCAAACACCTCCTGAAAAAGATCCCAAAAAGAAAACTCCTAGGAATATTATAGCCAGGTTCCGGAATTCCCAGATCAAGGAGAGAATATTGTGAGCAGCCAGGAAGAAACAATTTGAATATTGTGGGAAAAAAATCAGGATAACACAGGATCTGGTAGCTTCTACACTGAAGGACTGAAGGGCCTGGAATATGATATTCTGAAGGGCAGAGGAGCTGGGATTAAAACCAAGAATCACCTACCCAGCAAAACTGAATATCATGTTTCAGGGGAAAATATGGTCACTCATAATAGAGGACTTTCAAGCACTTTTGATGAAAAAACCAGCTGGATAGAAAATTTGACATTCAGATACAAGAAGAAAGAGAAGCATGAGAAGGTAAACAGGGAAAAGAAATCATAAAGAACTTATCAAAGATGAACTATTTACATTCCTACATGGAAAAACGATAATTGTAACTGATGAAACTTTTCTCAGTATGAAAATAGTTGAAGGTAATAAATATATATATATATATATATATATGTCTATATAGGAGGGTATATGGGTATGTGAATATATATGTGAATGTGTGTATATATGTGTACAGGTATACATAGATAGAGGGCACAGGACCAATTTAATAGGAAGGGATAATATTTAAAAGGTGAAATTAAGAGGTGAGAGAGGAATATCATGAGAGGAGATGGAGAGAGACAGAAGGGTGCAAACTATCTCATATAGAAGAGACAGGGAAAATGGTTACAATGGAGGGGAAGAACAGGGAGGCAAAAGGGAATGGGGCATCCTTATTCTCATTGAATTTGGCTCAGGGAGGGAATGACATACATACTAAATAGGGTATCTCACCCTACAGGAGAATAGGGGGGAAGGGGAGCAGAGGGGGGATGATGGAAGGGAGGGAAGGCTAGGGGGAAGGGAAGTTGGAAGCACCCACTTTTGAAAAGGGACGGGATCAAAGCAGAGAATAGAACAAGTGGGAGGTGGGATAGGAGGGAGGGAAATGTAGTCAGTCTTTTACAATATATATTCTATATTAATGTTTTGCATTAGCTACACATATACAACCTATACTGAACTGCTTATTGTCCTAGTAAGGGTGGGTGACAAGGGAGGAAAGAAATAAATCTGGAATTCAAAGTTTTAAAATAAAATGTTTAAAATCATATATATATATATATGTGTGTGTGTGTGTGTGTGTGTGTGTGTGTGTGTGTGTGTGTGTGT
>NW_027187380.1:30271468-30274913 GCF_028583685.1 Petaurus breviceps papuanus
TGTGTGTGTGTGTGTGTGTGTGTGTGTGTGTGTGTGTGTGTGTGTGTGTGTGTACACACTATTATTAATACTATTTTACCTGTAATTGGGAAAGAAGGTATACAGCCACTGGGGCATAGAAATCCACCATGCCCTACTGGAAAAGTCGAAGGGGGGGACGGGTATGGGAGAAGATATGGGAGAGAGCAGAATGGAGGAGGGGATATCCTGTGGGATTGCTATTTTGGTGTGGTGGGTAGGGGAAAAATGGGGAGAAATTTTGTAACTCAAAATCTGGCAGAAATTAATGATGTAAATCAGAAGTTAATAAAGCATTTGAAAATGAAAAAAAGAAAAATAATTCATTAAAAATTAGAATTAGTTAAATTGAAGCTAAGGACTCTATGATGCATCAAGAGTCAGTCAAATAAAACATAAGGACTAAAAAATTAGAAGAAATTGTAAAATATCTCAATGTAAAAACAACTGACCTGGAGAACAGATGCAGAAGAGATAACCTAAGAATCATTGGTCTACTGGAAAGCCATAATGAAAAAAAAAAAAGCCTGGACAACATCCTCCAAAAGACTGTCAAAGAAACTTATCCTGAGGTCCTAGAATCAGAGGGTACAATAATTATCGAAAGAATTTACCAGATTCCTCCTGAAAGAGATCCCAAATTGAAAATTTCAAGAAATATAGCAGCCAAATTCCAGAATTACAAGATCAAGGAGAAAATACTGCAAGTAGCCAGGAAAAAACAATTCAAATGTCATGGAACTATAGTCAGGATTACACAGGACCTAGCAGCTTCTACGTTAAAAAATCAGAGGGATTGGAATTTAATATTTTGCAAGGCAAAAAAGCTTGGACTGCAACCAAGGATCAACTACCCAGCAAAACTGGGCATAATCTTTCAGGTAAGGAGATGGTCATTTAATGAAATAAGGGACTACCAGACTTTCCTGATGAACAAGCAAGAGCTCAGTGGAAAATCTGGTCTCCAAATACAAGATTCAAGAGAGACATAAAAAGGTAAACACACACACACACACACATACACACACACACGAGTGCACACACACACACGCATAATTTGTGATTCAATAAGAGCAAATTCTTTACATCCCTATATGAGAAGCTGATACCTGTCAACATTAAAAATTTTATAGTTATCGTGACATTTAAAAGGGATATACATAGAGGGTGTGGGTTGAAATGAACTAATATGATGATTAAAAAAATCTTATCAAGGGGTATATACAAAGAGACTGTAATGGGAGAAAAGATAAGGATGAGGCAGAAAGGGGTAAATTAAGACACACAAAGATGCACAAAAACATACTATAGTAGAGGGAAAGAAGGTAGAGAGATGAACATCATATGAACTTTATTCTCATTGGTTCTGGTTCAAGGAGGGATCAACATAATCAATTAAGTTTAAGATTCTAATGTGGAAAAGACACAAAAATTCATTATAATAGAGGGAAAGGAGGGAGGGAGAGGCAAGTATAAAATTTACTCTCATTCATTTCCGTTCAAGGAGGGAATAACATACTCTGTTAAGTATAAAAATCTATTGTGCCCTACAGGCAGTAGGAGGTGGGGGGGGGGCGAAAGGGGGTTGGTTAGAAGGGAGGGAAATGGTAGTAAAGCTAAAGGGTAGGTAAAGAGAGGGGGCACAGGGAGGGAATACTGAGGGAGGTGGTGGTCAAAAGGAAAATTTTTAAGGAGGGAAAGGGAGAAGGAAGAAATAAAAACATAAACAGGGGAGGGTATAGGATGGAGGGAAAGACACAGATAGTAATCATGACTGTCAATGTGAATGGGATGAACTCTTCCAGAAAACAGAGGCAAATAGCAGAATGGATTGAAAAACACAATCCTACAACATGCTGTCTACAAGAAACACATTTAAAACAAGGTACAAAAAAATGCACAGGGTAAAGGTAAAAGGCTGGAGCAGAATATATTATGCTTCAGCTAAAGTAAAAAAAGCAGGGGTAGCAATCCTTGTCTCAGATAAAGCAAAATCAAAAATAGATTTAATTAAAAGAGATACAGAAGGAAACTATATTCAGCTAAAAGGCACCATAGAGATTTAAGCAATATCATTACTTAACATATATACACTAAGCAGTATAGCATCCAAATTCCTAAAGGAGAAATTAAGGGAATTAGAGGAAGAAATAGATACCAAAACTATACTGGTGGGCGACTTTAATCTCCCCTTCTCTGAACTTGATAAATCCAACCTCAAAATAAACAAGAAGAAGTTAAGGAGGTGAATAGAATTTTAGAGAGGGTAGGTATGATAGATCTCTGTTGAAAACTGAATTGGGATGAAAAGGAATATACCTTCTTCTCAGCAGTAAATGGCACATACACAAAAAAGTGACATAAAACCTCACAATTCAGTACAGAAAGGTAGAAATATGAAATGCATCCTTCTCAGATCATGATGAAATAAAAATCATATGCAATAAAGGGCCATGGAAGATAGACTAAAAACTAATTGGAAACTAAATAATTTAATCCTAAAGAATGAGTGGGTCAAACAAGAAATTATAGAAACAATCAATAACTTCATCCAAGAGAATGACAACAATGACATAGCATACAAAAATCTGTGGGATGCAGCAAAAGTGGTTCTTAGGGGAAGTTTATGCATACATGAGTAAAATTGAGAAAATGGGGGTCAATAAATTGGGCATGCAACTGAAAATGCTAGACAAAGAACAAATTGGAAATCCCCAATGAAATACTAAATTAGAAATAATGAAAACCAAAGAAGAGATTAATAAAATTGAAATTAAGAAAACTATTGAATTCATAAATAAAACTAAGAGCGGGATTTATGAAAAAACAATAAAATTGATAGACCTTTCATCAATATGATAAAAAAGAAAAAAGAAAACACAATTATGAGTATCAAAAATGAAAAGGGTGAATCTACCTCCAATGAAGAGGAAATTAAAACAATAATTAGGAATTACTGTGCCCAACTGTATGCACATAAATTTGACAATCTTAGTGAAATGGATGAATATTTATAAAAATATAATTTGCATAGATTAACTGAAGAGGAAGTAAATTACTTAAATAACCTCATCTCATAAAAAGAAATTGAATAAGTCATCAACCAACTCCCTAGGAAAAAATCTCTAGGGCCAGATGGATTTACTAGTGAATTCTAGAAGACATTTAAAGTACAATTGATTCCAATATTTTACAAACTATTTGGGAAAATTGGTGAAGAAGGAGTCCTACCAAATTCTTTTTATGATACAAATATGGTACTGATTCCTAAATCAGGAAGAGACAAAATAGAAAACTATAGACCAATTTCTCTCATGAGTATAGATGCAAAAGTTTTATAGCCCTCTCTCGCTCTCTCTCCCTCTTCCTTCTCTCCCCCTTCCCCTTTCATCTCCTCTCTCTCTCTCTCTCTCTCTCTCTCTCTCTC
>NW_027187380.1:30275013-30279478 GCF_028583685.1 Petaurus breviceps papuanus
TCTCTCTCTCTCTCTCTCTCTCTCTCTCTCTCTCTCTCTCTCTCCCCATCTGTTGAAGAACCCTGTGAAGTTCTCGGGCACTTCTGTCAATCACTGCCAGCAAGCACCTCCCTTCATTTGTTCATTCATTCTCAGGGTTCCAAGCCTCTGGAGCTGAGAAGGACAGCAGAGGCCATTCAGGCCATCCCATAGCTGGACAAGCATCTTCATATCTCCCACCAAAGGCATTCAAGCATTAGCTTAGAATGGGCACTGGTAGCCCATTCCACATGTTCACTCCTTTACCAACCATTGATTAAGCTACTACTGCTTAAAGCATCTTGATTGGGTGGGGCATTAGGGACTGGTGAAAGAGAGTAAAGATCTAAAAACAAAGAAACAACTCCTGACCTCATCAAGGGATGTAGTAGTGAGGAATGGAACTCTAACCTAGGTCACTTTCATATGTATTTGACATGAGCACATCCTGAAGCGGGAAGCAGCCCTTGCTATTGTCAATGAGAGGAGTAGCCCTCCTGGAGAAGGGGCCTAACACTGTCTGCCAACATTATCACCACTGCTACCATGAACCACAGAGGAGCTGCCACCCTTCCAGCAGCCAAAATGGAAGTAAAGGATCTGAAAAACCTATGAAAATAAGATGCAGACAGAGATTGACTCTATCTACCCCCAGCTGGTGAAATCGTGTTGCTTTCTGTCCTCCCTGGATAAGGTGAAATGCCCCTTGATCTACCTGTGTAGGAAAAGGCCCAGATTTCCCCAAGGAGCACCAGCCAGCACTTCCCAACTCAGAAAGATATAGATTATGCCCAGACAATACAAAACTCTGAGAAGAAGTCAGACTCTCACTTGCAGTTGGGAGCATCTTTCTGGAACCAGGCTCCCCAAAGGCCCCCTGGGCCAACCCAGTTTCACAGCATGCAATGCTTACAGCCCTTGGAGGCAAGACTCAGTAAAGAAACTGAAGAGAGCTCTGGCTGCTACAGTGGTCAGCTCCTGCCTGACTTGGAGCTCACACAGATCCAGGGGCCAGAGGCCCAGTCAGATGACTGGATAGCCCCCAAACCAAAGATCATCGACCTACTACCCTCCTAAGAGCTCAGCCAGGGCGGGCCTATCCCAAGGACAAGAGAAGACTCAATTATAACCACTGATCAACCCCATCCCTGGTCCCTGAGAGGTCTGGTCCAATGCTGGCTACCTTTGCCTTACTGTGTGACCCAGACTTAGTCACTTCCCTTTCCTTAGCCTCAGTTTTCTTCTCTCTAAAATGAGAGGTTCCTACTAAATGATCCTTGAGGTCTCTGATGGTTCACAATGTGTAATCTTTTGTATTCTACTTATTAAAACTGGAAAATAAAGGTATCTCCCCATGGGGGGAAAAAAAACTACAGCAACTTATCACGAGAATAACACATTTTGATCAGGTAGGATTTATTCCAGGAATGCAACGATGGTTAAATATTAGTCAAACTACCAGTATAATTGATCACATCAACAACAAAACTAGCAGAAACCATATGATTATTTCAATAAATACAAAAAAGGATTTTGACAAAACACAACACTCATTCCCATTAAAAACACTAGAAAGTATAGGAATAAAAGGAGTCTTCATTAAAATAATAAGTAGCATCTATCTGAAACAATCAGCAAGTATTATATGTAATACGGATAAGTTAGAAGCATTTCCACTAAGATCAGGGGTTAAACAAGGATGTCCACTATCACCCCTCTTATTCAATTTGGCACTAGAAATGTTAGCAGTAGCAATAAGAGAAGAAAAAGAAATCAAAGGAATCAAATTAGGCAAAGAAGAGACTAAGCTATCACTCTTTGCAGATGATATGATGATATACATAGAGAATCAATTAAAAAACTACTTGAGATAATGAATAAATTTGTCAAAGTTGCAGGATATAAAATACACCCATATAAATCCTTGGCATTCCTATATATCTCTAACAAAATCCAACAGCAAGAGATAAAAAGAGAAATCCCATTTAAAGTTACTGCAGACATTATAAAATATTTGGGAATCTACCTGCCAAAACAAACCCAGGACCTATATGAACACAACTACAAAACACTTTTCACACAAATAAAGTCAGATCTAACTAATTGAGAAAACGTCAATTGCTCATGGCTGGGTCGAGCTAATATAATAAAAATGACAATTTTATGTAAATTAAATTACACATTTAGTGCCATACCAATCAACCTACCAAAAAAATACTTTATAGATGTAGAAAAATAGCTATAAAATTCATTTGGAAGAACAAAAGGTCCAGAATATCAAGGGAATTAATGAAAAGAAACATTAGGGAAGGTGGCCTAGCTATACCAGATTTTAATCTGTATTATAAAGCAGCAATCATCAAAACTACTTGGTACTGACTTAAGAATAGAGTGGTGGATCAATGGAACAGATTGGGTACGCAAGACTAAGCAGTCAATGACTATAGTAATCTACTATTTGATAGACCCAAAGACCCCAGTTTTGGGTTTAAGAACTCACTATTTGAGAAAAACTGCTGGGAAAACTGGAATATAGTATGGTAGAAACTGGGCATAGACCAATATTTTACACCGTATACCAGAATCAATTCAAAATGGGTACACGGGGGTGGCTAAGTGGCACAGTGAGTAAAGCGCCGGCCCCGGAGTCAGGAGGACCCGAGTTCGATTCTGGCCTCAGACACTTAACACTCACACACACACAAAAAAAACTAGCCATGTAACCTTGGGCAAGTTACTTAACACCAGTTGCCCTCCAAAAGACAAAAATAAAATAAAATAAAAAATGGGTACACGATCTTGGTATAAAGGCTAATACTGTAAGCAATCTGGGAAAGCCGGGAATAGTTTACCTGTCAGATTTATGGAGAAGGGAAGATTTTTATGAACAAACAAGAGTTAGAAAGCATTATAAAATGCAAAAATGGATAACTTTGATAACATTAAATTGAAAAGTTTCTGTACAAACAAAGCCAATATAACCAAGGTTAAGAGGGTAATGGGAAAATTGGGAAAGAATTTTTACAACTAATGTCTCTGATAAAGGCCTAATTTCTAAAATATACAGAGAACTGAGTCAAATCTATAAGAATACAAGTCATTTCCCAATTGATAAATGGTCAAAAGATATGAACAGGCAGTTTTCAGAGGAAGAACTTAAAGATATCTATAAGCATATGAAAAAATGCTCTAAATCACTATTGATTACAGAAATGCAAATCAAAACAACTCTGAGGTACCACATCTCACTGGTTAGATTGGCTAAGATGACAAAACAGGAAAATGACAAATGCTGGAGAGGATGTGGAAAAACTGGAACACTAATGCATTGTTGGTGGAGTTGTGAACTGATTCAACCACTCTGCAGAGCAATCTGGAACTATGCCCAAAGGGCTATAAGTAATTTCATACCCTTTGACCCAGGAATACCACTTCTAAGGTTGTATCCCAAAGATCAAAGAAGTGGGAAGAGGCCCCCATATGTACAAAAATATTTATAGCAGCTGTTTTTGTGGTGGCAAATAACTGGAAATCAGGGGGATGCCCATAAATTGGGGAAAGGCTAAACAAGTTGTGGTATATGAATGTAATGGAATACTATTATGCTATAAGAAATGAGTAGCAGACAGACTTCATAATAACCTGGAGAGTCTTCTACAAACTGATGTTGAATGAGAAGAGCAGAACCAGGAGACATTTGTACACAATTACAGTCACAATGTATGGGTGATGACCAACTTTGATAGACTGGGCTCTTCTCAGCAATGCAAGGTTATAAGACAACTCCAAAAGACTCATGATGGAAAGAGATGTCCACATCCAGAGACAGAACTACAGAGTTTGAATGCAGATTGAAGCAAACTACCTACTCTCTTTTTCTTGTTTTCTTTTGTTTCCTCTTTTCCCATTGTTCATTCCATTGGTTATAATCTTTCTTTACAACCTGACTAATGTTTAATTGAATGTATTTGCAGATCCTATATTGATTGCATGCCACCATGGGGGGGGGAGGGGGAGGAGAAGGAGAGGAAGAAAATTTGAAACTCTAGGGATTGTGGAACTGAATCTTATAAACTAAAAGTAAACAAATTAATAAAAAAAAAGTCTTCTGGCAGTAGTCACAAAAGTCACAAAATAATTTCTTATTTTTTTACCTAATAATTCCATGTTGGGAAATATATGCTGAGAATATTGTTAAAAAGGGGGAAAAACCTATACATTCAAAAATATTTATAGCATCATTTTTGTTATTGTGGGGAAAAACTGGAATTATATGAAGTGTACAGCAATTAGGAAGTAGTTGAATAAATTCTGATATATTAATGTATTATATTTTATATATTATATAATTATAATGCAACCAAGGTTGATAAGTAAAAGGACTATAATGAAACCTGTTAAGAATCACATGTAATAATGCAAAGCAAACAGAAGCAGAAGAATAGAC
>NW_027187380.1:30279578-30396266 GCF_028583685.1 Petaurus breviceps papuanus
ATACATATAGCAACAAATAGACAAAAACAGTTAAAAGGAAAATAAAGGGTATAACTAATATACTAATATATAAGCTATTTGGGACAGCTAAGTGGCACAATGGATAGAGCACCTGACCCAGAGCCAGAAAGACCTGAGTTCAAATCTGGCCTCAGATACTAGCTATATGATCCATGCACAAGTCATTTAACCCTGTTTGCCTTGGTTTCCCCATTTATAAAATGAGCTGGAGAAAAAAATGGCAAAGCACTCCAGTATCTTTGCCAAAAAAACTCAAATGGGGTCAAGAAGAGTTAGACATAACTGAAAAATGACTGAACAACATAAGCTATTTTATATGTTGAAATTCATTTATTCAAATGTAAATGGTTATAAAATGCATTTCATTTGTTTTATTTATGTTAAAAGTTAAATTCAGAATAGATCTTTTTTTTTAAAGAAAGAAAAAATACCCCTCTCTGGTTTTCTAGGTTACAGGAGGCCCTGAATATGGATTACTTTTAGTACTATTGAATGTTCTCATATACCAAGAGGTGTTTCAGTTGTTAAATTTACCCAAGGCAACAGTCTATCACAGACTACAGCCTCTTTGTATTTTAATCCAAGAAGCAGAGTTTCAATGAGGAGCTGGAAGTGATGGTTTGATTTTATATTCAAGTGAGAACCTAATTTCTCATGTTTGGGTCTGTAATGTAATGCCAAGGAAAGGCAACTTCCCAAGGTTCAGAATACCAGCATAGATGCTCTCCATTTTATTCAGTGACAAATTAAGAACAGAGAAGATCAAAATATGACATCATTCAAAATACAGCATTTACTAAGTGTGATTAAATAATCTCCAAGTACTACCCCACCCCAGGACCTTACATTCATTCAATCAATTACAAAGTCCCTGTTCTAAATACTACTCCACCCCTAAGCTGTACCTTCATTTAGTCCATCACAAAACCCCTCTTCTCAAATGGAGATTAGTTTCCAAACATAAGTACATTCATTTGTTCAACCATAGAACACAGAAAGGTCAAAAGTTCCCCACCCCTGGATCACAATTGAATCTACCCCAGAGTTACATCAAGTTTAAGCACAGCACTTAATACCCAAATGGAGGTCTTTTCTTCATCTTGACAGGAGGCAACTTCTCAGCAATCTTAGTTCCTGGGGAGATAAGGCTTAGCAAGGCCACAAGATACATTGCCAGTCTCTTCATTAATTCATCCTCTGTCTGCAGAACAGTCCTAGGACCCTTGAAAACATTAGCAAAACCCTCTCCCAGGATTTCTGTAAACATACAACAAGAAAATCCTTCTTCAGGGCTTCTGAACCAACAGAAAGGTTCCCAGACCCCTGCAACAACAGCACTGTCCTTCACCAGTGGACAGTATTCACTCTCTGTCTGCAGGACAGTCTCAGGAGCTCTTAACCAAAAGCCAGGTTCTAGGACTTCTTCAACAGGACTGTCCTTCACCAGTGAACAAATCTGGCAAAACAACATCAAAACAGACAAAGTACCAGCAAAACAGCCATGTCTCCTCAGTCCTTGGCAGTTCCAGGGGCAGGTCTCAAAAGTCCAGGGCAATTCAAAGTGGCCCTCAGCAATCCTCTCAGTCTCTCTCTGCCTCCAAAGGTGCTGCTTTCAAAAAGTTCTTCTGCCTCTCTCTTGTGTCTCTCCAAATCTACCTCACCAGCTCCTCCTAGTTCAGGACTTTCTTTTCACATCAACAACTCCATCCCACAGGTGGGATTAACAAGCTCTGGGTTTTAACACAATCAGTTTGAAAACCAAGCCAATACATGGGGATCTTTATATTCCATTACTATCACAGGGTCACTGAAAGTGCTTCTATAGGGATAATTTATTCCTTTCAGAGGCAATATTTTGGATAGGCAGGACCCAGAGAGGAGAGACAAAGACTGGCTTTTAAACAATATTATTTTCAGAATGTGTTGGGATCAGCTAATTCCACCTGCACTGGTTCAACTTCTGCTGATAAAGACCATGTCCTAAATTCAGCATTTATAGATAGAGGTGAAGGCGGCAAATAATTTTGATCAAATTCTTAGTAGTAACCTTTGTCCACTAGACTGAAGACTTATCTTTATGACATAGTTTCAAAAGATTTCCCATATGTGCCTATGGCATTGACTTTCCTGGATGATATAAAGTGGGAAAATTCCCTTAAACCACTTTGTGATAACCTGTGGGAATTCTGATGAGATTCATATTCAGTGGAAGGAATTCCTAGCACAGAGTGAAAATCTGGCTCAACCACAAATGTTCAAATACAAGGTTCTGGAGCAGCAATCAGATTTTTCAGAAGGATAATCATCTATCTTGCTCACAGGCTGATCACTCATTTTCAGAGACACACAGTTCATCACCTACCATAGCTATACCTGGAGGTGCCAGACAAAGAGCTGCTGTTTTATAAGTACTAGTTTGGCAATCAGACTCTTTAAAAGGGTTCTTACCCATATGTTGCTCATGGGACTATACATTTTAAGATACACATCCACTAGATGCAGTTTCTGAATCTGAAGATAGCAGAAGCTACTACCTTCTTTCTCCTGATTCATTCTTTTTTTTGTTTTGTTCTTTGGCTAAAATAAACCTCTCAAGAGACTTGGAGAGTCCAAGACACAAGAAAATTATAAAAATTCCTAGTGAAATAATTTTTTGTTTGTTTTAATTCAGGTAAATTAGTTTGGCACAAATCCAAAAAGAGAAAATATTTTCTAATTCCCAGGGGAAGAAGACTAGCTATGTAAAATCTAGAGTATAAATAACAAACTCCAAAGAGGAAGATCTGGAGCAGATGTAGCTCTAGAAAAAGCATTGATATACCCTTGCTGTAGAAGAACAACCCACCTCAGGAGGTGGAAAAATTCTCCTGATGTCACAGGGAATGCAATGTTGGCAAACATTCTCATGTGACTTGGAAGGGGAGAAAAGGGAAAATTTCACACGATATCTCAAGGAGAGTTGTAGGTAGTAAAATTTTTCTATATTTCCCATAGGATGGTGTGGGTGATATCATGGGAGAGGTAACTGTAATGGCAAGGTTCACACCTTGTTTCAGCTATTGAATTAACACACTATTTCAGTCTGTTAAGAAACAGAACATGTGAACTCACGTGTGAACTCCTGAGGAGGGACTAATGACTACCTAAGGAGAGCCCCAGGGCTAGAGACAGCAGGGGCTGAAAAGAGGACTCTTGTGGTGGTAGAGTCAAAGGGAATATTTGTGGTATCCCGGCACTCTGTTTGTCTGCTTTGTCTGTGTTGATGTTTGTTTGTGATACTTTGTAAAGAAGCCCTGTGACCTTACTGGAAGCCCTGAAAGAGGATTTTCTGGTTGTATGGTTACAGAAGTCATGGAGGAGGGGAGGAGCCAAGATGGTGGAATAGAAGCAGGACCTCTGAGTGGCTATGGCTTCCACCTTCCCCAATCAATGTAAAAAGGGGACTCTAAACAAACTTTGGAGCTGCAGAACCCACAAAATGACACAGAGAAGCTAACCTCCTGCTGAGGACAGCGTGGCAGGCCGGCAGGAATCCAATGCAGTGCTCTGGGAGCCGAGACCAGCCCCGAGCCAAAGCTTTAGCCCCAGAGCGGGCCTGACCAGCCACCGCTGGAGGGACTCCAGATCAGCAGCAGCTGTGACCATTCCAGATTTATCAACACATAGATGCGAAGGACTAAGTTAGAGGTCAGTGCTTTATGGACTTTGGGACCAGTAAGTGGGAGTGCGCAAAAGCTGCTGAGACACCGGCACAGCCAGCCAGCACCACCTGGCAGCTTCAGCTCCTGGCCTGCAGAGTGTAGGGGGACCAAGCACCAGTCTGAGGGGTAATCGCTCTTGCTTTAACCTTCTTGGATCTGGATTGCAGTCTAGGGTGGAGGTCCTGAGGTGTGTGTCCAGTTTGCCAGAGCCTGTGGAAACCTCAGAGAGGGCACCCGTCTAATACCTCTGGCAGCTGAGAAAACCCCAGCGTTTGGGACGAAAGCTCCCCTGTCTGGTCGCAGGGTCCTACTGTTGCAAAAAGTCCAGGGGTCAAGTGATGGAGGGGCAACACGAACAGGCAAAGGAAACAAAGCAGACAGAAGATTCCAACATTACAATCCTATTTTGGGGACAAAAAGGAGCAAAGCATGGAACAGGAGGAAGACCATAAAGTCAGAACTCCTGCACCAAAAGCTTCTAAGAAAAATACAAGCTGTTTACAGGCCATAGAGGACCTTAAGAAGCAGATAAGAGAAGTGGAGGAAAAATTGCGAAGAGAAAAGAGAACAATTCAAGAAAATTATGAAATGAGAGTCTACAGCCTGACTGAGGAAAATAATAACTTAAAAAACACACTGACTCAAATGGCAAAAGAGGCTCAAAAAGGCAATGAGGAGAAGAATGCCTTAAAAAGCCAAATTTGCCAGATGGAAAAATAATCTCAAAAGCTCACTGAGGAGAATCATTGCTTCAGAATTAGATTGGAGCAAATGGAAGCTAATGACTTTATGAGAAATCAAGATGCTGTTAAACAGATCCAAACAAATGAAAGAATAGAAGGCAATGTGAAATACCTCATGAGAAAAACCAGTGACCTAGAAAATAGATGCAGGAGAGATAATTTAAAAATTATTGGACTACCTGAAAGCCATGACCAAAGTAAGAACCTAGGAATCATCCTCCAGGAAGTTCTCAAAGAAAACTTCCCTGATGTTTTAATACCAGAGGACAAAATAGAGGTTGAAAGAATCCACCGATCACCTGCTGAAAAAGATCCCAAAAAGAAAACTCCTAGGAATATTATAGCCAGGTTCCAGAATTACCAGATTAAGGAGAGAATATTACAAGCAGCCAGGAAGAAACAATCTGAATATTGTGGAAACACAATCAGGATAATGCAGGATCTGGCAGCTTCTACACTGAGGGATTGAAGGGCTTGGAATATGATATTCCGGAGGTCAAAGGAGCTGGGATTAAAACCAAGAGTCACCTATCCAGCAAAACTGAGTATCCTGTTTCAGGGGAAAATATGATCATTCAGTGGAATAGAGGACTTTCAAGCATTCTTGATGAAAAACCAGAGTTGAATAGAAAATTTGACATTCAGATACAAGAAGCAAGAAAAGCATGAGAAGGTAAACAGGGAAAAGAAATCATAAGGAACTTATCAAAGTTGAACTATTAACATTCCTACATGGAAAAACAATAATTGTAACTTATGAAACTTTTCTGAGTAGTTGAAGGGATTAGAAATATATATGTCTATATATGAGGGTATATGGGCATATGAATACATATGTGAATGTGTGTATATATGTTTACAGGGATACATAGATAGAGGGCACAGGACCAATTTAACAGGAAGGGATGATACTTAAAAGGTGAAATTAAAAGGTGAGAGGAATATAATGAGAGGAGATGGGGAGAGACAGATTGGGGTAAACTATCTCATATAGAAGAGGCAAGGGAAAATGGTTACAATGGAGGGGAAGAATAGGAAGGCAAAAGAGAATGGGTCAACCTTATTCCCATTGAATTTGGCTTGAGGAGGGAATGAAATACACACTAAATAGGGTATCTCACCCTCCAGGAGAGTAGGGAGGGTGTAGCAGCAAGCACCCCAAGCGTCCTCAGGGTTTGCCGCCACCAGAGGTTCTTGGATCTGCTTTGATAAAGGAAAGCAACTCAAAATGGGTTAACAAGCTTACTTTAATCAGTCAGACATATATCGTTTACCTTGTTCAGGGGAAAAAGGTCAGCACCCCGAACTTCAAAGCATACAGGCAGAATTATCAAGACAGAAACAGATCAAGTAGACAGATTTCCAAACTGCCCAACCATTACATCCATACCCAGTCAACATCTGGGTTTTTCAAAGCTGGGGGGGCTCTGGACAACGGCTTTTCAGAATACAGATCAAATCACAGAACACTTCTCAAAGTGAGCCCCCAAAACAAAGCTACACATCAGGGCTTATATAGCCTTCTCCTGGCTCAGAGAATGTAACAACCTTATTGACCCTCTGGCCAATCAAAAAGTATTTACTGAAAAACAAGCCTCCCACCCCCAAGTTTCAGGTGCACTTTAGCCTAGGGGCAGGGAAGATCTTTAAATTTGCATTCCCATTACAGGGGGGGAAAGTGGATCAGAGGGGGGATGATGGAAGGGAGGGCAGGCTGGGGGGGGAGGGAAGTTGGAAGCACCCACTTTTGAAAAGAAACAGGGTCAAAGTAGAGAATAGAACAAGTGGGAGGTGGGATAGGAGGGAGGGAAATATAGTCAGTCTTTTACAATATATCTACGATGTTATTGTTTTGCATTAGCCACATGTGTACAACCTATACTGAACTTCTTAACTTCCCAGTAAGGGTGGGTGACAAGGAAGGAAGGGAATGAATCTGGAATTGAAAGTTTTAAAATCAAATATTCAAATATATATATATATATATATATATGTATATGTGTGTGTATATATATATATATACATATATATACTATTATTAATACCATCTTACATGTAATTGGGAAATAAGACATATACATATATAGGCATATATAATACATATACATATACAGGCACTGAGGCATAGAGATCCACTGGAAAAGTCGAAAGGGGTATGGGAGAAAATATGGGAGAGAGCAGATTGGAGGAGGGGATATCCTGTGGGACTGCTATTTTGGGGTGGTGGGTAGGGGAAAAACGGGGAGAAAATTTGTAACTCAAAATCTGGCAGAAACGAATGATGTAAATCACAAGTTAATAAAGAATTAAAAAAAAAAAAGAAGTGATGGAGGAGGGTTTTGGAGGTCCTGGAATTTACTGATGATTTGTGCTGACCTCTTCGACCTTGTTTGTGGGTCAGTGTTGATTTCTATGTTGATGATCTGTGTTGAGTTCTCAGACCTTGTTGGTGGGTCTGAGTTGATTTCACAGGCAGATAGTGAATTGATGATGGTGTCCGCAAGGTTTATGACAATTATTGTGGCTCTGTTAAGCTGTGTCTTCCCAGAAACAGGAACTATGAAGAACTTGAGGTGGACTGGACACTGTGAACTTCAATATGGAATGGGAACTGGACAAAGAAATGGACAAGGAGCTGGGAGCTGCCTTCCTCTGAACCCAGGTAATAGTTGGAGCTGGGACCATGGAAGAGGAACCATGGAAACTGAGAGCCAGCCCGAGCCAAGCTGAAAGAAGATTACTTAAATATTGTGTACTGACTGAGAAGATTGTGATTTACTTGTGACCAAGGGATGGATTGCCTGTGAATTTTCCACTACCCCTTAAGAGGTTACTATGTAGTGACTGATGATTGAATAGTAAGTAATGACTGAATAGTGATTGATTTGTAACTTAGTGTGCCCCATGAGTGGAGAACTTTGACTAAGGAGGCAAGCCTCCTTAAGGATCATCAAATGATTGAGTTACTAAATGATTTTGCTTCATTGAAAATTATTGTGACCACTTTGATGAAAACTATGTGGCCATTTTAGTGATAAGTCATTGTGAATGCTGTATTTTGTTTTTCTGTGAGAAGTTGTAACATTGTTAATGCTGAACCTTGATTCTCTGTGAATGTTTTGCTCTGATTTGTTATGGAATAAATAGTCTTCACTGTACTGTGTAATCAGAACTTTAAAAGCTGTTCACAGCATCCATTCCCTGGAAAGCTGCTCATGCATGGCATAACAGTGACCTGAGGATTCCCCCACATTACATCACAAGGAAAATCTTCTCATGCCATAGTTAAAAGACAGAAAGGGAGAAGATACCATGGGACTAATAGTTTTAATTACAATGTAGGAACTTACTCTCTGCCAGCAAGTTCCTGACAAATCAGGCTAATTTTTCATAGACTGGGTCCCTTAGCCTCCCCTGAAACTGGTCTACACTTACAGTTTTGTTCCAATCCTGGACAACAAACCAAAACACATTGGTTAAATTCAGATTAGGTCAAGTTAAATGATCATTAGCAAGTTAAAAGTTTAGAATGTCCCCTGGAGAGTCATAAACATTATCATCACTTAAAATATCTTTTTTTTTTTTTTTACCATGTTCAGGTCCTATTACACAAAGAAAAGTACGGTTTCAGTTAAACTCCTAGTTTATCTCCCTACAGGAATTAAAATAATACAGGGGGATCTTTCTATTCCATTACTATCACAGGTACTCAATAAGGATTTAATAAAATTGCAATCTAAATCAGAAGCTTGCCTACTGAGAGGGAAGGGGTGGAGCCAAGATGACAAAGTAGAGGAAGAAACTCACCTGAACACCCCCAGTACTAGATAAATCTGATCACAAAATGAACAGAAAAGAGGGCTGGCTAAGTGGGGCAGTGAACAGAGCACTGGCCCTGGAGTCAAGAGGACCTGAGTTCAAATCCAGCCTCAGACACTTAACACACACAAAAAAAGCTAGCCATGTGACCTTGGGCAAGTCACTTAACCCCAATTGCCCTATGTTCTCTCCTCCAAAAAGCAAAAAAAACAAACAAACACACACACAAATAAACAGAAAAGAAGTTAAGGGGATGAATGGAATTTTAGAAAAGTTAGATATATGATACACCTCTGGGGAAAATTGAATGGAAACAGAAAGGAATATATCTTTTTCTCAATTGTACATGGCATCTTCACAAAAACTGACCATGTATTAAGGCATTTAAAAAATCTCAGAAATGCAGAAAAGCAGACATATGAAATACATTCTTTTCAGATTATAATGCAACAAAAAAATTACATTCAATAAAGGGTCATGGAAACATAGATTAAAAATTAATTGGAAACTAAATAATGTAATACTGAAGAATGAGTGGGTCAAAGAACAAATCATAAAAACAATCAATTTCATTAAAGGTAATAAAAACAAATAAGAAAACATACCAAAATTTGTGGGATGTCACCAAAACAGTACTTAGGGAAAAATTTACATCTCTAAATGCTTGTGTCAATAAAATATAGTATGAGCAGATCATTGAAAAAAAAAACTAGAAGAATAAATTTAAAATCCCCAATTAAACACCAAACTAGAAATCCTGAAAATCAAAGGAGAGATTAATAAAACTTAAAGTAAAAAAAAAACTGAACTGATAAAATACAACTAGGAGCTGATTCTATGGGAGGAAAAACAATAAAAAAGATAAAACATTAGTTGACTTGATTAAAAAAGAAAAAGGAGAAAGCCAGATTACCAGTCTAAAAAATGAAATGGGTGAATGCTCCACCAATCCAGATAAAATTAAAGCAACTATTAGGAGCTATTTTGCCCAATTATATGCCAACAAATCTGACAATCTAGGTGAAATGAATACTTAACAAAAATATAAATTTCCCAGATTAACAGAAGAGGAAACAGGATGCTTAAATAAACTACTTTAGGGCAGAAAATTGAAAGATTCATCAATGACCTCCCTAAGGAAAAATTCCCAGGACTAGATGGATTCACAAATGAATTCTACAAAATATTTAAAGAAAATTAATTCCAATACTATATAAACTGTTCAGAAAAATAGGAGGAAAAAAGAGTTTTACAAAAATCCTTTTATGACACAAACATAGTGCTGATACCTAAACCAGGAAAAGCAAAAACAGATAGAAAATTATAGAGCAATTTTACTAATGAAAACCGAGGTAAAATTTTTAAATAAAATATTAGCAAGGAGATTGCAGAACTATATCACAAAGATCATATACTAAAATCAGATGGGATTTATACCAGGAATGCAAGGTTGGTTCAATATTAGGAAGACTATCAGCATAACTGACCAAGTCAATAACAAAATCAACCAAAAAAATATGATTATCTAAACAGATGCAGAAAAAGCTTTTGACAAACTGCCACACTCATTCCTATTAAACAATAGAAAGGATTAAAATAAATGGAGCATTCCTTAGTATGATAAGTACTATCTATCTAAAATCAAGCCTCTCCAATAAGATGAGGAGAGAATCTAGGATGCCCACTATCCCCACTGTTATTGCAATAGCAATAAGAGAAGAAAAAGAAATTAAAGGAATTAGAACTGGTAATGAGGAAACAAAACTATTACTCTTTGCAGATGATACTATGGCATACTTAGAGAATCAACTTAAAAACTAGCTGAAAGAATTAACAATTTTATCAAAGTTGAAGTTTATAAAATGAACCCACAAAAAATTATTTCCATTTCTATATATCACAGGAAGAGACAGAAAGAGAAGTTTCATTCAAAATAAGTGCAGACAATATAAAATAATTGGGAATCTACCTATTAAGGTATAACCATGACTATATGGACACAATTACAAAACGCTTTTGCACATAAACACTAATTTTGCACTGATCAATTAGAGAAATTAGAGAAATATTAAATTTTCATGGGTAAGCCAGGCCAGCATAATAAAAATTACAATTCTACCTAAATTAATTTACTTATTCAGGGCTATACAAATCAAACTACAACAAAAAAAATTTACAGAGCTAGAAAAATAATAACAAAATTCATCTAGAAGAACAAAATTTGGTCAAGAATATCAAGGAAATTAATGAAAAAAATGTGAAGGAAGGTGGCCTCACAGTACCAGATCTCAAACTGTATTGTTATTATTGTTCAGTTTTCAGTCATGTCCGACTCTTCCTGACCCCAAGGACCATATTTACCATGAAGTCTTCTCGGCAAAGATACTAGAATGGATTGTCATTTCCTTCTCTACTAGATTAAGGCAAATAGTGGTTAAGTGACTTTTCCAAAGTCACATAGCTATTAAGTGTCTGAGATTGAACTGGAATTTAGGTCTTATTGACTCCAGGCCCAGTATTCTATCCACTGAGTCATCTATTTGCCTTTAACTGTATTACAAAGTAGTAATCATGAAAACAATCCAGTATTGGCTAATAAATAGGGTGGTGGATCAGTGTACATTAGGTACACAATACACAGAAGTCAATGACCATAGTTATCTAGTGTTTGGTAAACTCAAAAATCCAAGTTTGGGGGACAAGAATTTATTGACAAAAACTGCCAGGAAAACTGGAAAGCATTGGCAGAAACTAATTTTAAGCCAAGATCTCACTCCATATACCAAGATAAGGTTAAAATGGGTTCATTTAGACATAAGGGTTATATCATAAGCAAATCAGAGGAGCATGGAAAATTTAGCCTGTCACATCTATGGATAAGAGAAGAATTTATGACCAAACAAGAGGCAGAGAGTTATACAAGATGATACAAGATGTAAAATAGATCATCTTGATTACATTAAACTTAAAAGGCTTTGTACAAACAAAATCAATACAGTGAAGATTAAAAGGAAAAAGAGAAACTGGGGAGGAAATTTTACAGCAAGTTTCTCTGCTAAAGGTCTCATTTCTCAAACATTAGAGGAGTCAAATTTATAAGAATACAAGCCATTTCTCAATTGATAAATGGTCAAAGGATATAAACAGGCAGTTTTCAAAAGAAATCAAAGCTTTCTAAAAATGCTCTAATCCCTATGGATTAGAGAAATGTGAATTACAACAACACTGAGGTACTACCTCACACCTATTAAATTGGCTAATATGCCAGAAAAGAAAAATGACAAATATCAGAGGGGATGTGCAAAATTGGGATACTAATGCACGATTGATGGAGTTGTGAACTGATTTACATTATGGAGAACATTTTGGAACTATGCCCAATGAGCTATAAAACTGCTTAACCTTTGACCTAGAAATATTACCACTAACTCGGTAACCCAAAGAAATCAAAGAAAAGGAAAAAGGATCTGTATGTGCAAAAATATTTATTGCAGTTCTTTTTGTGATGGCATAGAACTGGAAATTATGGAGATGCCCATCAACTGGGGAATGGCTAAACAAGTTGTGGCAAATGATTGTGGTGTAATATTATTGTTCTAAAAGAAATGATGAGCAGAATGGTTTCTGAAAAACTTGGGAAGATTTATATGAACTGACACACAGTGAAGTGTGCTGAACCAGGAGAACACTGGGGAATAGTAACAGCAATATTGTATGATGATCAAGGATGAATGCCTTAGATATTCTAAACATTACAATGATCCAAGGCAATTCAGAAGGATTAATGATGAAAAATTCTATCCACCCCCAGAGAAAGAACTGATGGAATCTGCATGAAGATTGAACCTTTTTATTTTATTTTTCTTGTTTCTTTTTTTTTTTGCAACATGGCTTATATGAACATGTTTTGCATGAATTCATATTGTATGATCTATATCATATTGCCTTCTCAAAAGGGTGGAGGGGAAGAAGGAAGGGATAGAATTAAGAACTCAAAATTTTAAAAAATAAATGTTAGAAAAAGTTTACATGTAACTAAGAAATATTTAATGAAATAAATATAAAACATCTTTGGGGAAAATAAAAATAGATTAAGAGACAAAAAAAGCTTACCTCTTGCAATCTTTCATTTTCCTGGTTTTGCAAAAAACTGGAAAAGTAAATTTAGAAAATTAAGAAGAAAGAAGAAAATGAGATGGAAAGAGAAAGGGATTAAGTTAAAGTAGAAAAGCAAGACAAAAAGGAAAGGCATATGGTTTAGAAGTCTTTATGGATAAAGGAAATTAGTAGAACATATACATGGTCATAAAAAGATAGGAGTATAAAAATAATTGATATTGGGTTAGCACACTGAGGTATACAAGGGACTTAAAAATATTATCCCATTTGACCCTCACAACAACATGTATGGTAAGTATCTTAGGTAATTTTACCTGTTTTAAAGGTAAATTATCATTTATTTGCCATATTACTTAGCATACTATATTCTTATTTTCATATGTAAATGGTTATGCATATTTGATTGTTACTATCTAAAGCCTATCATTAAACACTGAAATTTAACAGATCTTCAACGTCCACAGAAAATTTTGTAAGAGTCTGACTTTTGGCTCTGGCTCTCAGGTACTTTGTGGTTGTTTAAGGATTCAGAGTATCATCCAAGAATAGATTGAAGAAATGAAGGAAGAGTTGAAACAAGATATTAAAAATTAAGTTAGAACATGTGAAAAGAGAACAAACAGTTCAGTGCAAGAAAGTTTAAAACTTTACCCATGTAGTCAATATCCTGAAAAAGAGAATGTTGCATACAAGTCAATGATTCAATGATGCAACATATATTACAACAAAGTGAAAAATCTAGTATCAAAAAGGACTGATCTGGAAAACAGGATGGAATAATAATTTAAGCATTAATTGACTTCTTGAAAATCATCTCCAAACAAAAACCTGGATACCATGAAATCATAAATTGAAAACTCCCAAGAAAAATCAGCCACAGGGCAAAGTGAAAAAAAGACCGATAATCACCTCCTTTAAAAAACACATACACACAAATTGAACATACTCAGAAACACCACAGGTAAAATTCAGTTTTCAGGTCAAATTAGGAATATTCCAAGTGGTCAGGAAGAGATAAAGCACTGGAAAACTGTAAGCAGGATACCACAAGACTAAGCAGCAATTTCTACATTGAGAGGAAATCTTGCAATCTGATATACCAAAAATCAAAAGATTTATGACAAAAGACAGTAACAAAAAAATAATAAAAATACCTTACTCTACATAATTGAGTATACCAACCAGTGGAGCCACAGCCAGGCCTATCACGTCAGGGCTGGGACTGGACAGAGCAGGGTAAGAATCAAATGCAGGGTGCCTAGCAGGGGCAGCAGCTATGCCTGGGGCTACCAATCAAAAGCCCAGAAATTTTAAAAGCCCCTATCTGGACATCCAGGGACCAGGATTGGCAGAGTGAACACGGGCTGCTCCAATTCCCCCCTCTAAGCATGAAAACATAGTACTTATTGCCCCAGGGCAAAACCTTAAACAGTAAAGGCTTGGGAACCCTAGGGGAAGGGCATGGCTAGGGTCCTGCCTCAAAATGGGTAGAAAGCAGACTGCAAAGACAAAGACTCTAGAGTCCTACTATCATAAGAGGGAAGAACCAAATTCAGAGGAAGACACTGTTGACTCCACACCCACAGCTGAAGCCTCAAGAGGAAACTGGTCTCAAGCACAGAAAGCATTATTAGATGAGCTCAAAAGGAACTTTGAAAACAAAATTAGAGAGATAGAAGATAAAATCAAAATTGCAAAATTAGAAAAAACATTACAATGAAGAAAACAGCTCCTTAAAAAGAAAAATATGTGATATGAAATAGGAGCTTGAAAAACTAACAGGGGAAAATAATTAACTAAAAACTAGAATCAACCAAATTGAAGCGAATAACTCTATGAGGAACCAAGAATTAGTCAAACAGAACATCAAGAATAAAAAATTAGAAAAAGAGGTAAAATAACTGGCCTGGAAAACAGATCCAGGAGAGATAATCTGAGAATCATAGGCCTACCAAAAAATCGTGATGAAACAATGAGCCTAGACAACATCTTCCAAGAGCTCATCAAGGAAAACTGCCCTGAGATACTAGAACCAGAGGGAAAACAGAAATAGAGAGAATCCACCAGTCACCTCCTGAAAGAGATCCCAAATTGAAAAGTCTGAGAAATGTTGTGGTCAAACTCCAAAACTACCAGGTAAAGGAGAAAATACTACAAGTGGCCAGAAAGAAACAATTCAAATATCACGGAACCACAGTGAGGATCACACAGGATGTGGCGGCCTCTACACTGAAAGATCAGAGGAAGTAGAATGCAATTTTTTTTTTTGCCTTTTGGAGGGCAATTGGGGTTAAGTAACTTGTCCAAGGTAACATAGCTAGTATTTTTGTGTGGGTGTTAAGTGTCTCAGGCCGGAACCGAACTCAGGTCCTCCCGACTCCAGGGCTGGCTCTTTACTCACTGTGCCACCTAGCCGCCCCTAGAATGCAATTTTTCACAAGGCAAAAGAGTGTGGGTTACAACTAAGGATCACCTGCCCCGTGAAAGTGAACATATTCTTCCAGGCAAGGAGATGGTCATTCAATGATATAACAGATTTCCAGACCTTCCTAATGAAAAAGCCAGAGCTCAATGGAAAATTCAACCTCCAATTATGAGACACAAGAGAGACATAGAAAGGTAAACAAGGAAAACACACACACACACCCTGTTATTTAATAAGAGCAAATTGTTTATAGACAAGTAGAGGGTATGAGTATAAATTACACAAAATGATGATTACCAAAAAAACTCATTAAGGCTACAAAGGGAATGCAATGGAAGAAGAGGAAAGAATGAAGTGGAAAAGGGTAAATTATGCCACACAAAGAGGCACAAAAACAATATAGCAGAGGGAAAGAAGAGAGGGAGAAGAGTACTATATGAGCTTTTCCCTCATTGGTTCTGGTGCAAGGAAGGTATAACACAACCAGTTGAGCATAGGGCTCTATCAAGAAGAGACACAAAATGTATCATAATAGAGGACAATTTTACCTGCATTGAATTACATATTTAGTGCCATACCAATCAATTTACCAAAAAGTTACTTTACAGACATAGAAAAAATAGTAACATAATTCATTTGGAAGAACAAAAGGTCCAGAGTATCAAGGGAATAAATAAAAAGAAATGCTAGGGAAGGTGGCCTACCTATACCAGATTTTAATCTGTATTATAAAGCAGCAGTCATCAAAACTACTTGGTACTGGCTGAGGAATAGAGCAGTGGATCAATGGAATAGATTAGGTACACAAGACTCAGCAGTCAATGACTATAACAATCTACTCTTTGATAAGCCCAAAGACCCCAGTTTTTGGGATAAGAACTTACTATTTGACAAAAACTGCTGGGAAAACTGAATTATAGTATGGCAGAAACTGGGCATTGAGCATTATCTAACACTGTATATTAAAATTAAGTCTGAATGGATGCATGATCTAGGTATAAAGAGTGATACTGTAAGCAATCTGGGAAAGCAAGGAATAGTTTACCTGTCTGATTTATGGAGAGGGGAAGACTTCATGGCCAAACAAGAATTAGAGAGCATTATAAAATGCAAAATGGATAACTTTGACTACATGAAATTGAAAAGTTTCTGTACAAAGCCAATGTAACCAAAATTAAGAAGGAAGTGGGAAATTGGGAAAGAATTTTTACAATGTCTCTAATAAAGGCTCATTTTTTAAGCAATTGGGGTTCAGTAACTTGCTCAAGATTACAAGGCCAGTTATTTCTGGGTGTGGTGGTAAGTATCTGAGCCCAGATTCGATACCAAGTCATCCCGACTCTGGGGCCGGTGCTCTTACTCACTGAGCCACCTGGGCACCTCTAAGCAATGAGGTTAAGTAACTTGCTCAAGGTTACACAGCCAGGTGTTTCTGGATGGGTGCTAAGTGTCTGAGCCCAGATTCAATCCCAGGTCATCCCGACTCTGGGGCCGGTGCTCTTACTCACTGTGCTATCTGGCTGCCCCAAAGGTCTCATTTCTAAAATATAAAGGGAATTGAGTCAAATCTATAGGAATACAAGTCATTCCCCAATTGATAAATGGTCAAAGGATATGAACAGGCTGTTTTCAGAAGAAGAAGTTAAAGATATCTATAAGCATATGAAAAAATGCTCTAAATGACTATTCATTAGAGAAATGCAAATCAAAACAACTCTGAGGTACCATATCTCACCAGTTAGATTGGCTAAGATGACAAAACAGGAAATGATAAATGCTGGAGAAGATTTGGAAAATTTGGAACACCAAATCCATTGCTGGTGGAGTTGTGAACTGATCCAACCATTCTGGAGAGCAATCTGGAACTATGCCCAAAGGGCTATAAGTAATTTCATATCCTTTGACCCAGCAATACCACTTCTAGGGTTGTATCCCAAAGAGATCATAGAAGCAGAAGGAAGACCCATATGTACAAAAATATTTATAGCAGTTCTTTTTGTGGTGGCAAGAACTGGAAATTAAGGGGATGTCCATCAATTGGGGAATGGCTAAACAAATTATGGTATATGAATGTAATGGAATTCTATTGCACCATAAGAAACAAAGAGCAGATGGACTTTATATCTACCTGGAGAGGCTTATACGAACTGATGCTGAGTGAGAAGAGCAGAACCAGAAAAAATCTGTATACAATTACAGATATAATGTATGTGTAACAACCAACTTCGATAGACCAGACTCTTCTCAGAAATGAGGGCTATAATTAAACTCCAAAAGACTCATGAACAAGGCATCAGTGAACTACCTAGGAAAAAATTTCCAGGTCCAGATGGATTTACTAGGGAATTCTATCATACATTTAAAGAACAAAAAATGTCTACATTCAGAGAAAGAACGAGAAAGAACAGAGTATGAATGCAGATTGAAGCAAATTATCTGCTCTCTTTCTTTTTCTTGTTTGGTTTGGTTTCCTTTGTCCCATTGTTCATTCCATCCGATACAACCCTTCTTTATAGCCTTACCAGTGTCTAATGTGAAAGTATCTGCAGATCCTATACCTGATTTTTATGCTGCCATGGGGGGGGGGGGGCAGGGGAGAAAATCTGAAACTCAATAAACTGGGTAACTGAATCTTGTCAACTCAAAAGTAAATGAACAAATAATAAAGACGAAAAAAGAAAAGTAAAAAAATATATAATATGAACAAAAAAAAATTGAGTATGATTCCACAGGAAGAAATAGACCATTAATAAAATATAGTACTTTCATGAATTCACATTGAGTAAATCAGAGCTGTGGAGAATCTTTGAACGGGAAAGAACAGAGTGACCAGAATCAGAAGAACAATTTACAAAATGAACACAAGAATAACATAAGGGGAAAAAACTTTGTAAAACCTCAGAAAACTCAGAATTTTGACCAAAGCATGACTTCAGAAGACTGATAATTAAGCCTACTTATTACAATGGAGGGCTTCTATTAGTTTAGAAGTGAGCTGGGGAAGAGTTAATGATAAATGAAAGGTATGAAATGATTCAATAATTTTTTAATTGAAAAAAGTAAGTTTAGATTGAAACACAAATGGTAATTTTGTTACTAATTTGTTAAAATACATATATGTGTGTATGTGTGCATGTATGTGTATATATACATATGTACACATATATATGAATGTATAAGTTGTGTGTTTTAGGTGTGCCTGTGTATATATTCATATACATATATCTATGTATATAATATGGGACTTTGGGAAAATAGATAAAAACAGTGAATGAAACACTAATGTAAATTCCTTTAGGGCATGGACTATGCTTACTTTAAATCTCCTAGCATATACAGTGTGTATGTGTATATATATATATATATATATATATATATATATATATATATATATACACACACACATACACACGCACATATACATACACACACACACACACACACACACACACACACACACACACACATATATATATATAACCTAGCATATATAGTAAGTGCTTTAAAAATATTCCTTCAGTGACAGGGGAGTGGAGTCAAGATGGCGGAGTAGAAACAGGACTTCCGCAGGGCTCTAGCTCTCACCTCCTCTAATTCATGCAAAAGGGGACTCTGAAAAAACTTTGGAGCTACAGAACCCATAAAATGACACAGAGAAGCTAACCTCCCGCTGAGGACAGCCCAGCAGGCCAGTAGGAATTGGCCAGCACAGGAATCTGGGAGCTGACCCCAGACCCATGTGAGCCCAAGGTTGTTTTAGCCCAAGGGCAGGCCTAACCAAACACCAGCTGGAGGGACTCCAGAGTACCAGCAGCTGTGGTGGTTTCCAGAATTAACAACACATAGTTGCTAAGGATAAAGTGAGAGGTCACTGCAGTGTGGACTTTGGGAACTGAGAATTGGGAGTGCATAGGCCTTTATCCCCAGGCGGGACAAACTGCTGAGGGCCGCGGCGCAGCAGCCATCATGTGGTAGCTTCAAATCCTGACCTGCAGACTGTAGGGAGACCAAGAAACCAGTATGAGGGGTAATAGCTCTTGCTTTAACCTGCTTGGACCTGGATTGCAGTCTAGGGTGGAGGTCCTGGGGTGTATGACCAGCTTTTCAGAGTGTGTAGAGGCTGCAGAGAGGGCACCCAACTAATACCTCCAGCAGCTGAGAAAACCCCAGTGTTTGGAACGAAGATCCCCTGTCTGGTGGCAGAGATCTAATGTGGCAAAAATCCCAAAAGTCAAGTAATTGAGTGGCAAAATGACCAGGCAAAGGAAGCAAACCAAGCAGAGCAATCTAACATTAGATTACTCCTATTATATTTATTAGACTCCTATTTTGGGGACAAAAAGGATGAAAGCATGGGACAGGAAGAAGACAGTGAAGTCAGAACTCCTGCACCAAAAGCTTCAAAGAAAAATACAAGCTGGTTACAGGCCATAGAGGACCTTAAGAAGCAGATAAGAGAAGTGGAGGAAAAATTGGGAAGAGAAATGAGAACAATGCAAGACAATTATGAAATGAGAGTCAACAGCTTGACTGAGGAAAATAACACCTTAAAACATAGAGTAACTCAAATGGCAAAAGAGGCTCAAAAAGGCATTGAGGAGAAGAATGCCTTAAAAAGCCAAATTTGCCAGATGGAAAAAGAATCCCAAAAGCTCACTGAGGAGAATCATTCCTTCAGAATTAGATTGGAGCAAATGGAAGCTAGTGACTTTATGAGAAATTAAGATGCTGTTAAACAGATCCAAACATATGAAAGAATAGAAGGCAATGTGAAATATCTCATGGGAAAAACCACTGACCTGAAAAATAGATCCAGGAGAGACAATTTTAAAATTACTGGACTATCTGAAAGCCATGATCAAAGAAGGAACCTAGAAATCATCCTCCAAGAAATTCTCAAGGAAAACTTCCCTGATGTTTTAATACCAGAGGGCAAAATAGAGGTTGAAAGAATCCACCAATCACCTCCTGAAAAATATTCCAAATATTATAGCCAGTAATATTATAGCCAGTTTCAGAAATTCCCAGATCAAGGAGAGGGTATTACAAGCAGTCAGGAAGAAACAATTTAAATATTGTGGAAACACAATCAGGATAACACAGGAAGTGGCAGCTTCTACACTGAGGGATTGAAGGGCTTGGAATATGATATTCCAAAGGTCAAAGGAGCTGGGATTGAAACCAAGAGTCACCTACCCAGCAAAACTGAGTATCATGTTTCAGGGGAAAATATGGTCATTCAGTGGAATAGAGGACTTTCAAGCATTCTTGATGAGAAAACCAGAGTTGAACAGAAAATTTCACATTCAGATACAGATACAGCAAGAGAAGTATGAGAAGGGAAACAGGGAAAAGAAATCATAAGGAACTTATCAAAGATGAACTATTAACATTCCTACATGGAAAAACAATAATTGTAACTGATGAAACTTTTCTCAGTATGAAAACAGTTGAAGGGAATAGAAAAAATATATGTGTGTGTGTTTGTGTGTGTATGTGTGTGTGTATATATGTGTGTGTGTGTCTATATATGAGGGCAAATGGGCATATGAATACATATGTGAATGTGTGTATATATGTTTACAGGTATACATAGATAGAGGGCACAGGACCAATTTAATAGGAAGGGATGATACTTAAAAGGTGAAATTAAGAGGTGAGAGAGGAATATAATGAGAGAAGATGGGGAGAGACAGAATGGGGTATACTTTCTCCATATACAAGAGGCAAGGGAAAATGGTTACAATGGAGGGGAAGAACAGGGAGGCAAAAGGGAATGGGTCAACCCTATTCTCATTGAATTTGGCTCAGGGAGGCAATGACATACACACTAAATAGGGTATCTCACCCTACAGGAGAGTAGGGGGGAAGGGGATGAGAGGGGGATAATGGAAGGGAGGGCAGGCTGGGGTGGAGGGAAGTTAGAAGCACCCACTTTTGAAAAGGGACAGGATCAAAGCAGAGAATAGAACAAGTGGGAGGTGAGATAGGAGGGAGGGAAATATAGTCAGTCTTTTACAATATATCTACTATGTTATTGTTTTGCATTAGCCACACATGTACAACCTATACTGAACTGCTTATCTTCCCAGTAACGGTGGGTGACAAGGGAGGAAGGGAATGAATCTGGAATTCAAAGTTTTAAAATCAAATGTTTAAATACACACACACATACATATATATACACACACATACATATATACATACTATTATTAAAAAAATAAAAGATTTTCCTTCAATGAAGGCAAATTCGGTACTTTATGGATATTGAGGCTTCTTTTTTGTACTGTTCTCGTCTTCTTATCTCTGGTGTTGTCTTTCTCTGATGGAACTCATATCCTTCACTTCAGTACTCACCCTAATCATCTAAGGAAGATTAACTTATTGGATATGCAACTAAGTTCTTTCACCCCAGCAAATATCTCCTCAAGTGTGTATCCCATGGCCATAATACATGTAAAATTACATTATACATGTAAAAATATCTTTATAACGACCAGTACATAAGACCTAGGATCTAAATGCTTGTTGGAAGAAATGAATTGTGATAACAAAATGTTGGAAACAAAATAAGTGCCCAATATTTAGGGAATGGCTGAAGAATTGCTATATAACTGTAACAGAAAATTATTATATTATGAAGAGTGATATAAATGAAGAATCCATAGAAACATGTTTATACTTGTTTTAAGGCAAAGGAAAGAAATCAAAACAAATATATATATATATGTATATATACATATACATATATATATATGCACACTTACTCCCTACAATGACATAAATAAAATCACTATAGAGAACTAATAAAAGTTCTGGCCCAATATAATAGCTAATCTTAGTACTCTACTGTCAAAGTTTCTTTCTGTTCACAAATAACAAATTGTATTCTGGAGTACAGGTTTTATGAGAGTCTGGCCTATTTCTATCCAAAGCCCATTCCAAAATCACATAGAACATATTATTATTGTAATCTATTGATTTTATGCTTGAATCACACTGCCTTCATTTTATACCATAAAATCTAAGGCAAAAGCTAAATATATAATCTAAATTAGTGTACACTTAAGAGGGTTTTTTTTGAGAACATATGGCTCATTTGTCTTCCTCTCCTCCTTAACTCCTTATACTAGAGGAATTCAACTTCAAATACTGATGGTCCCTCAAACTTTCAGTTCTTAGCTCCTTAAATTCCATTACCTACTCATTCCAATCCACTCCACCTCAGTCATATATAGGATGGTCACAACCTAGTTCTCACCATTATTCACAATATTCCATGTTATCAATAAAAACAAAAACTCTGATATTCTTCTGATCATAACTTATCATTCCCTCTCTCCTTCTGCCTTATTCCTCCTAAACCTATTCTTTGTTTTCATTTTGAGCACCAATTCCTCCACCCCTTGTTACCTTCTTGGGTCCTTTCCCTCTTCTGAAAATTCATGTTCTTCTCTTTCCAATCTTACTCCTATAGATAATCAGTTCAATTCTACATTGTCCTTTTCTCCTATCCTATCATCTGCCTCCTTTGCTTCTGCTAACATGCTGGACCTGCATGAAGTCACACAACTCTGATGACTAGATATATTATATTTTCAGATTTTTAAAAATTCTTCACCAACTCTCTTACTTCCCAATAAAGCTATTCAAAACCTTCATTTCTTTCAACCTTCCAACAGCTCCCCCTATCAGTTCTTCCTTTATTAAGAAAACCTTATCAGCTCTTTATTGAGAAAACTATAGCCTTGTGAGGTGAGCTCTTTCTTCTCTCCTTCCTCTTGAAACCCACTGAGATCACGTCCCACCTTCGTACTAAGTCCTTAATAAGGTGACCCTTCTCCTTACCAAGGTCAACACCTTTACATGTAAACTTTATTCCATATCGTTGTCTTCTCCAACAGATTGCAACCTCAACTCACAACTCTATCTCTCTCTCTCCTTCACTTCCTCTACCTTTGAATATACTCAAGTCTTGTCTATCTTTAAAAAATCTTCACTAGACTAGTGGTTATCAAGCTTTTTGATCTTGGGATCCCTTTATACTCTTAAAAAATATTAAAGATCCCAAAGATCTTTGGTTTATGTGATTATTTATCAATATACATCATATCATAAGTTTAAATTGATAAATTTTCAAAATAGTTGTTTATTCAAAATAATAAACTCATTACAAGTTTAATATAAATAACATTTTAATGAAAAATAACTATATCCCAATAAAAAAAATCAGTGAGTAGCCTTGTTTTGCATATTTTTGCACATCTCTTAAATGTCTAGCTTAATAATAGAAAACTGGATTGTCATTTGTTTCCACATTCAAGTTGTTACAATATGTTGTTCTGGTTGAAGTACATAAAGAAGTCACACAGATATCTAGGTAGAAAGGGGAGTGTTTTAATAAGGAAATAACATTTTAGTATAATTGTGAAAATGGTTTTGGCCTCAAAGACCTTCTAAAAGTACCTCAGTGACAATCAGTAGTAGACCATGGACCACACTTTGAGAAATTATACTAATCCCTACTTTCTTCTCAAGTTATAATCCCATAACTCTCATCTTTCTTGGCCAAACTTCTCAAAACAAACTATTTATACTCACTGCCCTTCATCCTCTCACTCCTAAAGCCTTTGCAATCTGGTTTCTCATTCAACTGAAAATGCTTTCTTTTGTTATTGATGATCTCTTAATTGCCATATCCATGTAGTTTTCTTAGTTCTCATCCTCCACAGTCTGCTATGTAGTGCTGATTACTTCTCTTGGATATTTTCTCCTATTTTTGTGACACTACTCTCCAAGTTCTCCTTTTCTGGGACACTCCTCTCTCCTGTATAACCTCTCCAGTGTCTCCTTTACTGACATTATCACAATCCCTATATATAGGTATTTTTCAAGGTTCTGTCCTAGGTTCTATTTCTAACCTCATCAGTTTCCATGGGTTTAATGATCATCTCATGTGATTCACAGACCTATACATCCAGGCTGTCTCTACCTTGAGTTTCTGTCTTGTATCACAAATTTGTCCGTTTGACAGTTCAAGCTGGTTTTCTCGGATACATCTCAAATTCAACATGTTCAAAAGAGAACTCATCATCTTTTCCCAAAAACCCATCCTTATTCCAAATCTTCTTTCTGTCGAAGGAAGCAGCATTCTTCCAGTTTTCCATGTTCTTAACTACCTATTATCTTCTACTCATTACTCTCCATTACCCTGTCTATCCAACCAGCTGCTAAATCTTGTTCCTAACTCCACATTTCTATTATCTAATCATTTCTTTCACATAGCCACCACCTAGATCCCCATCAGGCCTAGAGGATTGCAATGGCCTCCTAATTATTTTGGCCTCAACAATATCCCCACTTAACTCTTATATCTGTCAAGTGATTTTCCTTAAATTCAGATATGACCACATCACTGCCTTAATCAATGAGCTCTGCTGGTTCCCTTATTGTCTCTAGGATCAAAAATAAATGCCTCCTTGATATTTAAAGGCTTTTACAACCTAATCACAATTTATCTTTCATATATATCTATGTGTGTGTGCATACATATATATGTACACACACACACCCATATATATATTCCCCTTTACTTCCAAGTCCAGCAAAATTGGCCTCCTCTGTTCTTCACACACTGGACATTTCCCATGATTAGAATGCACTCTCCCTTATCTCTTACAAAATCCATTTTCTTTTGAAAGATAGCTCAAGTCCCAACTCCTACATGAAGATTTTCTTGCTCACCAACCCTCCTCCCACCTGGTACTACCCTCTCCCAAACTGGCATTTAATTACTGTGCTATTATATTTACCACATATATATACACATGTATATGTGTATATATGTATGTATAGGTATGTATATATATGTATGTATACATATAATCCTCTATAACTACATGGAACTATATACAACTAGGTGACAGAGTACTGGGCCTGTGAAGTTAGAAGAACCCAAGTTCCAACTTGATCTGAGTCACTAGCTGTGTCCCTTATCATTTATCTGCCTCAGTTTGTTCAACTGTAAAATGGGGATCATAATACCACCTATTCAGAGGGTTATGAAGAGATATTTGTAAAGTGCTTAGCACAGTGCCTCGCACAAAGTAGGTACTTGATAAATGCTTGTTCCCTTCCTTTGAAGTTGACCTCTCTCATTAAAATATGAGTTCCTTAAGGGTAGGGATTATATTATTTTAAAAAATTTTTATCCTCAGTGCCTAAAATAGTGTATAGCATATTCTAGTTTCTAATGCTTCTTGATTGATCATTAGTTTCTGGTTATTGCCTATATACTCTCCTCACTTATACCCAACTATATTTTAAAAAATAAATAAAAATAAAGGGTATGAAAGGGCACAGAAATAACAATGGTTCAACAGCATATAACCAAGCATTTAAAAAAACTAAACATCAACCCTTTATTTTTTATTTTTATTATATTTAGGTACAAGACACTAAGAGACCAGAAATGGGATTTTATTTGGAAAAAAAGTTAATGATGAAATGAAGGGGAAGGAAACAAATAATGCAAAAACAAAATATTTGAAAGTCAAGTCCAAAAACATTTTTCAATACACAAGAACAAAAATACTGCTCTAACTACTATACATAATTGAATATTATTACATATTAGCTGAAATAAACCTTTGGACATATAATGAGTAAATTTAAAAATGTTACATTCTAGTAGACTGCAAACCATTGGTTTCTTCTTTTTAATGCATGTCCTCAAGTGGTTATTTTATATGATATTCTCTGAAACATTTTGCATGAACACCTTTCTGGCATTTTTCACATCTGGTGTTTGTTTGAGAATGGCAAAGTGCACATCGGGTTCGCTTATCTTGGTGAATGATCCAATGACCAATCATGTCAAATCTGCTCTCTGTTTCTAAACGTCTGCTCCTTCTTCCTTGGGATGATGTGTCAGCATTGCTTTCCAAATAGACACAAGCAACATATCTTCTGAAAGCCAAAAGGTCGACCTGAGTCTCTTCACTACAGATTCTGTGAAGCTGCCATGCGTTGTTCAGAGCTACATCAATAATGTAACCTATAAAGCTAGAATACCATTTCATTCCTCTAATTTTCACCTTATATTTGGAAATATTTTGGTCCATTCTAGCAACTCCTCCCATTTTCTCATTGTACAACCTTACCAATGATGGCTGATGTACCTGAGTCCTGGTTTTGGATGCACTTGAATAACGATTTGTTAGTTTCACAGGTTCTATTCCGACTGCATTGGAACACACATCAATAACACTGCTATCATGCCAACGGCACACAATGATTTCCTCACTTTCATCCACTTTGTAATCAAATGAGCCTTTTTTCATTTTTCTAAAGTCTTTGGGATCTTTGAGTGGGCACCTCTCAGTCATGTATTCATGGACAGTTCCTGTGGCCTTCACCCCCCTTTCCCTCAAAATGGACATCAATTTGACACTTGTAAAAACTTTGTCAAAAAAAATATGGTATGGCAGAGAACCTCGAGCCTGAAGTGCATCTACAAATTTTATCACCATACTTCCTCCTAAATCTATATCCTTTTCTGGCTTTGTGAATAATGTTCCCTGAGAGGGTTCAAACCAGACTAAGTACCCTCTGCTAGTTGTTCCACACCAAATCTTATAACCAAATCGAATGGGTTTTCCCTTGTGCAACTGCTTAGATCCACGATGTCCGAAATATTCACACATGGATTCACCAAAGCTATAGTATTCCTCTAGGGGAGCATGCTTTTGGAAATTCTGATTCATCAAAATTATAAGAGGTCTTACCTTTGCAAATCTATCACTTTCATCAAGTTCATTGTTATCAGCAAAATGTAGGTATGAAAATATTAATTCAAACCTGTCCCTTCTAATTGCATCAGCAACAAGGTGATGATGTGAATCAGGAGATGTTTCCCAAAACATTCTCCTTCTTGGATAAGAAATATAACCACTCAAAATCAGTATACCCAAAATGCACTTTAATTCCTGGGCTGTAAGACCCAAGTTGACATTTTTCTGCCAAGCATAACGATTAGTTTCATTGACAATGAAATTAATTGTTCCTTCATCAAAAAACAATTCGAAGAGTCCAACTGGGCTCAATTCTTGGCTCTTAAGATACTCAATATGAGGATCTGATACAGACCAACTTACAAAGTCAGGTCTAATATCTCTTTTAGTCCAAACCCTCCTTGGTTCAGGAATTCTCTTCTGCCTCTTTTTTGCTGCTTGTAGTTCAAGTTCTTCATTGTCTTCCCCAGTATCAGAGCCTTCAGATACCACAGCAGCATGTAGCATGCTTCCAGGCAAGTTCCCTCCTTTATGTTCATCTTCATCTCCTGAGTCCTCATCAGTGAAGTCTCCTGCAGCATTATCAGGTGGTAAGATGAATATAATTTCTTTCTCTTTGGTGGACTCATCTTCCAGAGAATTCAGAACTTCAAGCAGCTTAGCAGATCTTATCTTAGGGCTAAGCAATTTTCCAGATGCATCTCCTCTAAAAGTACAGAACATAGACATTACCAGGAGGGAGAATATTTTGGATTAGATCATCTTTAGTTATCTATTACTTTTAGGGGTGATACTAAATAGGAAGAAGAAAATATTTCCAAATTTTTATCCAGGCATGCAGGAATAGGAAAACAGAAGGAAATGATGAATAACTGAAGACTTTGCCCAATTTTAGAGTACGAAGGTACCTTAGTGAGCATTCAGTTCACTCTTCTTTTTGCAGATGAGAAAACTAATGCCTGGATGGGTTAAATAACTTGCCCAAAGACATACAACTGATGAATGGCAGAATCAGGCCTAGGACACAGGTCTACTAATTTCTAATTCAATGCTTGTTCCACTGTACCACCCTGGTTGCTTCAAATCCACAGAATTCACAAACAAACCCTAGAACACTAATTTCCAAATGCCATTATTAGGAAAACAAGTATGAGTTATGCAAGTCCTTGGAAAAACTAGGCAGTTTTTCCAATAACACCCCCCCAAAAACTAAACATCATCTTTTTATTTTGTTTTTTGGAAGGCAGTTGGGGTTAAGTGACTTGCCCGAGGTCAAACGGCGGCTAGTTTTCTTTTGTGTGTGTGTGTATGTGTGTGTGTTAAGTGTCTGAGGCCAGATTTGAACTCAGGCCCTCCTGACTCCAGAGCCTAGCGCTCTATTCACTGAGCCACCTAGCCATTCAACATCATCTTTTTAGATACAGAGTAGGTAAACTACCCACTGGTGGCACTCAACCATTCCTACAATACACTTTTCTCTTTTTCTATCCTTTTTCATCTCTCTTTACTCTTTCCCATTTCCTTTATTTTTATCTTCCCTTCTTCCCATTTCTCTGATTCTTGGGCACTGTTTAGGTGTACCAGAAGCACTGTAAGATGCTGACTCTTATTCTCAATAATACATTTTTTGTTCTGGGTCTGTGATTTCATCAGTGTCTTAGAAAGTTACCCAGGAAATTAAGAAATTAAGAACCTGACTTCTTTATAGCCATACAACCAGTACATGCCAGAAACTGAACTTGTACACAAAACTCCTGACTCCAAAGTCAGCTTACTATCCACTATTATCACACTGCCTCTCTATAAACTAAATTGAGAGTAAATATTGTCAGAAGATCCAGTACAAAATGTCAATTCCTACCTTGAGGTTGATGCCATAGTGAGCTGGGGAAAACAGATCTTTCTTCACATTCAAGAGTCCAAGTTTCTCTCTACAACAATAAAAAAGGGTGTTTTTGAAAACCGAATCTTAATTCAAACATTTTCCTAAAAGATAAACACAAAACTTTAGAAAATTTTCACTTAGAAATAAGTTTCTAATTTTAAGTCTTTTTCCATAAAATTACTTCTTCCATTCACCCAATATTCAACAAACATTTATTAAGGACCTATCATGTGCAAAGCATTGTGTTAAGGAAAATAAACCTTTTTTTGACAAATAATTTTTTTAAGTTATTAGGAAATAAAAAGTGGTCTTTTAATAAAAGTATAATAAAATAGTCTTAGAAATACTATTGTTGTTTTAAAAGGCATTTTATTTTCAAGCAGGTATTAAAGATACATTCCTCAAGTATCAGAGTCAGGAAAATATTGAGGAAAAAAAATAACCAAAATTAAGAGGAATGAGCAAAAAGTGACTAAGAACTATCAAGAACTCCAGGAGAAGAACGGAGGCAACTAACAGGAAATAGAATCTTAGAAGCACTATGGTATATTAATTGGAAAATAATATTCAAGTAGGAATCAGAGGGTCTAGGTTGGAATTTGGGCTCTGAAATTTAATATATGTGTCGTGACCGATGGCAAATCACTTTACCTGTCTGGGCCTTGATTTCTTTATGTGTAAAATGAGAGGCCTCTGAGGTCTCTTCTAGTTTTAGATCTATGATCCTATGATGGCATTGGCCTAGATCTCGCCAAGGTTCCTTTTAGTTCTAAATCTATGATTTTATCGTAAGAACCTTAGACGTCATCTAATCCAAATTTCTACCTAATTCAGCCATCTAGTGACGGATGATCATCCTGCCTCTGCTGGAGTACTTCTAGTAATAAGGAGATAAGTACTTCATGTTCCAATTTGGGATAGTTTAATTGTTGGAAAGTTATTTAAAATTAATTGTAATGTTTCTCTATGACTTTCCTCAATTGGTATTAGCTCTACTCATTGAATACAACAAGCTTACTTAGTCTCTTCTCTATATGATAGTCTATGAATAAAAGTCACAAAGGCAAAAAATTAGTCAATATTTATAATCTTCTTTAATGAGCCTGAATCTCAGAGCTTTTCAGGTTAGTGAAAACAAGCACTAAGTCTAAAAGGAGGAATTATTGGAGGCTAGATCAGTAAGACAGTTATATCCAAGAGGTCAGCAATTAAGACAGTTTTATGTGTGTCAATGTTCACCAACATGACAGGTAAAAAATCTTTGTAGAATAGTCAAAAGCCCAAGGTAGAACTCCTTGGGAAAGCCAGTTTCCACTCTCAGAGGCAAGAACATGAAGTAAATTCTAAGAATACCAAATTACTTGGCAATGTAAATTCAACTCAACTAGATAATATCTGAGCTAGGTGACTAGGGACAACATTAACAAAATGTTAAATTAGGTAAGAGGGGAAAAGTAAGACATTTATTTCAAGTTTTACATCAAAGACAAAGCTTAACTGTTAAAATGTGTACTGCTATGTAACTTTTCTCTTTATCAATTTAATTTCAATATAGAGGAAGTCCCAATAGTCTCAAGCTTTTTAAGTTTTAACAGCTTTAAAAAAAAACATTTTTTGTTACTTAAGCTTTAATCATTTAAAACTACACTAATAAGCCTTTTGGGGTGCCATATATTTCCCTATTAAAAGCAAACCTCTTTTTAAAAAAAGCACTGCTACTTTCAGGGATTAGGGTTACCGAGCATCCCTCCACAAAAGCAAAGCTGGATCAAAGAACCCAGGTCGTGGTAAGAGATAGTAGCAGCAAGACATTATTAGATCAAGCCCTGGGGCTTGCTGGTTAAGGGTGAAGCAAGGCAATACTTGAAGCTATTCCAAAATCCTTCTCTCTTCAAACTTCCCCCACCTACCCCTATCACCACCCTCTCAGTTGAGGACCTCCAACATTTACTTTACTGGGAAGACTGAGGTCATTTAAGGTGAATATTTTCTTTCTTTTATCTCAAAACCCTTTGATATCATCCCCCCTCCCCCCTCCTCCTGTCTGATAATTAGATGGTCTTTTACCTTCAGTTCATTCCTTCATGTTTTTTCCCAGCAGACTGCAACCTCAGTTATCCCTCATCTTATTTTTGCTTCAGTTTTGTCTACTACAAAATTGAAAAGCTACTAGCACTTACCTCCCAGGATTGTTTTAAGAAACAAATTACATAACACTTGTATAGTGCTTAGCACAATGCTATATGTTGTTGTTCAGTCATGTCCAACTCTTTGGAATCTCATTTTGGGGTTTTCTTGACAAAGATACTGGAATGGTTTGCCATTTCCTTCTCCAGCTCATTTTACAGATGAGGAACTGAGACAAATAGGGTTAAGTGTCTGAGCCTAGGGTCACACAGTAAATGTCTGAGCCTAGATTTGAACTCAAAAAGATGAGTCTTCCTGATTTTAAGCCCAATCCACTGCACCACAGAAGTGTCCCATAAATATGAACTATTATCATTATTATTACTACTACTTTTTTTTTTTTGCTTTTTGGAGGGCAATTTGGGTTAACTTGCCCAAGGTTACACGGCTAGTATTTTTGTGTGGGTGTTAATTGTCTGAGACCGGAACCAAACTCAGGTCCTCCTGACTCCGGGGCTGGCACTTTACTCACTGCGCCACCCAGCCACCCCCTATTACTACTACTTTCAAATATGCACAGTCTCCTTAAAAAATTCTCACTGTAGGGCGGCTAGGTGGCACAGTGAATAGAGCACTGGCCCTGGAGTCAGGAGGACCTGAATTCAAATCCGGCCTCAGACATTTAACACAAAAACTAGCCGTGTGACCTTGGGCAAGTCACTTAACTCCAAGTGCCCTCCAAAAAAGCAAAAAAAAAAATTAAAAATTCTCACTGTCCCCTCAAACCATATTTCTGTATCTCTCCTCCCTTTCTCATTCAAACTCCTAGAAAAAAACTATCTACATTCACTGTTTCCAATTCTCTCGACCCCTTCCAATTTGGCTTAGATTTCATCACTCAACTAAATCTGCTCTTTCCAAAGTTATTAACAATCTCATAATTGACAAACTTGATAATCTTTCTTAGATTTCAATCTTTTTAACATTTATGCTACATCTAATACTGCTGACCACCTTCTCCTCCTGGATAAGTATCCAGGAAAAAGTTTTCTTCTCTCAGTTTTCCTGAGACTACTCCATCTAGGTTCTCCTACTATCTGTCTCACTGGCAGCTTCTCTGTCTCTTTGCAGGTCAACCATCCATACTATGACCTCTGTGGGTATTCCGGAAGACTTTGTCCTGGACCCTACTCCCTTCTCTCTATACTTCCTGGCTTAAATTATTAGCTCCCATTGGTTTAATTATTATCTCTACGCAAAGGACTCACAGATCTATATGTCCAGCCCAAGTGTCTCCCTGAGCTTCAGTCCACACAACAGTTGACATTTCAAATGTCCCAGAGACACCTCAAACTCAACATGTCCAAAAGAGAATTATTTTCCCCCTCAAATCTACACCCTTTACAAATCTCCCCACTTCAACAGAAAGCACTAAGATTCAGGGCAGCCAGGTAGCACAGCAAATAAGAGCACCAGCTCCAGTGTCGAGATGACCTGGGGATCTAATCCGGGCTCAGACACTTAGCAGCCACCCAGAAACACCTGGCCGTGTAACCTTGAGCAAGTTACTTAACCCCAATTGCTTAGGGGCGGCCAGGTGGCTCAGTGAGTAAGAGCACCGGCTCCAGTCGGGATGACCTGGGGATCAAATCCGGGCTCAGATACTTAGCACCACACCCAGAAATAACTGGCTGTGTAACCTTGAGCAAGTTACTTAACCCCAATTGCTTGAAAAAGAAAGAAAATACTAAGATTCTTCCAGTCACCCAAAATAATAACTTCAGTTATCCCATGTATCCAATTAGTTGGCAAATTTTTGTTTCTAACTCAGCTTCTCTCTGAGTATGCAATTACTCTTTATTCATACCTACTACTTTAGTTCAAGCCTTTATCTCTCATCACCTAATGCTCTCCCTGCTTCAAGTCTCTCATTATTCCAATTCATCCTCTATACTGTTTGTTAAAATGACTTTCCTTAAGCACATATCTGACCATGTCACTCCCCTATTCAATAAACTCTAGTGACTCCCTATTACCTTTAGGATCAAATATAAAAGCTTCATGTTTTAAAATCCTTTCATAACATGGCCCCAGTTATACATTATTCTCTTCCCACATTCCCTAGTCCAATCAGTCTTTCTGTTCCTCACATGGGATTCCATCTGTTTTTTTTTTGTCTGCCTTTGAAGGGATTTCTTTCCTACCTCCTGGAATGTACTCCCCCCTCACCTTTTCCTCACTGACTTTCACAGTGAAATCACCACTTAAGGGGCGGCCAGGTAGCACAGAGAGTAAGAGCACCGGCTCCAGTGTTGAGAAGACCTGGAGATCGAATCCCGGGCTCAGACACTTAGCACCCACCCAGAAACACCTGGCCGTGTAACCTTGAGCAAGTTACTTAACTCCAATTGCTTAGGGGCGGCCAGGTGGCTCAGTGAGTAAGAGCACCGGCTCCAGTGTCGGGATGACAGATACTCAGCACCACACCCAGAAATAATAACTGGCCGTGTAACCTTGAGCAAGTTACTTAACCCCTATTGCTTTAAAAAAAAAAAAAAAGAAATCACCACTTTTAATATGAAACCTTTCCTGAACCTTCAACTGCTTGTGTCCTCCTTGCTTAAGTACCTTGTATTTATTCTGTACATATTAATTCTATTGTTTGCATATATATATGCACATATGTGTATATACAAACATACATATACACACATACACATATCTCCTATGACAGAATGTAAGCTCCTACAGAGTAAGGATTCTTTTATTTTTTGAATTTGTATTCCCAGTTTCTTACACAGTGCTTGACACATAGTAGGCACTTAATAAAAGCTTACTGATTGAAGGAAAAGTGTAGCACTATAACCTAATAGAAAAGTTATCTGATTTAGTGTAGGGACTCAATCTTTCTTGCGTGTGATAGACCTCTTTGGCAGAATAATGTCAAAGCCTATTCAGAATAATGTTCTTAAATAATCAAAGGAAATGATAAATTTCAGTTAGAGGTTAGTGAAAATAAATATGTAAAATCTTTCCCAACAAAATTCATGGACCCCTGAAATCTATTAGGGGCTGGAAGAGGGGGAGAAGAGAGAGGAATCTATGGATTCCATGTTAAGAACCCCCTGATATAGTGGAATATAACCCAGGTACAAAGTTCAGTGGAAAACTGGCACTGCATTAGGAGATGATGAGCTCTACAAAATGCTTTTCAATTCAATAAACATTTATTAAAAGTGCCTCCTATGCGCCAGGCACTGTCATGCACTGAGGATACAAAATGAAGCAAAAGACAGTCCCTGTCCTCGTGGAGCCTCTAACTAGCTATGTGACCCACATCAATGTTTCCAATCGCTAGTCCGAGCTACAAATGTGCATTCGTCCATGAAACTTTTACTACCAAAAGTCCCTATTTCTCAAAACCTATAAAGTTCTTAAAACTCACTTCCTCCTGCATACTGCTCTTCCTACCTCCTACCTCCTCACCTTACCTAATTCCCAGAATTTATTTGGAGCTAAGGAGAGACCACAGCCTCACTGATGAAGACAGAAGAGCTAATAGTAAAGAATTCAGATATTTTAGAAGTCTGAAGTGTAGTTTGGGATGGCAAGATAAAGAATTGGATTATTAAATCCTGTTCTATGATTTTATGAAAACCTGAGAAACACATACAGCCAGCAGTTACTGTTTCTAATGACAGTTATCAAGATTAGAATGCTAACTCTTGTAAAAAGGGACTTTAGAAATCACTTCATAAACCTCAGTTCTTTCTGAAGATAAGGACACTTTAGTCCAAGGAGTTTATATAGCTTGCTCAAGGTCACACAACTAATTAATGACAAGCCAGGGCTTGAACCGCCAGGTCTGTATTCTTACCATTGCCATTTCATTATAAAAGAGAAACAATTTCTTAGTTCCAACATATTTTTCTAAAATTGTTTATTTTCTTAAATGCAGAAAAACTACACAGGAAACTGTACTATGATGATGGTCATGTGAATATAGAGAAGAAAATGTATATGAAAGATTTTGTGGAAGGAGAATGAATAATAATTGGCAACTGATGGACTAGTTATTCAGTTTCCTCTGCACCATTCAACAATGACTGACCAGTTCCCACATGCAGAGCCCTACGCTGGACACTATGGGAAAATATAGAGGATAAATAAAACTAGGTTCTTAGTCTGGAAGAACTAGCTTCTAATCTAATATTACCAATGCATAAAGAATTCCAGTTCTAATGAGGGAGCCCCTCAGTCTAACAGAGGAAACAAAGTCCTTGCCCTCAGGTAATTTAAAGTTTAAAGGAATACCAGAAAATATGAAGAGTGTAATACAATAAACCCAATTCTCTGATTTAAACTGAAAGCCTCCATAACAAAAAGGTAGAAAGAATGTTCTCTAACTCTATGGTTTCATATGGAATTATACCTTGCAGAGCTGTAGAGGAAGAAGTATGCTGAATATATCACCAAATATTTATGCAATATATATGGTGAATATGTCACCAAATATTCATGCAAGTGCAAAAGGGCACCTATGGAAGTACTCTCCACAGACACAAATAGGCTCAACCTCAACACCTTAACTTCAGCTAAGAGAAAGCTACAAAAGATGATGTGGGAATAAATTGTGGTGAAAGGCCATTAATGAAGATCTCAGTATCAAATCAAGAGAACAAATACAAAAACAAAAATATTTCCTCCTCTCTTACAAGTAGAAGAAAATTACTTTAAGAACCTAGGGTAGGATGGTAGGCAGGCAAGTAACAAGCATTTATTAAGCAATAACCATATGCCAAGTACTAGGCTAAATGTAAGGCATACAAATACAATTAAAAGACAGTCCCTGCCATTAAGGAACTTACATTCTAATGGGGGCATAGAATCACAGAGCTAGAGTTGAAATCAATATTAATCCATTATCACTTGAATTTTATACTATGCTAAACATTCCCATATTCTACTAAAAAAATACAACCAGGGCGACTAAGTGGTGCAATGAATAGAGCACCGGCCCTGGAGTCAGGAAGACCTGAGTTCAAATCTGGCCTCAGACACTTAACACCTTAACACACACACACACACACACACACACACACACACACACACACACAAACTAGCCATGTGACCTTGGGCAAGTTGCTTAATCCCAATTGCCCTCCAAAAAGCAAAAAAAAGAAAATACTACCTTAGAATTAGTTATTAGTTAGATAATAACTATCTGATTACTCTGCTCCTAATCACAGATGAAGCAATGGCCCACAACATGATTTAAACAACTTTTTTATTAATCTCTTAATGATTATAAGGATGAATAACTGAGTAGGGAGCTTCTCTAGGCTACTGCAGCCAAACTATAAAACTTAAAAGTAGTTATGTCACAGGGTTGCTGTGAAGCTCAAATGAGATAATGTATGTAAAAGTTCTTAGTAAACTTTAATGGATTATACAAGTATCAGCTGTAAAATGTGACTAACATTTACAAAACCTGCCTCACAACACTGTTTTGAAGAAAACGATTTGCAATCCTATATACTATACAAATGTTAAGCTATTATCATTATCTGTTCCATCCTTTTACTGCCAAATTTCTAGAAAAGTCTAAACACAATCTATATTTTCTCTCCATTATCAAAACTACTAACAAATTGGTTCCCATCTAGATTGCTTTCTCTGACTTTCTAAAATGTCCAATGCAAGACCTTTCTCAGTCTTCAAAAACCTTGACCCCTTCTTTACACCACGAGATAAGTGATCTTACATGTCTCTGTGATACGCTTGCTTCCCGAGGATTCTGAAACAATAATCTCCTGGTTATTCTTCCTCTGGCTCATCTCCCTTGTGTCATTTCAAGAGGATTACCAGAAGGCTCTATCCTTCTTTGCTTTTCTAAGGCATCTCGTTGGTGATGTCACTCACGTTCATGGATAACCTCTACGCAGAAGACTCCCAAACACACTCCCCAAATTGTATCCCCAGTTCAGATCTCTCCTTAAGTGTCCAGTTCTATATTACCAAATGCCTGCTATGCATTTATGTCTGGATATCTTGACATCAACAGCATCTTCAAATGGTGTGTTTCATAGGTTTCAGAGCTGCAAGGTACTTTAGCAATCATACTGTCCAACACCCTCGCCTTACACTGTTCAACTCAATTAATAAATACTTATGTACAAGGCACCATATTCAGTGCTTAGAATATAACTTAAAAAAAAACCTCATAATCTATGCCCTTAAGGAGTTTACCTTTGTGGAGAAGGTTGTAAGAAATGACTTCCAAAGTCCATTCTAGCTCCATATCTATGATCCTAGTGAAAAAAAAAAAAGCATAAGGTTTAGAGAGTCAGAATATCTGTATTCAAATTCCAATGCTTTCTCACTGTATAACATTAAAAGGGTAAATCCTTTAGCTGAGCCTTTTTTAACTCACCTTAAAAAAAGTGCTTTATCAACCATAAAAAACTATATAAATGTGAATATTATTCCACAAGGGAATACATTAAGTACATACATAAGCATAACCAAAGGTAATCGGAAAGGAAAAACACTAGGTCCCTGGGAAAAAAGCAGGAGAAAGTCATGGAAGGCTTCATGGATGAAGTTATATCTGAACTGAATCTTCAAGGAATGTAAAGATGGATGGAGATGGGGAGCTTGTGCAAAGGCAGAGCTGGGAGATGCAACGCTGAGTTCAGAATCTCAGTCAGTCTGGCTAGCAAATAAGAATGTATAAAGAGGAATAGTATAAAATAATGCTGTCAATGTAGGTGAAAGCAAGGGTGTGGAGAACCTAAAAAGCTTGACAGCTGTGTGGAGGATGGATTGGAGAGAAGAATGAAAGTAAGGAGACCTAATCAGGAGGTTACCATAATATTCTAGGAAAGAGATGTGGACCTGAACTAGGGTGGTTAGTGTGGGTGAATGAAGAGATGATAATGAACACAATAGATATTGTAGAGATTGAACTAACAAGATCTGGCATATGATTAGATATGAAAATCAAAAGATTTTGAAGAACTGAGCATGACTCCAAGCTTGGACTTAGGAATAAAAATGATTAATTCCAGTTTGAATATACTTAGTCTGTGATGCTGACAAAAAATATCCACATGGAGATATCCAGTCAGCAGTGACTGATATGGGACTGGAATTAAAAGAGAAATTTGGGTGAATTAAGTAGATTGTTCAGGACATGGTCCCACATTTAGCCAACAGGAAATAGATGAATATCTAGAAAAGGAGATAGAGAAGTACATTGATAATCAAATTAATGGGGACAAAGTACAATAAATGTTTACTAGCATATAATAAATGTTACAGTTGCTTAACACTTGCCAGAAGTGGATAGTAAGGAAGTATAAGGAAATACACACAGACCAGTCTTTTTAAGTGTTGTGAAAATGAGAAGTGCAGAAATAGCTTAACAGGATGACAGGATATAGTGAAGGTTTTTTTTTTTTTTTAAGGATGGATATACCTAAAGTTATCTGTGGGCAGCAGAGAAATCAGTAGATAAGGCAAGTTAAAAAATGAGACAAGGAAAAGGAATAATGCATGAGGCAAGCTTCCAGAAAGGGGATAGCATCATGAGCACACAGCCTTGTCAAAGGAGAACTGGTTGCCCATCAGACACTGGGTTTTGAGATGAAGATTATAAGAAACGACTGAGTATACAATGGATGGTGAATTTTTTTCAATAAATGAAGCATGGTCATCTCCTGAGAATCTCAAAAGTATGGATGTGAATTAGGGACTCAAAGAAAGAGGCCAGAGTTGGTCTGGAACAAAGACTCTGGGGAGTTCAAGAGAAACAAGTAGTAAAGAATAAAACTTTTGCCACATGGTGTTAAGACTCTTATATGATGAGTTTGTAGTGGACTCAAGATGGCAATCTGAGCAATTCCTCTCTCCTCAGTGGTGATGGCACTTACCTCTTCCTGATCATGTGGTGAAGGAGGCCTGCTACATTCCAAGCAGAATTCAAAATGTACAAAAGTGAACTCATCTCCTGTCCTCCCCACTACAAAAAAGGTCCCGCTTTCTAAATTCTCAATTTCTGCTGTTTTTCTCAAACTTGTTCCTTTTCACTCCCACTGTCACTATTCACTATACCATGCTGCCTCCCTATCATCAAATTGGTATTTAAATTATGTGCCTGTCTTTTCTCCTTTGCTCTATAGATTATAAATTTCTTGAAGACAAGAGGCTTATAATCTCAATGTTTCATTACTGTATTTCTAGAACAGTGTAGATGCTTAATGAATGTTTGTTACTTAAAAATGAGAAAAGACACTATAACCTGTGGCACGTTCATTGCTGTACTCTTCCCAGGAATAGTTTCCGTTCCTATTAGCTCTGACCTATCTTTAAAATTCTAGGATTACAGCTCTAGAAGTAGAAGTGCCCTCAGAGCCCATCTAGTCCAACCCCTTCATTTTTCAGATACAAAACTGAAGCACAGACTTGCCTAAAGTCACACAGGCAATAAGCATCAAAAGCAAGATTTGAACCCAACTTCTCTAAATCTAGAGGGAGTGTCCTTTCCCCTGTCATTTTATAGAGCTTCTTTCTGCAGAATGGATAATGAATATGTCATTAAAAAGAAGAATATATAAGGAGTGAAGTACAATTCAAAATGGATAATATCACTATCTAGTTTTAATGATTACTAAGAATTTTTTTCATCATCCATAATAATCTACACACACAGACAGATACAATTTCTCACAATTTTACCATGGATAATGAGAAATGCTTATGTATTTTTTCTACGTGGAAAGTTACACAAAATAAAAGCCTTTTTCTAAAAATAAAGAAACAAAATTAAGCTTAAAATATATAAAAGGCAGGTGGTAACATAACAAAATAGATTTTGATTGTTCAGTGGAAATTTTTTGCAATACACTGTAAACTGTTGGGAATTTAAACTTAAAGGATCACAGGATCAAAAACTGAAAGGGATCTTATTGATAATACTGTCCAGACACTTACTTAATTCTAACGATGAGGAAAAGAGGTTGAGAGTTGGTTAAGTAATTTGTTGAGAGAAGAGCTGGGTTTCCAAGACCCTATGGGGCACATGAGCTGAAGGAGAGCAAAGTGAGCAGAACTAGAAGAATAATTTATAAACAATATTATACAGAAAAAATTTTTTGAAAGACTTGACAAAACTCTGATCAATGTTATGATAAGCCTTCAGCTCAAAAGAATGAAGACGAAAAATACCACTCACCTGACAGAGAAAGATAACTAACTTAAAATATAAAAACATAAATACATTTTTGGACATGGCTAATATGGGTATCTGTTTTGTCCGACTATGCAGTTATATACTGAGGCCCCTGTTCAGGTTTGGTTTTTCAATTTGCTCAAGGCAGGATCACAGGAGCGGCAGATTATTTTTTAATTGAAAGAATACAAATAATAAAGTTTCAAAAAATGAAGCCCATGGCAACACGCATAAAAAAAAAAACAACCCTTAGAGACACTGATCAAACCACAAATGCTAAATCAAAAAGGCAACCACAGCCAGTACGCAATCCCATAAAGCTGAATCCCTTTTACTCTTTACACCCAGCCCCTCCACCACTGACTCCACCTTTTAAAGCAATTGGCCTGGGCAAAGACAAATCCAGCCCCTCCGCCCTCAGCTCAGCCCCACGCGTAGCACTCGAGGAGCACGGCAGGGTCTCCGCAGCCCTCATTTCTCCGCCCGTTGCCCTCCTCCCTCCCCCAGGGGCAGAGACCAAGTGTAGCAGACGGTGGGAAGCGCGTGAATTAGGGACTTTAAATTCGAAGCCGGTCTTGAGCACTTTGCCAACCTAACTGGGAGGCTGGACAGAAACCGGCAAATCACATTCCTCTCCGGAAGTCCTGGCTTAGAGAGCAGAACAGTAAGTGCAGAAGGCACTGGAGTCCCCCTCGTCCTAGGGAGTCCGTAATGGTGACAACATGACGTCATCATTACGGAAACATGGCAGGGACTTCCGTCACCCACCCCCAAATGGGGAGATATTGGGAAATCACCTCGTGAAGAGAGATCGTCAGGATGAACTGAACCATTATCTTAGTAAAGAAACAATAATGGATCATAAATGATGCCTACCTGCAGGGAATAGGGACGTGGGAGGAAAGTGGGGCTCTCCCCCGGCCACCAGCCCCAAGCATTACCTCTACGCCGCTCAGTACCGTCTGAGAAAAGCCCAGCCCAGACAACCCGCCGCGGGATACCAGGAATACGCAAGGCGAGGGAAAGGAGCACAGACCTGCGCAAAAGCCCGGGTCTCGTATGCGCAACCTCAGGCACAAAAGCTGTTAGACCGCGTTTTTCCGAGAGGCCCCGCCCCCTTCTGGATGCTTGGCTCGGTTTCCAGGAAGGCTCAGTTAAGTAGCTCCTCCTATGCTCTCAGGGTACAGCTGGCCAGAGCAAATCGCGGGAGTCTAAAGAAGGACACCTCTGCCTTGTTCCTAAAGCGTTTCCAGTCTAGGTCATCCTGACCTTGAAGAAGCAGGTGGATCTTTTTTCCCACCACGACCTCCAAGCCTTGTTGCCATCAAGAACCAAGGCAAAATTGTGCTTCCTCTGCTCTGCGTCAAGGGGTTGTTTGCTACATCACATGTTTTGGCCCACCGCTCATTGTATTTCAACCGTGAGCGACATCCCACCTTGGGCAGCGGCCAGCATCCGACCTTCTCCCATTTCCAGAGCTAGGAAGTGTGGAGGAGGTGGTGTAAGGACTAGACTACTGCATTTCCAGGTTCTGAAGATCCGAGTTCAAGTTCTGCCATTGGTGCTTGAATAGATGTGTGACCTTGGTTAGACCATTTAACCTTTGACAGCCAGTTTTCATCATCTGTAAAATGAAGATGATAATCTTAACCTCCTTCACAGGTTTGTTATGAGCATCAAATGAAAAGAGTGTAAAATTTTGCAATGACCCTGGTTATTGTTTTCAGTCTCTCCCCATCATTCCTGGTGTGGGGTTTCTTTGCTTTTTTGTAGCATGTTTTGTGTGTTCCATTGATCCCATCGTAGATTTAGAACTAGGAATAACATCATTTTATCTAATCTCATTTTACAACTGATGAACCTGAAGCCCAAAGAAATTGACATGTTCCACACAATAGTGCAACTTATTGAACCTAGGCTCTAAATCGACAATTCTAGGTTCTCTTTTTTGCTGAGAGGCAAGCCCATAGGAGGAATCATTTAAATCAATGTAGTGAAAAGATCACTTAAGGGGCGGCCAGGTAGCACAGCGAGTAAGAGCACCGGCTCCAGTGTCGGGATGACCTGGATCAAATCCGGGCTCAGATACTCAGCACCACACCCAGAAATAACTGGCCGTGTAACCTTGAGCAAGTTACTTAACCCCCATTGCTTAGGGGCAGCCTGGTGGCTCAGTGAGTAAGAGCACCGGCTCCAGTGTCGGGATGACCTGGAGATCGAATCCCGGGCTCAGACACTCAGCACCCACCCAGACACACCTGGCCGTGTAACCTTGAGCAAGTTACTTAACCGCGATTGCTTTAAGAAGAAAGAAAAGATCACTTACCCTAGGAGTCAGGAGTCCTGAGTAATAAATACACCCATCTAAGCTTCAGTTCCTTGAGTGTAGACAAGCGGGTTACAGAGTTTACAAAGTGAAGAAGAACCTTGGAAACCATTACCTGAGGGCAGGGACCTGGCTTTTGCCTTTCTTTGTATCTCCAGCACTTCCAATAGTGTCTAGCAGAGTGATCAATCAATATTGATTAACTGACTAGTCCCAAGACTGATATAAGTAACTTACCAAGTTTCTTTTGGTCTTTTTTTAAAGACAGAAATACAAAAATGCCAATCCACACCGTCTTAAGCAAAACAAAGAATAGGGGGGGGAAGTTTAGTCAATAAATACACACCAAAGTATTTAAAACCATGACATACAAACAAAAATAGCCTTTTTTTCTGCATGACAAGTTGTTACAGGGAGATATGAACAGCAAGAAAGACAGCAATCAAAGAAGAGAGAGAGAGGAGAAGATAAAAGCGTCTATACAAAAGAATGGGGACTATATTAAAAGGAAAGGATATGAAAAGGAAGGAAGACACAATTACACTCATTCTAAATCAAATAAATTCAACAAGCATTTATTAAGTGCCACTAAATGCCACGTACTGTACTAAATGCTGGGGATATAAAGAAAGCAAAAAAAAATATGGACCCTGTTCTCAAGAAACTAAAAATCTCATAGGGGAGAGAACATGTAAGCACCTATGTAGAAAGCAGATATACACAGGAAAAATTCTCAGAAGTAAGGCACTAAGATTAAGAATGACTGAAGGGCTTCTTGTAAAAGGTGAGAATTTAGCTGAGACTTGAAGAAAGCCAGGAAGGACTGGAGGTAGAGATGAGGAAAGAGAGAATTCCAGGCACTGAAGACAACCAGTGAAAATGCCCACAGTCTAGAGATGGAATGGAGTGTTCGAGGAATAACAAGGAGGCCCTTGTCAGTAGATCCCAGAGTACTTGTGTAATGGGAATGCAAATTTGGAAGATCTTCCCTGCCTCTAGGCTGGACCTGAAGTCGGGTGGGAGGCTTGTTTTTCAGTAGATACTTCTTGATTGGCCAGTGAGTCAAAAAGGTTGTTACATTCTCTGAGCCAGGAGAAGGCTATATAAGCCCTGATGTGTAGCTTTGTTTTGGGGGCTTACTTTGAGAAGTGTTCTGTGATTTGATATGGATTCTGGGAAGCTGTTGTCCTGAGCACCCCCTCCCCCCCTCCCCCCGCTTTGAAAAACCCAGATGTTGAAACCCAGATGTTGATTGGGTATGGGTGTAATGACTGGACAGTTTGGAAAGCTGTCTACTTGATCTGTTTCTGTCTTGATACTTCTGCCTGTATACTTTGAAGTTCGGGGTGCTGACCTTTTTCCCCTGAACGAGGTAAACGATATATGTTTGACTGATTAAAGTAAGCTTGTTAACCCATTTTGAGTTGCTTTCCTTTAACAAAGCAGATCCAAGAACCTGTGGTGGCAGCAAACCCTGAGGAAGCTTGGGGTGCTTGCTGCTACAACTTTTAAGAAGACCAGAAAGGTAGGAGGGGACCAAGTTATTAAGGACTTTTGTGTTTGATTTTGGAGGAATTTTTGGAGGAAGTCTCTGGAGTTTACTGAATGGGGGGGGGGGTTTGATATGCTCAACCTTGAATTTTAGGAAGATCATTTTGACAGCTGAGTAGAGTGGGGAGAGGCTTAATGCAGGGAGACCAACAAGAGGTGATAAAGGCCTTCACCAGGGTAGTGGCAGTGTCATAGCAGAGAAGGAGACATAGCAAGAGATATAAAAATTAAAAACAATGGGATTTGGACAGGGGGAAGAGAAGGGTTAGAGAGTGAGGAGTCAGGGATAATGCCTAGGTTGCCAGCCTGGATGGCTGATCATACCCTCAATAGTAATAGGGAAGCTAGGAAGAGGGAAGGATTTAGGGAGAAAGATGGGTTAAAATGTCTGTGGGACATCCAGTTTGAATTGTGAGACTGAATGACAGAAGAGAAGTTAGGGTTGGACAAATAGGTCTGAATGTCCTCTGCCTAGGCATGATAGTTGAACTTATGGGAACTGATGACACAGTATAGAGAGAAAAGGGAACCCAGGACAGAGCGTTGGGGGATACCCATAGTTAGCATGTGTGAGCTGGATAAAAATCCAACAAAAGGGACTGAGGTGTGGTCAGAGACTGAAGAGAAGCAGGAGAGAGTAGTATCATGAAAACCTAGAGGAAAAAAAAAGTATAAAGGAGAAGGTGGTGACTGGCAGTGTCAGAGGATGCAGAGAGGTCAAGAAGGATGAGAACTGAGAAAGGGCCATTGGATTTGACAATTAGATCATTATTTGATTAAATAATTAGATAATTAATCTTCAGAAAGAACAGTTTTGGTTGAAGGAGGAGGCTCAAAACCAGAATGTGAAAGGTAAGAAGAGAATGGAATATAGGAATTGGAAGCACTTATTGCAAATGGTCTTCTCAAGGAGTTTAGACACAAAGGGTAGGAGAGATAAAATGATTGTCACTATTAGAAATTAACAGAGGGTTTTTTGAGGATGAGAGCTACATGAGCATGTTTGTAGGTAGAAGGGAAGTAGACAGGGAAAAACTGAAGATAAGTAAGAAAATAGGGATGATGGAAGGACAATTTGCTGGAGACACAGAATGGAATGACATTACTTGCGCATGTAGAACAGTTTGGCAAGGAGAAGGGCCCCCTCTTCGTGTAAAATAAGATTAAAAGGGGAGATAGTAGGAGAAGGCACCTGAGTGATGTGAAATGAAGAAGAGGAGAGAAGAAGCTCTTAGTAAATGCTCTCAATTTTTTCAGTGAAATATAAAGCAAGGTTTTCAGTTGTCATCTTTCCTTGATCATTATCCATGGCATCTATTAGTATACCCCAGGACTCTTATCTTTCTATAACCTTGTCATTTCCTGTGGATTAATTTATCATCACTATGCAAATAACCAAGTTTACAAATATACCCATCATCACTCCCCTGAGCTCCAGTCACAAGCTGACTGCTAGACATTTCTACTAGATGTCCCTTTAAACTGGAACTTGTTATTTTTTTATCTAAAAACTACCTGTCTAAAAACTAAAAACTACCCTCCCTGTTTCTGCCAAGGGTGTCACCTTTCTCTGAATCACTCAAATTTTTAACCTCAGCCACACTTGACTACTAATTCTCCCACATCTCCCATATCTAGTAAGTTACCAAGTCTTTCACGGTAGGCTATAGTATCCATACCCTTTCCTCTCTTCATGTGATCACTACTCTTTTGCCTGGACTAATAGCCTCCAAATTAGTCTACCTGCCTCTAGTCTAATCCCTCTTCAATCTATCTTCCATATAGCTGCCAAATTGATATTCTGACCATGACTCTCCCCCTCCTCAGGAAACTCAGTGTCTCCCTTTTCCCTTTAGAATTAAACACAAAATCCTCTATACATTTAAAGCCCTTCACAGTCTTGCTCCTGCCTACCTTTTTTGTTATTAAATATATATATACTCAATTTTTCAGCCAACTTGGCCTACTTGTTTTTCCCCCTACTCAGCATTCCATCTGTTTCCATGCCTTGGGACAGATTGTCCCTTATTTGTGGAATGCTCTCACACTTCACCCAAATCTTGGAATCCATAGCTCCCTTCAAGACTTTTCAAGAGCCACCTCCTACATGATACATTCCTCATTCTCTCCCATTGTTAAGGCTTTTCTCCACTCTCTACTTCCATACCAAATTACTTTGCATTTATGTTGTATAAACTTTGTGCAAAAAACCTGTTTTTTACTATACCCAATGAGGACAGAGATATTTGGGGAAAGTGACTTAGCCTCCTTTACTTCCCAGACTCCCAAATTTCACTCCTGACCCTGATTTTAGGATTGAGGCATCCTTATCCTAACTCACAGATGAGTCTGCAGTGCCAGAATAAGGTTCTAGCTCCATATTAAGATCCTAGGGGTATCCCTAAAGGAGTCAGGGGTGAATATCTAATTCCTGATATAAAATTTAATATCATTTCAGGCCCCCTCTGGAATGCTTCCCTGTAAGAACAACAGTTGAGAATCATTAGCCAGACAGCTTTAAGTAGTTTTTAGAAAGGTCTATTTAATAAGATAGTACAGTAAGAATATTTAGTACTAAGCATTCCTCCAACTGTCAATAACACCATTCCCCACAAATACATACAAAATTCAAGGGAATGTGGGTGACAATGAATACTTTACAACTCTTGGTTGTTGGCAGTCTTTTACTTCTGTTTGTGGAATACTCAAGAATTTCCCCTTGCTCAGGTGTAGTTTTGTGGAACTGCAAATTTTTGTCTAGTCTGGCCTTAGCTCCCACTGCCTTAAACTAATCTGGAGATGCCACTAGAACACTGATGTTAACATGGGAAATCCAAAATTCCTTGGATCCTTTGAAGCTTTCAAGGCCCTCTTCCAGCCAAAAGGAATGTGAGGGATAATTTGCAGTGAATTTTTCCCCTTCTGAACATCCCATATACATTCTTATTACTTCCTTATGTTGTGTAACTAAATTCAGTATCGTTTCCCCCCCCACACACACACACACATTGTGTCATTGTGTATTTCAAGGAAATGTAAGAGCTACTGAGTATTAATACAATTGATTGGATTAACTATTGAGACCAAATTAGAGGTGTTTTTAGTTTGGGGGAAAGAATGGCAGTGTGAGAGGTAGCAAAGGGTTAAGTTTCTATAGAACTGCAAGAATTGCTGAAACGACTACTGATAAAAAGTACCAGACAGTAGCCTTGGGAAGAAGTTGGGTTCCCAGAGAACTCCCAGATAATACTAAAAATGAAATAATGTAGAATAAAAGGAGCTGGCAGCAGAAGGTGGATTTGACCAATCAGAAAGCAAACAGTGGCCTTGGGACACTCAGGCCCAGATAAGGACACAAGTAGGTTGGACTGAAGGGGGTTCAGTATTCTGAGGTTGTTACTGCTCTTTCGTAGTGGACCTCATGTATTATGTATGTTATCTAACAAAATTAGAGCCTCATTAGTAATAATTAGGTTAATGAATGGAAAGGGATTTTTGCCGATTGGTTGGCATTAATAAGAAGACTGTGAGCTTGCCTTACCAACCAGTGGTAAGGTGGGACAATGGAGAAGGTGTGGAATTCCCACATTAGGGCTTTACAATTTTGCCTTTGTCTTCTGTAGTGCTCTCCTCCCTTCCGACTTTCATGTTGCATTTGGGGATGCCCTTTCTCGAGAAAGATAGTAATACAGTTTTTGTTTCTACTTTGAGAAGTCTCTGAGTCATTTTGGGTGAGTGGTCTTCTGACCCATACAGGAGTTTTTGTTATTAGGACACAGGAAAGGAGACCTAGAGTAAAGACAAAACTGAGGCCTGTGTTTCCCCCATGAGCAATTCCTTCTTCAGAAGTTTAGCTGAAAGCCACACTTGGTCCAGTCTTTAAAGTAAATCAAATGGAATTGATACAAAGTGAAATGAGCAGAACCAAGAAGACAATTTGTATATTAACAGGAATATTATAAGGACAAACAACTTTGACAGACTTAGCTAAGAACTCTGATCAATACAGTGACCAAACACAATTCCAGGAAACTTGAGATGAAACACACTACCTACCTCCTGATAGAGAAATGATGGACTTAGAGTACAAATCGAGTACATTTCTTTCTGGACATGTCTAATGTAGGTTTTGGGGTTTTTTTTTTGCTTGACTATACATGTTTGTACCAAGGTTTTATTTTTCTTCTTGATGGGGATGGGGATGGGAGTGTATGGGAAAGGTACAAGTGTGGTTTCTCAGAGACTATCTGCTAAAGTAAGTCCTTAGGCCTTAGTCCTAAGTTTCCATTTTCTAGAAATTATGTGACTTTGAAACTTTAGAAATTTTTCTGTATAGTTGCTCTATTCTAGTCAGCCCTTCTCACCCAGCTTACCATAAAAGAGTTAAGTTTCTATAGAACTGCAAGAATTACTGAACAAGACTACTGATAAAGAGTAACAGACAGTAGCCTTGGGAGAATTGAGGCAGTAGCCTTGGGAAGAAGTTAAGTCCCTAGTTCCCAGAAAACTCCTAGATAAAACTAAAATGAAATAATGTAGAATGGAAGGAACTGGCAGCAGCAGGTGGATTTGACCAATCAGGAGACAGACAGTGGCCTTGGGGTACTCAGGCCCAGAAAAGGATATATCTAGGTTAGACTGAAGGGGGTTCAGTATTCTGAGGTTGTTACTGCACTTCCATAGTGGACCTCATGTATTACGTATGTTATCTAACAAGATTAGAGCCTCATTAGTAATAATTAGGTTAATGTTTGGGAGGGGGAAGTAACACTTGCTTATTTAACCCAGCTTTAGCTTCTGTAAGGGGGCCTCCTCTTCTGAGCATTGTTCCAGAGACTGGACCACCTGCTTCTCAAGAAAGTCTAATAAAACTTTCTGCCTTCACTTTGAGAGGTCTATGAGTAGTCCATTTGGGTTAGGGTCTCCGTAAATCTAAAAATAAAGTAAAACTTGAATTTAAAAAATCAAATGAATCTTAGCTTTTAGAAAACATATTTACTAATATATATTAGGAACAATTGGTACAAAATATCTCTATCCCCCTCCAGAAAAGGGGGGGAGTGTCCTAGGAAATGTTCTTCTACAAGTACACACAAGTCCATGGCAATCACTTCATGAAACTTATGTGAAAACTAGGCTTATTATAAGAGAAATGGAACGTGCGTGTGGAACCCAAAGAATCCACAGTTCATACAGAAGTCTTTATTTTTATAACAGCAGGACAAGGGAAAGAGGAAATACCAGAAATCTTCACATAAAGGGATATATAGTTGTTTGTCCTTCCTTCTCGAAGAGGAATGTGACATCAGGGAAATGATGGCATGACTTGCAGTTGACTTGGATTTGAGGAAGGGAGGGCTTTGCAAGGTCACCAGCCTCACTTTCTCCTCCAGAGCCATAGGGGTCCAATGGCCAGATATTCATCAGAACAACTGGAGATGGCTCAGGATGCATTGGGAGACCCTGACCTTTGTAGGCTAAGGTCTTTTCAGGTTCTCACTTCGAGTGAGGTAATGCCCATTCACTGAATAGGCCTTTTTAAGAAGTAAATTAAGGGGTGGCCCCTTTAAACAACAACAGCAACACAATCAAACTGGAAGAAGACTCTCCCGGTTCCTGACCAAAAGAGAAACAGTTACTATTTAGTATTTACATTCACTCTGTGCTAGGAGGGCAGGTACCTATTGTCCAATCTATTTGGGTTGAGTGACTAACTTTCTTTCTTAAAGACCAAGCCTTTAAGGGGATATGGCATGGGGGGGGGGGGGGGGAGAGGGGGGGAGAAGGTAAAATAAAGGTTGAAAAAAACCGTCTAGAAGGGGATGAACCAGGGGATGCCGAAAACCACTTTGTTTTCCCTTGCCAACTGCTAGACTGTAAAGATAGGAAGATCTGTTTATCTATATGGATCCCAGTTACACAAGCAGTTTCTCAGCCAAGGGCAGGCAGACAGACAGACTGGCACCTATCTTGACTCCCAAGGACACAGGAGGAGTCCCAGTTTGGGAGGCAAACAACAAATTATGCCCCCAGGGGAGAGGACTGGGAGGCTTCATCCTTGACAAAATCAGAGCCTCCTGCATGTACTGGGTTCAGTGTTTCTGGAAAATATGGCAACTCAAAAAGACAAGTTCAGGGGACCCCTTAACATCCATGAAGACTGATCTAATCATAGAAAACACACATGTAGCCAAACGGTAAATTGAAAACTCGTGGTTACTACAAGTTTTTTTTTTCTTAATTCCATAGCATTCTACTCTGAGGCAAAGACTCACACTCTTTTAAGATGTTTTCTCCCTCTGTATTCATCTGAATCCATGCTTGTCCTAACTTTGTCCTTCTCTGCTCCCCGTGGGAGATATTGTCTCCTACTGGTCCTATTGATGGGGTGCTTGGGATCTATGTTTGTAAAATCTATTTGTAAACTCAATTTGTAATACCAATTTGTAAAATCAGTAATGATGGCATGATGGAACCATCAGAATGATGGTGCTTGGGAACTGTATTTGTCACATCAATTTGTAATACCACTTTGTAACATAAGTCTGTAAAACCAGTTTGTAAAATCACACTCCATTCCCCCTCCCCCAGTCTCAGAGCAACTCTGCCCCTTCCCCACCCCCCACCCCCAGCCTCAGAGCAATAACTCTGCCCAGCAACAACTATCTCAGCTTGGAACAATAACAAACTATTCTTATGAATCCTTCACTAAAGTATCTATAAACATTCCAGCTTAGGCAGCTGTTATCTCCCCCTTGTAGAGTGTCCCGCTGCCCCCATGAATCCTTCGGTACCCTATCTCTAGGTTGACTCCTTGGCTGCCTCAATGAATCCTTCAGAACCCTATCTCTGGGTTAACTCCTTAGCCTATTATCCACACACTGAGTCTCAGCCTTGGTTCCCAGGCATCAATCTTGTCAAACATGACACTGATGGGTGGCAGACTGGGCACGTCTCCATCATCCCTTGACCCACCTAGTAAGCATAATTGGCATGGGTTCTACTATAGATTACCCTATAAAAACCTTAATTCTACCCCTTTAAGGTTGCAGGTCCCTTAAGGATCCTTGACCACTGTAAGGCATATAATGAACTTCTTCAACTCTGACTCCAAGTTAGCCTGAGCTGAATTCTTTCCAGACTGAATTGCAGGTTCTGGTCTTAGATAAGATCAGAGTTCCTGTTGAACCTATTGGGAGCCATCCCTAATCACTATGGCATGGTGGAGGGAGGGAAGGGGGAGGAGAAAGAATAGAACACTCCCTCTGGGTTTACCAACAACACCCTTCCTTATTGCCATCTGACACAGGTGTGCCCCTTCAAAGTACTCCCAAAGTATTCCCAAGCCTGGAGTCTTTCATCAATCAACTGCTTCACTAATAGACTAATTTGTGCCAAAATTCCAGCTATTCAAAGCCCCCAGAGGTGTGTTTAGCTTGTTAACTTAACCAATAAGCTATTGTCTTTTTGAACTGAAGAGGTTCATACCTAGTAATGGGATCTCAGAGAATGAACCATTATGAACTACACAAAACGTCATCAGGTCCTTTTGACAGGGTTCAGGGAGTCCAGGAAACCCAATAACCAGAGGCCCTGGAAAGCAATTTGGAATGAATTCATGGACTCAAGAATTCTTTAAATCAAGGTGGCAAAGTTTTATCATTAAATGCTATACAGCAGGCAAGAGTCCTTAGGGAACCTGCAACCTTAGAGGTATACAATTAAAGTTAATATAGGATAAACTACAGTAGAACCTGTGCCAAATATGCTAGCTAGGTGAGTCAGGGTGATATTAGGGAGTGGTTAAAGAGTGGTCAGTTCTTATAGGAACATGCACTTTTAATATCTACTGTGCAGGTATTTTACCCAGCGTTCACTGGGAAATATCCAGGGGGAGGGGCTACATGGAGGTGTGGTTTTAGGCTTGAAATATTACTAAGTCAAGTATCTTACAGGGTTGATTGAGAAATACCCAGTCTGCTACCCATCAATGTCGTGTTTGACAAGATGGATGTTGGGAGTATACCTATATCCAAGCCTAAGGCATACACAATGAAGGATTCAGTATGTATATAATGAGCTAGGGAGTTACTCCAGTGAAGATTCAAGATATATATAATGACCTAGGGAGTTACTTATAGATAATCTAGTGGATTTCTCACTTATTATTATACCAGGGGGAGATAAGCATTTGGCTGGGGCCTAGTCATGAATGATTGCTAGGCATAGTGCAGGGAGTGGGGAGAAACAGGCTGAGATCATGCTCTGAGGCTGGCGAGAAATGTCATTTTGGAACTGGAGTTCAAGTGATGAGGTGCAGGCTCTGGGAATCCCCTTGAGCTATCATTGAATCTTTGAGGTATAGGCTCTGGGAAACCCCCCCGCCCCCTTGAACTGGCCTAACCCACCATTGTCTGTCTTAGCCTCCAGCAACTTCCCACCCTTAATCACTCATTGACCTCATCCTGACTTCTCCTGAAGACCCTCCCCAAACTCCTCCTCTAGACTACCCCTAGATTCCTCCCATAACCTTCTGTATATAAGACCCCATCTTGTCTCCATATGTGTGAGAGCACCATAGAATGACCTAGCACAGACTTACTCTGTGTCCAATACAAGTGAACTTTTAATAAACTTCACTTTTCTTTGGCTGAGAAGACTTGAGTTGAATTCACTTGGCAGGACCTGGCCTGTTGGTGTTTTGGGGTCTCCAGAGCAACTAACCTTCTTTATGGGTAACCCCTTCACAAGCCCAGGCACCCCAAGCACCCCATCACTTTCATTTATTAACTGAGATTGAAGTATAGAAAAGCCCTTATATGCAACCCTTCCCCTCCATCCTTCCCCCTGTTAAATATTTCCAGTTTTCAGTTCAATTAGAGAGTTTTTGAAAAAAGTTTGTATTGCCAAATCCTAGATAGCTGTCTAATGACCTGGGCAGGTTCATGCATTGTCCTTTTCCAGTGCTTGTACTAGAGGTTCTCAGAAAAAGTCTGTTGATCTGCAGCCACAAGCAACTGGAAAATTAACATCCTTCTACAAGGATACAGGATCATCATAGTTGATAGGTGTGGGGATTACATTTATTCCCAAATATGTAACAAAAACATAATTTTTCAAAGCACCTGTCTTGGTGCTTGTAAAAACCTTTGCCAATTCAAAGGCAATTGGAGGGGGGGTGGGTAGAGAAAGTTAAGCTTTTTCTTGGAGGGAGAACCTTGATTCAACAGAGCTTCCAGAACACTAGGGTCTCTTCCCACTCACTTGAAGGTCACCAGGATAGATACTGGGGGATTTTCCACTTGAACCTTTTGTCTGTATACTCAATTCTGCCTCAGCTTCTCCTGAGTCATCATTCCTTCTGGCTTCTCAGACAACCAGAAGACTTTTCATTGTCTCAAAGTACTAACCCTGAGTAATCATGGCCAAAACTAGCTTTAGAAGTCCCATTTTATTTTTATTGATAGTATAGGTTGTGTACTGCCCATCAAGAAAGGCCAACTCAAGCACGCTCCAAAGACTCAGCACTCATTAGCCAATCTTCCATTACACTCTTTCCTCCATTAAAAATTTGCTGTTGGGGGCGGAGCCAAGATGGTGGCATAGAAGCAGGAAATTCCATGAACTCCCCCAACAACCAGCTCAAATACCTATAAAATATGACTCTAAACAAATTTTAGAGCTACAGAACCCACAAAGTGACAGAGAAACAAATATCCTGCTGAAGGGAGCCTGGCAGGCCTACAGGAAAGGTGCATCACATCACACTGGAAGCAGAGTATAGTCCTGAGTGAGTCATGTGGTTTTGGCCTCAGGGCAGCCTGCCCAGAGGCAGCTAAAGCAGACTTCAGGAGAGTGAATCACCAGAAGTTGTGGCGGATTCCAGAATTCTCAACTCATAAATACCAAAGAGCAAGTAAAAGGTCAGTCAGGAACTCTGTTGGAACTTAGGGGGACTAAAGAGCATGGTCTGCTCCCTGCTGCCCCCCCCCCCCCCAGGGTGAGAAGCAGTGGAGGTGCAGTAACTGTGCCACATGGCTGTCTCAGGAGCTCCTGTCCTGCAGATTATAGGGGGACCAAGGGACCATTTAGAGGATAATTGCTTTTGTTTTAACCTGCTTGGATATGGATCACAGTCTTGTATGGAGGTCCTGGGGTGTGTGGCCAGAGGGCCAGAACTTGTGGGGCTTACAGAGAGGGTACCCTCCTAATACCTCCGGTAGCAGCAAAAATGCCAGCAATTTGGGAAAAAGCTCTCCTCTCTGGAAGTAGAGTTCTACCATGACAAAGAGCTCAAAAGTCAAGTAATTGACTGGCAACATGAGCAAACAGAGGAAGCAAAGGAAGCAGAGTAATCAAACGTTAGATTTCTTTTTTGGGGACAAAAAGGATCAAAACATGGAATGGGAGGAAGACAACAAAGTAAGAACTCCTACACCAAAAGCTTCCAAGAAAAACATGAACTGGTTATAGGCCATGAAGGAGATCAATAAGGATTTTGAAAATCAAGTAAGAGAAGTGGAGGAAAAATTGGGAAGAGAAATGAAAATGATGTAAGAAAATCATGAAAAGAGAGTCAACAACCTGACTGGAGAAAATAACACCTTAAAAAATGAACTAACTCAAGGGCGGCCAGGTAGCACAGTGAGTAAGAGCACCAGCTCCAGTGTCGGGATGACCTGGGGATCAAATATGGGCTCAGATACTTAGCACCACACCCAGAAATAACTGGCCATGTAACCTTGAGCAAGTTACTTAACCCCGATTGCTTTAAAAAAAAATTGACTAACTCAAATGGCAAAAGAGGCCCAAAAAGCCAATGAGGAGAAGAATGCCTTAAAAACCCAAATTTGCCAGATAGAAAAAGAATTTCAAAAGGTCACTGAAGATAATAATTCTCTCAAAATTAAATTGGGCAAATGGAAGCTAATGACTTTATGAGAAATCAAGATCCTATAAAACAGATCCAAACAAATGAAAAAATAGAAGGTGATGTGAAATATCTCATTGGGAAAACCACTAACCTGGAAAAGAGATCCAGGAGAGATAATTTAAAAATTATCAGACTGCCTGAAAGCCATGATTAAAAAAAAGAACCTAGAAATCATCCTTCAAGAAATTCTCAGGGCAGCTAGATGGCTCCATGAATAGAGCACTGGCCCTGGAGTCAGGAGAACCTGAGTTCAAATCCGGTCTCAGACACAACACAAAAACTAGCCATGTGACCTTGGGCAAGTTACTTAACCCCAGTTGCCCTCCTAAAAAAAAAAGAAATTCTCAAGGCAAATTGCCCTGATATTTTAGAACCAGAGGGCAAAATAGAAATTGAAAGAATTCACTGATCACCTCTTGAAAAGGATTCCAAAAAGAAAACTCCTAGGAATAATATAGCCAAAATCCAGAGTTCCCCGGTAAAGGAGAAAATATTACAAGTAGCCAGAAAGAAACAATTTGAATATTGTGGAAACACAATCAGGATAACACTAGATTTAGAAGCTTCTACCGTAAGGGATTAAAGAGGTTGGAATATGATATTCCATGGGTCAAAGGAGCTAGGAGTAAAACCAAGAATCACCTACCCAGCAAAACTGAGTATAATGTTTCAGGGAAAAATATGGCTATTCAATGAAATAGAGGACTTTCAAGCACTCTTGATGAAAAAAACCAGAGCTGAACAGATAATTTGACTTTCAAATACAAGAAGCAAGAAAAGCATGAGAAGGTAAACAGGGAAAAGAAATCATAAGGAACTTATTAAATTTGAATTATTTACATATCTACACGGAAAAACAATCATTGTAACTCATGGGACTTTTCTCAGTATGAGGATAGTTGAAGGGAATATATATGTACATATATACATACATACATATGTTTATATTGGAGGATATATGTGCATATAAATACATATGTGAGGGTGTGTATATATGTGTACATGTATACATAAGAGGGCACAGGATCAATTGAATAGGAAGAGACGATATCTAAAAAATAAAATTAAGATGTGAGAAAAAAATATAATGAGACTAGATATAATGAGAGGAGATAGGGAGAGACAGAATAGAGTAAATTATCTCATATAAAAGAAGTAAGAGAAAACTGTTACAATGAAGGGGAAGAATAGGAAGGCAGAAGGGAATGGGTTTGTTGGGGTATGTAGCCCCTCTTTGGGTCTCAGGCAGCCTCAGTTCAGGTCTGATGTAACAGGATACAGAGCAATCAGCAATATGTGCTGATCTCATCTGTGGTCAGGGCACTGTAACCTCTAGGAAGTGCCGAGGTGCCTAGATTGTGTGCTGTCACGAAATATACACTGTTACCTTGAGATGAATCTCGGAGACTAAGGGTAAGTGCACAGGAGTATGCAAGCTGTTCTGGACACGGCCTCCCTGTTGTTTGATTGGCTCCCCTCCCCCCTCCCCTCATGAGCTGTCCATGAGCTCTGCAAGTGGTGCACTTTGGGGATTTAAGGGCTGAAGCATGAGGGGGCTGGGCAGGATGGAGGGAGAGATGTAACAACATGCCTGTCCTGCCAATAAAGCTGTGCCTCTTTCCATTTCCACTGGCTCGACTTCTCCTTTATGTGAATATGCAGGACATCTCCAGCATGCGCACTGAAGACCTGGGAAAGATAAGACTCAGCTAGAAACCCAAGAATCATTACAAATGGCATCAGGAACAGGGACAAATAAAGTATGTTTGGTTTTAAAGGGACCTTTTTTAGCTGAGCCTTCATGCTAGTGGGGAAGATAGAGGAGAAGCCCCGAGGGATCAGGGGAATTCTGGGTTTGACTCAGGATGAAAATGGGTAATCACTTCCATATAATTAAGCCAGAGGAAATGGAGATTTGAGCTCAACAGCTTTATAAGGCAGTTAAAGGCCAGGGACTTAAGGACCTGCGGAGATTTATTTTAAAAGTGAAAGTGGTCTCTCCATGGATAGAAGACACAGGCTTAAATAAGCAGAAATGGGGCATAGTTGGGGAACAAATTACAAGTTATGAGAACAGTACCCCCGGGCTCCTAGAGGATAAGGATTTTGTAATTTATAACCTGGTAAAAGTAGCCTTTTTTCTATGGAATATATTAATGATATGCTTAACATCAAAAATGAAAGTGCCAGGGGTGGCTCGAACCATTCACTATGATACAGCTGTCTTTGTTGGAAGCAGATAAAAAGAAAATTATCAAGTAAGTTTTACCTAGGACCAAGCATAATATCTGATTTCTGCAAATGATCTTTAACAATTTCTGGGGGTGGCCAGGTGGCGCAGTGAGTAAGAGTGCTGGCCCCAGAGTCGGGAGACTTGGGATCGGTTCCAGCCCCAGATACTTAGTACCCACACAAAACAACTGGCCGTGTAGCCTTGAGCAAGTTACTTAACTGCAATTGCTTTTAAAAAAACAAAAACAATTTCTGAATGCACTCTTCCTGTCATTTTCTCTGTCTGTTTTGTTTGTGTGTCTCTGTGTGAAAGAGTGTGAGTGAGTAATCTAACACCCTGTAAGGTTCAATATGCAGCTGAACTTTCCTTGGAATGCTCTTATCTCTTTTCCTCCCCCTTCCTGAGGAGAGAGAAGGAGAAAAGAAAAATATTTTATTTTATAGATTATATGATGGTTATATTAAGTCAAAGAGTAAAGAAAGCAGTATCAGGCATAAACTATTTGCATTAAAAAATGTGAACAGAAGTTTTAAGATCTTTAAAAGTTTGAAAAATCTCCTCCTCTTCATTCCACTCTGGCCAAGTGGAATGAGGAGAAGGTGATAAGAAAAGCGAATTTTTTTCCCAGATCAAAGGGGCATTATGAACAAGCATTTCTTGCCTCACTTATTAAAAAAAATCTGTGTATCAGAATGAAACTGCAAGACAATTGAATTCATGTGAAAAGTAAAAAGTGTCACTCCTAATTTGATACTAAAGATAAGTCAGAATTCATTTTACTATTTGGCATTTAGGCAAATTGGAATATTTTCTAAGATTTGATAAGAAAAGTGAGGTTTTTTGGGGGGTTCTCTAGTAGTGAGATAAGGGAGTAGGCGCCACTCCCCAAAAATCACTTTTGCTGGAGAGGTCAAAGCTATCACTTTCAAAGAACTTTTTAATGAGTGGACACAGAAATAGTTTATTGGAGTAAAAGTTAAATCAGCTTAAAACATTTTACAGAAATTTATTAAAGTCTCTCATCCTAGATAAAAGAAAAATAGAGTGCTGAAGAATAATAGGGAATTTAAATTACCCTCCCAATCTGACTAAAGGGAGAAAGCATGATAAATTTATCAAGGACCCCACTAGCAACAGCCCTGGGCATTGAAGCCCACACCTTTAAGCAAGCAGATGAACCTGTCCATTCAAAACCCCTAAATACACAATCAGGCTCTGCAGCTATGAGGAGAGGAGAAAAATCTCTACACTTGATTAGCCCAGATAAAATTTTCTATCAATAATTTTTGCAAGTGATGATTTGGAAATAAAATCAATGTCACAATGTCATTGTGTTGATAGTCTTCCTAAATTGTAGTAAAATTCTCTCATTTTAAAAATTGAGGGATCATTCTAAGCCAGAAATAGTGTTAGATAAGCACATTTTTAATCTGAATTTTATTGGAACTAAAAGATAAACAACTTGTTTAAAAAGTTATGTCACTTACATCTTATGTTTATATATGCCATACAGAAAATCAATTATTTACACATCTACCTGAAGTTAGACAGGGTTTACAACTAAAATAATTTGACTATCAGTTATTTGGAACTTCTAAGATTATTGAGTTATTTTGTTTTACTGCTAAAAACTTAAAATTGCTGATTAATGCATGTAGAAGTTACGAGACTAGGTGAAAACTTTATTTTGGATTAATTATGCCCCTTCAGAACATTCCTTCTCCATGTGTGGGAGTTAACAACACAGGGGAATAAGCATTAACCCCCCAGTTTCTCCTGCTTAGAATCCATATCACAATTAATTAATTCTAATTATATTAACATTAATTCTAATAATGATAAAGTTATTAATATTCACTTTACTTCTACCCACTAGACAGCTTTCTGATATGCTATTACTGTTAAATGATTTTTCTTTTCCCTTAATATTGAGTCAGATAACAAATATTCTGTATACATATGCCAACACATATTGATACTGCTAAACTTAAACACACTCACAATACAGATCTTTTTAACCTTTTTCAGAAGTTACAAGCTCTTATGACATAGAGGCCACTACCTATATTGCAATTCATTCTTCATTTCCTAGGTCTCTTTATCTAAATAATGTGACTATTAATCAAAAGTTCAAGTTTCTCCAACTTTTTCCCAAAATATTCATAGAACTACATTAGCTTACTCTTATTTTCACCAAAATGCATATACTCTATGTAACCATATGTTATAGTTTTCTGCTTCTGTGGGCATTCTGACACAATTGAATGCTGATAATGTTCCTGCCACTAACAAACTTATTTCAATCTTTCTGGGATCATTTTAAAAATAATATTAATTATAGGCATACCCCTTATAATAAAGATATTACAACCTAGTTGCTAAAATAAAAAAGGGGGGAGCAATTAGCTATATTAGCTACTGCTTTATACACCCAAAATACATTAGCTAAATAAAAACATCACTAGAAATGAGTATACACCAGAAGCTAAAAAAAAATGTGAAAGGTGCATACTCCCCAAAATGAAGGTAATGTGGAATTTATTACTGTGGAGGCGAGGTTGTGCTTATATATTTTCCAGAAGCTGGGGAATGACCAGTGAGGGTGCCAGAAAAGAAACATCAGGGTGTGTACTCTGAATCACCCAGAAAGATGAAAAAGCTCCAGCAGCAGCAGAAGAACTCACAGAGACAGAACATGGGAATAAAGAAGAGGTCTCCTATTGCAACCAAAACAAAAAAGCTATGCCCCCATGAGGGCAGATCGAACATTTTTTTTATATCCACCCAAAGAACTGAAACCTGTTACCCCAGGATTTGTTTCTTGCTGTGATCACTCTGCTTTCTATACAAACTGAACTGGTTCCATCCTGATTTATGTTTTGAGACACCTACCCCTGTTGTATCACTTGTTTCATATATAACTGTAATTGTGACTACATGTATTTGACCCTCTCAAACCTTACTTCTACTAATGTAAATCATTTACAAATGATATAAATCCATACTATATTTTATTGGAATATACCCTGCTTTAAATGTGCTCTCAAACAATGTATATGGGGTTATGATGTCATACTGTTTGTAGAACCACCCTCTTTTGGTTTCAGACTTCAGGGGAACCTGCACAAAAGTGATTTCTGGACATTTTTAATCATTGGACTAATTGCAACTGTATCTTCTATTATCCTTCTCCAATGTACTTATGGATACACCTATGTATGACTCCTCTGTATGGAATATTGTTTGCATTCATTCTACTCCTGCTCTATGTATATCTAGTAGGGATTTGCACTATTATTTTGTCTACTATCATTGATAATTTCAACCACCGTGTCTTTTTATTTAGGTAATAAGTTAAAGTAGAGACTTTCAGCAAAAATTAGATGCTTTAAAGAATACTAGAATTTGTGAAAGACAAGCTAGCAGAAACTGAGTTTTGTTGAAGTGTGATCATAGATTTCATCCTATTTGTGTTACACCTGTGAAATATAATAGGTCTAATTAAGATTGGCAAAAAGTTAAAAATCGTTTGTTAGGGATTTTTAGAAATACCTCCATAGGAGTGGATTTGGCACAATTCGATAAATTGATTTCCCATATCAGTGAGGCCTCTCTGGACATAATTAAGGTGGAGAATTTGGCACGACAAATTTAGGGTTCATTTAAAGAGTTAAGTCATTTGCATTGGCTATATATATATATTGCTTTCACCCCTTCTTCCTCTGGTTATATTGTAGCTCCTTGTGATTTGCATTGTGAAGTAGGTAGTAGGTGTTTTTAAACAAAAGCACTAGGCCTGGCAAGTGTCCCCATGATGTGTGAATACTATCATATGTAATTGAATGGCTTTTGTTTATGGTAATTATCTCCTTGTCTGCTGCCCTCTCATGCAGACATCCAAAAAATCCTGTGCCTTGCAGGATTCATAAGATTTGGCATTCCACGCCTAAAAGGAAGGGGGACTTGTTGGGGCCTGTAGCCCCTGTTTGGGTCTCAGGCAGCCTCTCTGAGTTCAGGTCTGATATAACAGGATACAGAGCAATCAGCAATATGTGCTGATCTCATCTGTGGTCAGGGCACCCTAGCCTCTAGGAAGTGCCGAAGTGTCCAGATTGTGTGCTTTCACGAAATATACCCTGTTACCTTGAGATTAATCTCGGAGACTAAGGGTAAGTGTGCAGGAGTATGCAAGCTGTTCTGGACACAGCCTCCCTGTTGTTTGATTGGCTCCCCGCCCCCCTCCCCTCATGAGCTGTCCATGAGCTCTGCAAGTGCACTTTGGGGATTTAAGGGCTGAAGCATGAGGGGGCTGGGCAGGATGGAGGGAGAGATGCAACAACATGCCTGTCCTGTCAATAAAGCTGTGCCTCTTTCCATTTTCACTGGCTCAACCTCTCCTTTATGTGAACATGCAGGACGTCTCCAGCATGTGCACTGAAGACCTGGGAAAGATAAGACTGAGCTAGAAACCCAAGGATCGTTACATGGGTTAACCTTACTCCCATTGAATTTGGCTTATGGAAGAATGACATACACATTCAATTGGGTATCTTACCCTACAGGAAAGTAGGGGGCAAGGGGATAAGAGGGGAGATGATAGAAGGGAGAGCAGATTAGGGGGAAGAGGGTAGTTAGAAGCACACACTTTTGAAAAGGGATAGGGTCAAAATAGAAAATAGAGTAAGTGGGGGGGGGCGGGATAGCATGGAGGGCAATATAGTCAATCTTTTAAAATTTATCTACTATGGAAATGTTTTGCATAACTAAACATGTACAACCTATAATGAATTGCTTATCTTCCCTTCCCAGTAGGGGTGGGTAACAAGGGAAGAAGGGAAAGAATCTGGAAATCGAAGTTCTAAAATCAAATGCCAAAAAGACATGCATAGCAGTTATGACCAAATGGCATACTATCTAAATTCTTGAAGGAAAAGGGACCTGAGGTAGAGGACTGAAGAGCATGACGACAGAGGACTTGGACATAAACAGAAAGTAAGAAATAAAACCTGCCGAAACGCTGGGGAAATGATGAAAAGTGCCATGTACCTCTAGAGAAAGACCTTAGGGGAATCAAATGGAATTGGAAGCATGCTATTTTTTAATCATCTTCTCTTCCCTCTGCCAAACCCCTGTGCTTTGGGGGAACTTGTTTTCCTTCCTTATCTTTTAGGTTTTTGTTTTATTCAGGGAGGGAGAGGGGTATCTTTTTCACATGTTGAACTTGCATCAAGTTGCTTAGGAACTTCAGGAGGAAGGTAGAAATAAGGAAGGTTTAGTTTCAGGGAGGGAGGGAGGGAGAGAATGAAGCTGGAACTCCACACAAATGACTATTGAAATTTCTCTTCTATGCAATAGGTCAAATAAAATGGCGAAGAAACAGTACATGTGGTTGAGGAAAAAATAAAGTAGGAGGAGGGAAAAGGAAAAAAAATGCTGTCCTCAGCAAATCAATTGGGGTATATTTTGAATGCATCCATATACCCAATCCAGAATGGTTCTCTGGAGTCCTGGGGAGGCTTAAGCATTGTCCTTTTTAAATGACTTCCTCAGTACTAAAGAATGTCAGAAAAGTCCATGCAGGACAGATCTAATGTCTCAAATTTACAGGCAGAAATCATCATTGCCCTCGAACAGTTATGCAGATTCTACAAAGAGCATTTTACAAAGCTTATTAGAGATGACTGCTTCCCTAGAACTTGGAAAGTGCCTGTCTTTGTGCCTTTAAAATCTTCCCCATCCAAGGGCAATTAAGAAAAGAAAAAAGGAAAGAAAACCAAACTTCCAAAATCATACAGAAGCTGGATCTTTAAAGGGTTTTCCAGAAAACATGGAGTTCTCTGTTCAGTAATTTAAGACCTGGGGTTTACTTGAAGTTACTCCTTTATCCTCAGGTGAGGAACTATATTTCCTGGGTAAAAACTATTCCATGATTCATTTAGCTCAGAAGGTCATTTAACTGTAGCATCTAGACAAAATCTAAGTGTCCCTTTCTACAGAGGGAATACCATGAGATCTATACATATTTCCTATGTGTCCCTATACCAAAGGGCACCAAAATTTCCCAATGGATTCCTCCTACTGCAAGGAAAATATGAATGGAATTTCAGTCACCCAACAACAGGTTCAGTTTCAAAAGAAATAAAACAGGATCCTATAAGTCCCAAACCTATGGGGGTGTCCCAAAATGGATTAAGAAGTTAGCATTCATTACACTCACCTCCCTACCTCCTACTGATACCTAATGTATTCTACAATCCAGATACACTGCTATACTTTCTGTTCCTTACATAGAGCAATGGATATCCTGTCTCTATGCCTCCTCAATAACCATTTCTCATACATGAAAGGTTAAAATAGTAGTCAGAGCCCTCTGGAGAACCTAAGCTACTAGTTAGTGCAAATTAGAAGAATTAACCCAAGGGGCAGCCAGGTAGCACAGCAAGTAAGAGCACCGACCTCAGTGTCAGGATGACCTGGGAATCGAATCCAGGCTCAGATACTTATCACCACACCCAGAAATGACTGGCTGTGTAACCTTGAGCAAGTTACTTAACCCCAATTGCAGAAGAAGAAGAAGGAGAAGGAGAAGGAGAAGGAGAAGGAGAAGAAGGAGAAGGAGAAGGAAAAGAAGAAGGAGAAGGAGGAGAAGGAGAAGGAGAAGAAGAAGAAGAAGAAGAAGAAGAAGAAGAAGAAGAAGAAGAAGAAGAAGAAGAAGAAGAAGAAGAAGAAGAAGAAGAATTAACCCCAAGTATCAACTTTGTGATAATTTGAGTCCTTTAGCATTTGCAAGAATTCACTGGAGAGGTTCTCCACCTAGAATTGTCATTATTGGATACTCTAGATATCCTCTAGAGAAAAACTAAAATTTTTGTTTTCAAGTGCCTTTAAAATCTTCCCCATCCAAGGGCAATTAAGAAAAGAAAAAAGGAAAGAAAACCAAACTTCCAAAATCATACAGAAGCTGGATCTTTAAAGGGTTTTCCAGAAAACATGGAGTTCTCTGTTCAGTAATTTAAGACCTGGGGTTGACTTTATAAGTTTATAAGTTGTTTTGTGTAATCTGATCTTACTTTACTTTCTGGGGTAATAATCATTAGAAAAGTTAATTGATGTCAACTGGTTGATAGTTTTGGTGACCAATCAGATGGGGTATGTTTGTAAGAGATAGTATTTGAAGGCACAATCCCTTAGTTATCCCGAAAGCAGAGTACTGGAGCCAATTTTAATTAGCTTGCAAGAGTGATTACAAATTAGGGCTTGATTTATTGTTTTGTTGATTGTCTAAAATTAAGAATGTTTTAATGATGTATAATCAATTTTAAAGTGTATGTGCTTACCATCTCACCCCTTTGTGGATGTGATAGGTCCACAGGTGTAGCACATTGCATGTTTCTGACTTTTCTGATATAAAAGGTTTGTACATATTTCTTCCTCCTCCTCTTTTTCTTCCTCCTCTCCCTCCTCCTCCTCCTCTTCTTCCTCTTCTTTCTCCTCCTCCTTTTTCTTTTTCTCCTCTTTTCTTTCTTTGAAAAATGTTTGTTATATAGGATGACTCTTCAGGAAGCTATGGGGAGAGATACTGGGGAAAACCATGATGCTGTAAAAAAAAACCCAAAAGATATTAATAAAAACTTATTTTCAGAAGTATATGTGTACTGTAATTGAAAAGAAAAATTTAAGTATATGTGCATAATTTTTTTCCCACAGATATCCAGTATTCCTCTATAAATATTGCTTGACTCTAGTAGGAGGGCAGTAGAAGGCTAGGGGAATTATCACCACACTGGAGGCCTGGTGACTGTAACCCAATAATAGCAACAACAATAACTGACATTTATGTAGTATTTTAAGTTTTCAAATGCTTTTCTTTTTTTTTTTTGCAGGGGGAAAGGCAGGGCAATTGGGGTTAAGTGATTTGCCCAAGGTCACATGGCTAGTAAGTGTTAAGTGTCTGAGGCCTAATTTGAACTCAGGTCCTCCTGATTCCAGGGCTGGTTCTCTATTCACTGCACCACCTAGCCACCCCAGCAAAATGCTTTTCTACCTCCCTAAGAGCAATAGCTTCTTCCCCTCTGGGAATCTAAGTTGACAGTACAATGTGGGTTGGATAACTGGCCACAACAAAAGCAGCTTGGGGAGGAGAAAAGCGGTAGGTTGAAACAGAGCCATACTCCAGACAGGTTATCAGTAAATAGCCAAGGTAGTGGTTCAAGTCACTGTTCTCCCTTCTACCATGTGGACACATTATCCTATTATGAATTGGAGACCTCTGACTTCTCTTCTTATTCTTGATGACTCATGTGCAAAAGATAGCAGTAGCTCTGGGAAACTGTTCTTTGGGGCTGGAAGGTAGCCTTGGGATGGCCTCTGGGAATGCTTATCTTTTTTCTCCCCACTTAAGGGATAAGTCCCTAAGGAAAATCCCTACTAATTACTACTGAAATGCCTACATAATCACTAGGTCTCAGAAAACCTGGACACTTGAAGAAATCAGGAAGAAAACCATTCTGGGAATTGAGGAGACTATGGCTGTGATGGTATTCCAGCAGAATATAAGCCCCTGGGATTGTTTTTTAGTTTTCTCTGTATCCCCTGAATTTAGCTATATGCCTTGCACAAAAGTAAGAGTTTACTTGTAGTGTAGTATGTGAAGAAAGTGTGTTGTATTGAATTGAATTCTGGTAAGGAAGCCAGTTTGATGTACTGAGAAAGGAAGAAGTTCAGGAGCAGCAGTTTGACTTAGACCTCTGGAGCAGAGCAGGATCTCCATTCTATCATCTAGCCCAGTCTACAAAGAATTAACTAGGACAGACTGAAGGGAAACTATAGTTTGGTCACTCTGAACCAGCAGATCTTCCTAGCTGGTTGATAGAAGCTGAATCTAGAAACATCTACTATTGCACTGACCCAAAACAAGGAACTTGTAGAGTCCATGTCAGGGGGGCAACAATAAGAATTTGTGATTGAAACAACTCTGAGTTCAACCTATCAGATTGGCTAACATGACAAAACAGGAAAATGATAAATGTTGGGGATGATGTTGGGAAATTGGAACACTAACGCATTATTAGTGGAGTTGTGATCCAACCATTCTGGAGAGCAATTTGGAACTGTGCCCAAAGGGATATAAAACTGTTGCATACTCTTTGATTCAGCAATACCACTACTAGGCCTGTATCCAAAAGAGATCATTAAAAAAAGGAAAAAGATCCACATGTACAAAAATAGTTGTAGCAGCTCTTTTTGTGGTGGCAAAGAACTGGAAATTGAGGGAATGCCCATCAAGGGGAGTGGCTGAACAAGTTGTGGCATATGAATGTAATGGAATACAATTGTTCTATAACAAATGGGAAGCAGGCAGATTTCAGAAAAACCTGGAAACCTGAACTTAGCATGAACTTAAGCTGAGTGAAGTGAGCAGAACTAGGAAAACACTGCAAATAGTAAACAGCAATACTGTGCAATGACCAACTTTGTTAGACTTAGCTCTTCTGAGCAATGCAATGGTCTAAGACAATTCCAAAAGACTCATGATTGAAAATACCATCTACATACAGAAAGAGAACTATTGGAATCTGAATGCATATGATTTTCTCTTTTTTGTTGTTTTTTTCTTTCTCATAATTTTTCCCTTCTGTTCTGATTCTTCTTTCACAACATAAGCTAATGTGGAAATATGTTTCATATGAGCGTACATGTATAGTCTATATCAGATTGCCTGCCTTCTTGGGGAAGGAGAAGTGAAGGGAGGTGGGAAAAACTAGAACTCAAAATCTTATAAAAGTAAATGTTAAAAAGTAAAAATTAATTAATTAAAAATAAAATAAATAGGACTTTGCCATGGACTAAATAACTCCAGGAGCAAATCACCAGTCTGACTTTGAGATCCTAAAATGATATAATACTCAGTACCCAAAAAAAGAAGCAACAGGATCAACCTAGGCTTTCCCTCCAGAAAAGTGTGGTAGAGCCCTGCCCTAAGTCCCAACTAAAACCCTATCTCTTACAGGAAACCTTCTCTAACCCCTTTTAATTCCAGTGCTTTCCCTCTTTTAATTATTTTCTGTTTATCTTGCATATAGCTTACTTTGTACATATTTATTTGCATGTTGTCTCCCCATGAGATTATGAGTTCCTTGAAGGCAGGGACTGTCTTTTGCTTCTGTTTGTATCCCCAGTGCTTAGCACATAAGCACATAGTAGGTGCTTATCAAATGTTTATTGATTGAATAAAAGTCTGAAATCAGGAAATAGGGTGGAAGAATGAGTAAGAATCCCGAATTGTTATGGCAACAGGGACTCTTAAGACACAATCCCAGAAGAAGAGGATGACTCTAAAACATCTACAAGAAAATCTTCAAAGAAATACATTGCTTGGGCACAAAGCAACTATAATTTTTGAAAGAGTTTATAAAGCAAGAGTTTTTTGTTTGTTTGGGGATTTTTGAGAGTTAAAATGTTTTTATAAATGAAATAAGAGCACTTGGAAAAACTGGAAAAGAAATAAGATCTATGGAAGAAAGAAGTGGAAAAGGAATTAACAGCTGGGCAGAAGAGGTAAAAATCTTATCGAAGCAACATGCTCCCTGAAAATTAGAATTGACCAAATAGAAACCAATGGCTCCCTGAAACAAGAAATATTAAAACAGTCAAAAGACTGAAAAAAAATAAAAGAAAATGTAAGCTATCTCATAGCAAAAACAACTGACCTAGAAAACAGATTGAGGAAAAAAAAATTAAGAATCATTGGATCATCTAAATACCATAACCAAATAAGAGCCTACACATCATATTTCAAGAAATCATAAAACTGTCCAGATCTATTAGGAACAGGGCAAAAGTAGAAATAGAATGAATTCATTGGTCACTTCCCAAAAGAAACCTCAAAATGAAAAATCTCAGCAACATGGTAGCCAAAATCCTGAGCTTTCAGGTCAGAGGAAAAATAATGCTAGTGAACAGAAAGAAAGAAACTCAAGTAGCAAGAAGTCACAGTCAGGATTGCACCTGATTTAGTAACCACCATCCTAAAGGAGCAGAGAACTTAGAACATGATATTCTAAAAGGCAAAGGATATGAGCTTACAGCCAAGGATAACTTACTTAGCAAAACTAAGCAAAATACTTCAGGGGAAAAATTGGACCTTGAATGAAATAGGGGACTTCTAAGCATTCCTGGTGAAGAGATCAGAACTGTGTAGAAACTTAGAAGTTCAAACATAGGAGTTGGAAGAAACATACAACTAGAGTCACATGGTGCTAAGATGGCGGCCTCGAGAGTGGTGGAGGAGCTGTGGAGCCACGTGGGGCTTGGGGAGTTCGGGGTCCAAAATGGTCATACCATGGACTTTCCAGGAAATTACTGCGGTGATGCTTAGGACCAGAGCTGCTTTGAGAAGGAATCCCACGTGAATGTGGCGCACATGGATGAAAGCTTTTTGGAATTTGATATGGTTGGGACTGATGCTGCCATTGCCAATGCTTTTCGGAGGATCTTATTAGCTGAGGTTCCAACTATGGCTGTGGAAAAAGTCTTTGTGTACAACAACACATCCATTGTTCAGGATGAGATACTGGTCCATCGTTTGGACTTATTCCCATTCGTGCTGATCCTCAGCTTTTTGAGTACCGGAACCAAGGTGATGAAGATGGTACTGAGATAGACACTGCAATTTCAGCTGAAGGTCAAGTGTACCTCAAGGTGCCAAAGACTTCTCTGATCCCAATGAACTTTATTTCAATCACAAAGTATACACAAAACACATGACATGGATACCCCTGGGAAACCAAGCTGATTTTTTTCCCAGAAAGCACTATTTGTCCTGTGCATGATGACTTCCTTATAGCTCAGCTGCCAAGAGCTTGACCTACTCATGGATTGCCAAAGGCATTGGCAAACACCATGCAAAATTTTCTCCTGTAGCCACTGTGATTCAGCAATGAAATATTCACAATGCCTATGGAAATTAGAGATATGCTGATGTAATTATCCACCACAAAATATATCAGGTTTGCTATATGGGGGAATAAGCTAGAAAATTTATTAAAATACCAAAAGACTGAGTCCCCAAACCAGAAAGTGAAAGCCATCAGAGTAGTTATGAAATTGGCACAGGTAGATAAAGTAGAAAGCACCCACATTCTCAAGCCCTTAAAAGAGAACAGGCTACTTCAGGCAAAAGTCCTCCTCTCCCCACTCACAGCAACCACCCCGCGTCCAGGAAGCGTGCTCCCAGCAGCTTCGGCCCCTGGCAGTCCTCAGCAGGAGTCCTTAGCAGAAATTCTGGCTGACTCAAAAAGGGCTTTGCGCTGCTGCTGCCACTGCCTGTGCTGCGGCTGCCGCCGTCGCCACCACTGCTAGCCACCACAGGAACTCTAGCTTGGCTTCTGCTTCCTCTTGCTCCGCCCCTTCCTGAAACATCAGCAAGTCCAATGGGGCATGCAAGATCTTTAAATCCCATAACCCTTACATTCGGCCCCAAGATTTTTCATGAACCTTACTTGGCAAAAATACATTATGAATAACTGGTGTCAACAAAATTTCACAACAATATAACAAGAATAGCACACAACAAACACAGAAAACCATATTTTAGGGTGGGGCTTCAGCACAAGCTCCCCATCATTTCCCCCCACCCTGAACAAATGGGGCCCCAAAATCTTGTGGTAAGGGGTGAAGGTCTCTTCTTCCATGGCTACTTGCTGCTGAAATCGGATGTAGAGCTGTCACTGTCCTAAGGGGTCCCATTTGAGAGGTCAGTTCTTAATATGCTTGATGCCAGGTCCAAGGGTGACACATCACAGTTGCAGACAGGGGGTGACATCCAGCTTAAGCTATCAGGCATCTACAGGTGGAGGGTACCAAGCCTGCGGAAACAAATCTAGCAAACAAGGTGAACAGACAAAAAATCAAGAAGCAAAGAGACAATAACCAGACTATTGTAGCCTCACTCACGGTAGAATAAATGACTTAAGGGTACAATTTTGTAATCATCTTCTCCAGAATAAACAATAGTTACAGTGTTATCCCTCCCATGTGCTATAATCTCTGCAGCCTTTGGAACATCATCTGGCTTCTGTTTTACCCATACTTTAGCTCCTGATTTTATTCTATCAGTAGAACCAAATCCTTCAGTTCCTCTGACAGTTATTTTGGGAGGAGGGTCAGTTTTTACAAGTGGCATTGTTTTACAAGGAACGATAATCACTTGAACTATCCTATCATTTTTGTGAATCTGTATGGGCCCTTCACCTAAATTCTGGAATGTTACAACAATTTCTCCTTGATAATTAGAATCTATTACTCCAGCCAATACATGTATTCCTTGAGCTGCTAATCCTGATTTGGGCAAAATCTGTCCAAAGTGATTTTTAGGGATTCTTATGCATATCCCAGTGGAGATTTTTCTTATTTCTTTTCTGTCCAACCAAAAGTCCTCTAAACAATGTAAATCATACCCCACTGAACCAGGTGTTCCTGGGTACGGTGCTGGGACATCTGGCCTCGAGGTCCAATACTCAATATTTGGGATCTTATGTGTTTATTGTTTTCTAATTTGCAGATTGGGGGTCATCATTCTGGCTAGAGGTGTACTTCCTCCCAATCAAATTACGTAAAGCCATGAACAAATTATCCTTCCAATGTTGATATGAATTATTGGAACTTAACTTCCTCAACTGTTCTTTCAGTAATACATGCATTCTTTCAATTAATCCAGATGCTTCTGGATAATATGGAATATGATATATCCATTCTATATTGTTTAGTATACAATACTTCTTCATTTCATTGCCTTTGAAATGTGACCCATTGTCACTTTAAAACTGCATCGGGGTTCCATAATATAGACTTATGAGATCTAGAGTTTTACAAGTGTTTTTCTGGGTTGCATTCTTATAAGGACAAGCCAATAGTACACCTGAATAGGTGTCAACACAAGTACATATAAATCTGCATCCTTTATCCAGTGGTAGTGGACCAATATAATCTATTTGCCAGATTTGGGCCAGACTTTTCCTCTTGCTATCTCTCCAGTTACTACCCAAGGAACAGTTCGCTCCTTTTCCAATTGACATATATGACATTCTTCTGCTATCTGTTTTAACAGTGAATGAGAGATACTAATACCTCGATCTTGTGCCCACTGGTGTGTGGCCTGGACCCCCAAATGGCCTGCTGTTTGGTGGACCCATTTTGTTAATACCGGGTCATCAGTTGTTGTCAAAGTAGGGACAATATGTTCAGTAGCGATCTTTGCCAGTCGATCAGCATGGGCATTGTATTCACGTTCTGGTGTGGTGAGGGCCACATGAGCATCTACATGAAAAACTGACAATTCAGTGACCAAAGACATGTTTCAGATATCTTCCCATAATTCTTTGCCCCAGACTTGTTTGCCACGAATTTCCCAATTTTCATTTTTCCACATTGGCATCCATGTAGCTAACCCATTAGCTACCGCCCATGAATCAGTGAATACATGACACTGTCCTCCTTGTTCTATTTTGATGGCTTGATATACTGCCACAAGTTCAGCATATTGGCTACTTGCACCTATCCCAGTACTTTCCAAAGTCCTTCTAGTACATGGGTTATAGGCCACTGCTTTCCAATGTCTTTTTTTGCCCCAAATATTTTGCTGTCCCATCAGTAAACCATGCATGTCTCTTTTGTTCCTCAGTTAATACATAATATCCCTCATTCCATTTTACAGTGGACTATACCAACTTGCATTGGCTCAGAGGGTGTGTCATTCCTCTCAATTTCTATGTTTGCTACAGATTCATGTAGAGCAGAGACTCCGCTTTTGCCTGTTTTCGCTCTATTTTGAATATACCACTTCCATTTGATTATACTAGCCTCTTGGGCATGTCCAATTCTGTGAGACGCTGGGGTTCTCATTACCCAGGTCATAATTGGGATTCCAGGTCTTAATATCACTTCATGGCCCAGAGTCAGTTTTTCAGTCTCCACCAAAGCCAAATTCAGTAGCTTTAATTCATCTAACTGTTCAGCCACAATCCTGTGACAAATAGTGGGGCTATGTATGTACCCTTGTGGCAAGTGGATGGAAAAATATTGTCTACCCTGCCAAGTGAAAGCGAATTGGTCCCATTGTTTAGGGTCTATTCGGATGGTGAAGAAGGCATTTGCCAAGTCAATAACTGCATACCAAGTCTCATTATATGTCTGGATCCTTTCTATTAAGGTGATGGTATCTGGAACAGCAGCATACAAAGAAGGAGTCACCTTATTCAACTGTCTATAATCCACAGTCATTCTCCATGTCCCATCTTCTCTCTCGAGGCAATTTGTCTTGTCCCCATTCCCCTAAATCACTTAATTGTGAAATCTTATCCAGCACCTCTGAAAGAGGGTGCCCTATTTCTCCAATTAATAGAGTCAGAATTAGGTGTTTATATGCAGGAGGAGCCATCTTCACTATGATGTTTCTATGAAGAACTCCTAGGGGGGTATAATAATATGCATTTGCATCTCCAATCATGATAGCAGTTTTCATTACCTCCTCCTTTAGCTTTCTCATACAGTCTCTAAGTAAGTACCAGGGTCTGTCTCCCCTAGGCCACATAGATTCAGTAGGATATTGCTTTTTGCATCCTTCTGCAGCTAAGGCTAGCAGATTAGTTTTGTTGTTACCTCCTTGTATATGGTGATCCCTAAAAGCTTGGTGTACAAAAGGATTCTGACTGATACTTATGAATTTTAAACAGTCCTCATTGTCCAGTGTTATTCCTCTGGTGCCTTCATCAGTGATTCTTACTATCCAAGACACTAAAGACTCCCCCATTCTTTGGGTGAATCTACTCAATATATCAGTGATCTCCTTTTGAGTGAAATCCTCAATTATCTCCCTGGACTCTGTTTTGCCCCAGTGGTTCTCCTGTCTTCTTCTTTATATGGGGAGAGCTTCTACATTAGAAGACTCCTCATCTAACCTTGCTCCATTCTCCTCACACACATTCTCCTGGAAGCTGTCAGGGCAACTCTTCCCAGCCTGTACAAAACCTACATGCACATTCCTTCGGCTAGTTTTTTGCTTCCTTTTAGCTACGTGAACAGTAGCTTATTCCTGGACCTCATGAGTCCCTCTAGTCTGCTCTTCTGAATGCTGTGACACAGAAGAATCCTCAGGCAAACTAGCTGACTCCCTAGCCATCCAAGCTCTTTCCTCCAGCAGCTTATCCCTACTTTTACACATAAGGCGATAACTTGTTAGCAGCACCCAGCCTCTCCTGCACACTCCTGCCAGTTCTTTGCCTGGTTCTATGGGTATTCCTTGCAAACATCTTCCCAAATCTCCAGGTTCTCCCTCTTTTAGCCTTGGTTCCCAGTTTTCACAGGTCCCTGTGCTTTTGGCCTATTCTCTGGCTAGAGAGGAATAAGGCAAATCCTCCCATCCTGGAATAGCCATTTCTCCCTCTAAAGCCCCACTGCTTCCAAATAGACGCCTGACATTTTGTGATCCCATTCTCGTCGCCAAATGTATCAGCAATGCTATATTCACAATGCCTGTGGAAATTACAGATATGCTGATGTAATTATCCACCACAAAATATATCAGGCTTGCTATATGGGGGAATAAGCTAGAAAATTTATTAAAATACCAAAAGACTGAGTCCCCAAACCAGAAAGTGAAAGCCATCAGAGTAGTTATGAAATTGGCACAGGTAGATAAAGTAGAAAGCACCCACATTCTGAAGCCTTTAAAACAGAACAGGCTACCTCAGGCAAAGGTCCTCCTCTCCCCACTCACAGCAACCACCCAGCATCCAGGAAGCATGCTCCCAGCAGCTCCGGCCCCTGGCAGTCCTAAGCAGGAGTCCTTAGCAGAAATTCTGGCTGAGTCAAAAAGGGCTTTGCACTGACGCTGCCACTGCCTCTGCTGCTGCTGCCACTGTTGCCGCCACTGCTAGCCACCACAGGAACTCTAGCTTGGCTTCTGCTTCCTCTTGCTCCGCCCCTTCCTACTACGTCAGCAAGTCCAATGGGGCATGCAAGATCTTTAAATCCCATAACCCTTACACACTGCCAGTTACAGATTGTTGCCAGATATCACTCTACTCCAGCCAGTAGAGGGAGAAGCAGCTGAGGAGCTGAGTTGATGCTTTTCACCTGGTATTATTCAGGTGCAAGATGTCAAAGGGAAAAAAGTAGCCACAGTTGCCAACCCCCATCTGGATACCTTCAATGGAGAGATCTTTTGGCATGAAAACCTTAAGAAGTTGGTGCGGCTGACCCAAGTATGGGATCTCTATATATTTTCAGTGGAATCAACGGGTGTCTTGCCCCCCTGAAGTTCTGGTGAGTGAAGCCATCAAAGTTCTAATAGAAAAAATGTTGGTGCTTCATGGATAAATTGGATTCAGTTCAGATGGATTGAATTATCTTGCACCGGCTTAGTGGGAGACAACACCTAGATGGTAAGATAGTTCCCTTTGTGGGGATACTCCACACTACCTAAAAGACTCCTAAGAGAACCTCAGTGGGTGTGGGATTGGGGTCTTATTGATGATACCTCCTCCCTGAGACATTCCTGGTTGCTCTTTTGCAGCTTCAGGTATGTAACGAAAAGATGTGGCATACCATTTGCAACAGTATCTGGTTTATAGAGTGTGTTTCCCAAGTCAGGGGGAAAGGGGAAGAAAAAAGCTCAATTAGAGGGAGGACAACAACATAAAGAACAGCCTTGAGGTGACATGTGTAGTAGCATATACTATGAGAAAGGCAGTTTGTATATTATACTTGTGTATCAAACTCAGATTTTTTACTGACATGCAGAAATGTGCCTCAGAGTTGTTTCTTTGTAGAAGGCTCTAGAAACAATAAAAAAAAACTAGCATAAAAAAACCATACAACTAGTTAGTGACAATGCAAGGAGTAGAATACAGATCTTCCATATGAACAGAGGAGAGACATTGACTACTCTCTACCACTCCCCATATACGACCATCTGTCAAGGATGATCTGAGGGCCATCCTGTTTGAAAACAAGGATATTCAGAGTTAGACGGGATTTCACTGGTTATCTACAGACCTTGGGGGAGCTATGACATTCTGCATGAAACAGTTAAGCAACCTGGAGAGAAAATCCATTTGGTTGAGGATCAACTAATACATCTGGGGCAGTCGATGTCAAAAAAAAAAAAAAACAGACAAAAAACTCTAGCTATAGCAATATTCTTCTCCCCACCACTAAATCTTCCTTGATTTATTGGCTAAACTGAGCTACTAATAATTCCTTTCTCACCTCCTTTGAGCTGAGTTAAATTTCTCTTCCTAGAATTGAGTGCTGAATGATGACATCTTCCAAAACAAGAATATCCTCAGTGAATGTTAGACTACTTGGTGATGTTCAGAGCTTAGGCCACAGTGTCTTTTTCCTATCTTGACAAATGGAAAACAGTATAGTTAGGGGATTATCAATCTGGAATCAAGATACCTGAATTCTTGGTTTAGCTCCTCTCATACTTCTCCAGACCAAGGTGATCCATTTCAATGTAGATCATGCTACTTTCCTATAAATTGTTATCAGATAATAGGAATGACAAGAATGAGACAGGTAGAGTGGATGTAGGGTTAGAGTCAGGGTAGGAGAAGTAAGATTGGAGTAATCCCCAGCTAAAACACAACCTTGATTTCATTTTCCCATATACAGTAAGTTCTGCTATAATGCATGTTTCAAAATTGTGAATTTGCTTGAATGTGATTGATGTATTTGCTTTTATGCAATCAAGAAATGGTAAGAATGCAGAAAACTACTACATTAATAACTCACAAACTGCAAACTCTTCTGATACCCAATTCCACAAGTACACTTAAGGTCTTTGTCAAGGGAAAGTGTTATATTTATTTCATTTTCTGGTAAATAGGAACTATATGTGAGCAGAGAAGGGCTGGTCCCAATCACCCCTACCCCATTCCACCAAGGCCTCCTGTCCAAGGCCTGGAATTGCAGCCTGCCTAACTTGTTAGTGCAGTCCAAGTCCACTGATTTGACTACTATTCATTGTAGTATTTATGTTTTTCTTAACCATTTAGCATGTATAAACCTATGCTATTGTTTTTTATTAGGTTCTTATCTCTTTTTTAATGTCACTGACAAAGTATTTGAAGATTGTACCCCTGACTTCACGTTCTCCATAAGCTTTTCATTGCACAATTTTGCTTAGCACATTCCTTTTTGGGGGAACGGCAGAGCTGCCTGGATGTATAGAAGGATCATTCTCTTCCTCTTCTTGACTTCACATGGGATAGTACACACACAAAGAGATGATCTAAGTCCTAGTACTGGTTCTGTCACTACCTAGTTATGTGACCTTGGGCAAATCATTTCATCTTAATTTTACCATCTCCAAAATAAGTATTTTGGACATGTAGCATAGGCTACAATCCAACCATCCGCCACAAACAAGATGACTTCCACGATCCCTTCAGCTTTAAAAGTCTACGATCTTGTGCTTTTATGATTGTCTAGAACACTCTTTCAGAAGTCTAGCCCTCATTCTTCCCTTCGTACTTTCTTCCTTCTTGCAACAGGGTCTTCTAAGGAGTATATCCACTTTTCATAAATTGGTGTGGGAGGGGGCCAGGGAGGGTTGTGGGATGTCAGGAGAGGAGGAAGGGAATAAAGGAAAAGGAGAAGGTATCACACAAAGGAAGGGCCCTAGGATTCTGAAACTCTTAATGATACTCCTCGATGGCACCTCACTTATCTTTACTATCCAAACACTTTGAAGATACAATCTATATCTGGGTGACACAACAGGTTGGGGGAAGGGGATGGCGTTGAAAGGTCAGACACTGTGAAACTTAGACACCTAAAAGGACCATGTATTCTGCAACCTGACTTAGAGAAATCATTAGGAATACCTTCCTTTCATTCTAATTTTGTAACAGATCAAACTAAAAAATCTGAACATGAAAAAGCATTAAACTATCTAATTAAGATAGAGTCTTCTACCATGCATTTCCATTGAAATTTTCTTAAAATGTGGTTGTTCCATGGAGTGCTATGTTGATTCCTGATGGTGGATATCTCAGTTCTTTTTCTTCAGTCTTTTGGCTTTGTTCTAATATTTCTTGTTACCTCATTAAATCATTAAGATCATTTTTTCCCTATCTTAAGATATCCTCTACTTAAGTAAGGCTATCTTCTGATTTTATTTTGAATCCTTTGTTTCAGTCTTTTTCATTTCTTCCATTCACTGTAGGAGCACTTATGTTCACTTAGTTCATTCTTTTTTTTCTGAGATTATACTCCTGATTTTTTTGTAGTTGTTTCCTTCCTCTGGGATTTTATTTTGGTATTCTTACTTCTTTTTTGCAGGGGGGAAGGCAGGGCAATTGGGGATAAGTGACTTGCCCAAGGTCACATGGCTAGTAAGTGTTAAGTGTCTGAGGCTGGATCTGAACTTAGGTCATCCTGACTCCAGGGCTGGTGCTCTATTCACTGTGCCACCTAGCTGCCCCAATATTGGTATTCTTATAATGTATAATAGATCATGGTAGTTGGAGTTTTCTGCTTTTTTATCATGTTTTCAGCTTCAGTTGTTGTATAATAAGTTTATGTTAAGGCCAGAATGTACTTCTTCCCACACTCTTATGTGGACTAGTTATAACCAGGTCCCATCTCCTACTGCAGTCCTAGAATAGTCCTAGAATGCTATATGGGAGATCCTGACCCTACTGCAGACAGATTCTGCCTTGCCTTAGTCCTAGATGGCATGACTGAGTTTCTATCCTACTTCCCCAATTTTAGTTCCTGGGCTGAGGGCTGCTTAGCTCCAGGTCCTGCCTTCTTTCACAGGTCCTGCCTTCTTTCACAACCCTAACCTGGAACCAAAGTCCTGACCTGAGACAAGGAACTAGATCTGTTGGGACCAAGCCCTAACCCACTGCCACATGCTACAGCCCCTGTATCTCTTGAAGCATCTTTACCTTCATCACACTGACCTTGTCCACTACTTTATGCAGCCATTTCAGGTTAAGCCTGTAGAGCAGGACCAACCTCAGAAATGGGCTTCAGGACCATTTCCTGGGTACTAACAAGACTCTGCCTCTGTAGGTCTAGGCCTAGGTCTAGTTTCCTTGAACCTCTCAGACAGCCTTAACCCAATCCCTGGAGTGGATTACCATTTGCTTACACAGTCTTTTGTGGCGTACAAGAAACTGTGGTGTTTCCTTTTGGTTCTTTTGTTTCACATGGTGTTCTTCACATTAGGCAATGTTTTTCAGGGGAGCTGAGTGTAGTCATACTCTTCCATATCCTTCCAAGAGCATAGGAGCTGGCAGTCCTGCTATGCTTATTTTTAAACTAGATGTAAATTAACCAATACAAAAAAGGGGGAGTGGGAGAAGGAAAGGAAATATCCTTGGTCTCTAAGAAAATTATTGAAAATAAGGGAAGAAAAGACCATTGGGAAATATTAAAATATTCAAATGAATGAACCATAATTATGGCACCAGAAGAGACTCAGTCTAGTAGTTCAACCCCCCCCCATTTAAAAAATAAGGAAATTGTGGCCACAAAAGATCAAATGATTTATTCAAGGTTAAATAATTAGTAAGCATAAGAAACAGGATGTGAACCATGATCCTCTGACTCCTGAGCCTCTGCTTTTTTAAAATTACTATGCAGCATCTTGAAGAATAGGAAAAAATAGAAAACGGAGTAATCCTAGGAGAAAGAGCAGAGTGGGGGTGGGGGAGAACAGGGATTCTATTTTCTGTACCTAGAATTCCCTCCTATTCTATCCCTCTCTAATCCTTCCCCTCCACTATCTCTGCCTATTGATATTCCATCATCCTTCAAATGATACTATGAAGCTTTCTCTGATTTCCCTGCTCAGAAATAATAGATTCATAGAATGATAAGTAGGACTTTAGAGATCATGTAATTGAAATACTCTTTTTTCTTTACAAATAAGGAAACTAAGACCTAAAGAGGCAAAATGATTTATCTAAGGTCAGACAGTGATCTTTTACTTCTCAGAAGTGAAACAGCATTTTATTTGTACTTTTTGTGAATTTCTCATGTTCTGTTTTGTATGATAATAATTTGTGTCTTATTTCTCTTGCTAGGTTAAGCTCCGGAGGAAAAACATGGGCTTTTACTTGTCTTTACATCTTCCTCAGCACTTAGTACAGTGTTCTGTTATCTATTAAACACTTAAACTTTTGTTGAATGAGTGAATTAGGATATGATAGAGATAGTTGGAGAATGGGAAGGAATAGGGAGGCCCAAGGCAGGGAGTGAGAGGGATGGGATGTTAAGATTGGAAAGCATTGCCTGATGGAATCCAAAGTGAAAAGCAAGAATTCCTACCCTCAATCCTTCCATTCCTCCTGTCTCCTCCCCATTCTCTTCCCAATCTTTTTAATTCATCTGACTCATCTGTGTGTTCTAAGATTTTCAGATGCTCCTTTTCTTCTCTCACTTTTAATTTTTTTCTCAGAGACCATGGTTAGAAAATATGTTGGAAATTTCAGATACATAGCACACAACAGGTACTCCTCCAAACAAAGAGAGTTTAGACAAGTCTGGCTAAAGTCATACAACAGTATGTTGGGAGTGGGGATAGGACTGGTGAATATCAGGGTGAACAGCTGGTGAACAAGATTCATATCTAGGACCTCCCAAGCAAGTGGTCAATAGCATCATCTGTCTCATAAAATATGAAACTAGAAAATGGCAAGGGATGGTGTGGGGAGAAGGGGAAGTGATGAAAGTGCTCACTCCTGTGGTACTCTTTACCATCCGGATATGAATGAGGTTTCTCCTTAAAGGAGCTAACACTGAAGGAATCTAAAATATAACTGTGGTTGTTTTCCTCCTGTCTACCTAGTACCTCTTCTCTGTTTCTCAACCTTTGGAGGGGAATGACTGGTCTAAGAGTGGGAGGAAAGATGTGTAATTAAAGAGGTGGAGGTTTGGAGAGTTCAGAGGAAAGAGATAGAAGACAACATATTACCAGCCTTTGACCCAGTCTCTCAACAGAGGTATCCAACTTGAACCATCCAGGGGAATAAGATTTCCCTCCACATCCTGAGGACTATGGAGACCCTCTGTGAGTAATCAAAGATAGAGCCAAGATGAGAGACTAATGGGAATCTTTTCTTTTCCCTAACTTTCTGCCCTGTCTTTCCCTTCCTTCTTTCCCCTTCATTTCCTTAGTTCAGTATCTTTCCCTCATTCTTCCAGATATAGTACATATACTTACCGCTTTCTGGGGTTTTATTTCACACACATTTCCGATTCTTCATACTTCTAGCTTTCATTGCTAAAGGGAATCCCTAAAACAGAAAGATGGGGTAATCTCTAAATCCAACTACAAAGACTGGCAGATTAAAGCAACCTGCCAACCATCAAGGATCCTTGTCCTCAAAGAAACAAATTATGAGGCTCTTTCTTTTATCCCACTAATAACAATTCGCCTTATTTTCTTATTAACCATATCCTTGGCTAAGGAAAGAATAAGAATATGTTATTTATGTGACTGTGAATGGTTACCTTAGTTGAAGAGAATATGGGGCTAAGGAAGTCAACATTGAAGGTTTTTAGACCAATTAACTTTGGTCTTGATCCTGCTACTAACAAGATACATAACTTTGGGTACTTAAACCCTCTAGATTTTACTTTCCTCATCAAGATAAGAACTTTAAGTAAATGAAAATATGTTCTTTGGGATTCACCCTTAACCACAATGCCTGGCAGAGAGACTGGGTGAGAGAATGTGAATGGCTTGTCTCTACTACTAGAAAAAATAACTGAAAGCTTATCTATTACAGACTGAGAACTCCCATCTTGTTAGGATTATTGTGTTAAGTAAGATTTTTGAATTCCTCAAAATCATAAACATCCAGCATTGCAGATTTAATTGGGAAGTCAGAGTAGTTCTCAAGGGTTGGAATTCTAAATTATACTCAGACCTAACCAGATCCCATTTTTCTAAGTGGGGAGGAAAGGGAAAGAATGTAACTTCTTTTCTTACTCCTTAAAGGAGATGACTGTAGATAAGTCCCCAAACTAGCATATTTCCCATGGTATATGTGTTGCTATGTTACATGCATGCAAGAACACATATGTGTGTACACATATGTATATGTTTACATGTGCTTTGCAGGATGGGGTAAAGAAAAAGAGAGAAATAAGAAGGAAGTCTTGTGTCTCCTAATTTCAGAGGAAAAGTAGGAGAACTCAGAGAAGGTACCCAGAGACAAAGAACTGACACATTCTAGGAATAGGTTAGAGGGGTCAGAGCTGATTTCAGAGAAGAAAAGACTTGGCAAGGATACTTCATTTCAGGTCATTAAACAATGAATAAAACAACGACAACAAAAGGATCATAGGATTTAAAGCTGGAAGGGACCTTATATCTAATACTCCCTTATTTTATAGATGAGTAACTGAAGGCCACAGAAGGGAAGTGACCTTTCTAAAGTCACATAGGTAGTAGTAGTAGCAGAGCCAAGATTCAAATCCAAGTATTTTGACTCCTAATTCAGTATTTGTTTCAGAATATTATGCTTCAATTCCCTTCTCTTCCTCCCACCAAATAGATTATAAAACTACTATAAATAGTTGTAGGGTCTATAGGTTCCCACACTTATTTGGTCTACCACCCCCTTTTCCAAAAAAAAATTACTCAGCACCCACCTGAAAATCTACTTTCTTTAACCCTTTAATTTTAAAAAAATGTGTGTATATAAAATATATATAAGATATAAGATATTTTTAATGACGCATCTTAAATTTAACAATTTATTGTAAATTTGTTGGTTTTTTCCTGCATTAAAATTTTGATGATGCAATATTGTACTTATTGTAAACAAGTCATTACAGTATCATATTGTAAACAAGTCATTACACACACATATCCCTACCAATGCATGCTGGACCTCCCAACAATGCATGACATGCTTGCCTGCCAACACTTGCTTGTAACCTGTTGGCAAACTTGTCCACTGATAGGTTATAATTTGCATTTTGTGTGTTCATTTGGAAAATAATGTAATCATTATGACTTTAACTCTGTTACACAACAGATGAACATGTACAAACGGCTTTTCAAAATTCTCTTCTGTTCTTTCCTTATGCTTCCATTGGCCCCTTATTTTTCTTCAATGCTCCCTAGTTGCACTCAAGGCTACTACCACCCCTGTGGATCATTCCAGAAAACCCCAGGGGGCAGTATTGCCCTCTTTGGGAACCTCTGGATAATGTGGGTGTACATATTGTGTGTGTAGATCCTGATATATATGATGTATGTATTACCTGGTATATGCTTAGCACTCAGCACAGTGTCCTACATGCAGCTTATTCTTAATAAATGTTTGCTAAAAGACTGAAGTTAAAAAAAAAAGGAACCAGAGTAAGACCTAGCAGCCTGAAGAAAGCCATTCTTAGAGATCTAGGCAAATCCTAAATCAAAGTTAAGGATGGCATGATGAGCTTCTACTCTGAAGTAAAGAATGGAAGATTGTAACAATTGTCCCACCTATCATCCTTAGAAACATCTCCTTAACAGAATCAGATTATGAGGTTATTCCCTTATCCCTCATTAAAAGAGAGAGAAATAGGCAAAAGGAAATAGACATTATCTATGAAAGGAGAAATGGAGGTTAGATGTTAAGGTGGTCTTCATATGGATTGGGATAAAGAGACAGTGAAATGAGATCTTGAAAGAAATTGGGGTATGAATAAAGAAAGTAGAATGGAATAAAATCTTACTCTAAAGTAAAAGGATGGGTCTTTTACAAGTTCTTCAATCTGTCCTTAATGTATCTGGAATCAGGAGTCCTAGCTGTGTGACTGTTGGGATTCACTTGGATATTCTCTGCTTCACTTTCTTTATTTCTGAAAATGGATATAATTATGAATAAATGAAAAACTATTTATTAAACACTTACTATACTAAGTACTAAGTTACTTTCCTTCTAGGGTTGTTCTGAGGAAAGCACTTTGTAGAGCTTAAAACATTAAATAAATGTAAGCTATGATTTTAAAAATTCTACCAGAGGGTAGAAGAGACTCTGATAGGTTGTGTTATTAATTTAGTGACATGTCTGTGTTGCAGTTTCATGATGTGTCATGCTGGAGCCATCTCAAAGAATTCAGAGTCAGACCACCTTTTATACAAGTATAGGCATTTATTGATATTTCTCATGAAGCAGACTAAATTCCAAAAGGAACCAGCAACTTCAAAGAAAGCAAGATGGATTTTTTTTAGTTTAAAGATGCAATTACATAACAGAAATTATAACTATTAAAAAGGCAGGGAGGGTTGTTAAGGGCTTAGGTAATAGGGGAAGCGTCCCAGACACAATGGAACTATGCATGTGATTACCCACAATGCAGACAGAAAAACTCATTTATGGTGGTACATATGTATGATAATGATATTATAATAAGCCTCTCTATGCCAAAAGTTCATCTAAAGAACAGTTTTTGCTATTACTGCACAGGTGCCTACTTAGGTAAAGTCTCTTGTATTGTTTTGGGGTTCACATCCTGCTTGGGCATCCTGCTGGTGCTGCTTTCTGAATGGCTGAGTATTGTGATCTAGTCTGAGACTAGATCAATGTGGTTGTGGTTGAGTGCATGGACACACCTGCTATTTCTGTGGGAAATATGAGGAATGGGTCTAGGGGCAATGGCTAGCTAGAGGCAGTGGCTGGGATCCCATCACATGGACATGCCTGCTCTTCTGTGAAAAATGAGTTCATGGACACATCTATTGTTCTAGTGGACAGTGAGGCATATATGAAGAAGTTAGTATATTGAGTGTGGGGGGGGAGTGGCTAGGTAGGGTCAGTGGGCCTGCTGTTCAGTGGGGGCCTATAGGGAAGTTAGAATATTGGGGCTGGGGGCAGCTTTATTAGGATTCCATCATCTGGAATCTCAGAAATCTCTAGTGTTATCACTATTCTCTTGACCCTAGTCTTTTTCTCCTAGTGAAATTGGTCCTCGTGAGTATGGCATTGCTGAGTCCTCATTCCCAGGCTTTTAATAGTGACCTGGTGAAATGCTTTGATGACCCCCAATATGAAGACCTGCTTAGGCTGTTGCAGGATGGCTTGGGAGCACCCACTGAAAAGAAGAGTGTGGTAGTGATTGGAGCTGGCATAGCTGGGCTTACTGCCGCCAAAGTCCTACAAGATGTTGGTCACCAGGTACAAGATCTGGGGATGCCAGAATCCTGGGCCTCCAACTTCAAATTTAAGACAGAAGGGAATGAGAAGAGGAAGGTAGTGAGGGTTGTTGTTGTTCAGTCGTTTCAGTCATGTCCAACTCTTGGTGACCCCATTTGGGGTTTCCTTGGCAAAGATACTGGAGTGGTTTACTATTTCCTTCTCTGGCTCACTTTATAGATGAGGAAACTGAGGCAAACAGGGTTAAGTGACTTACCCAGGGTTGCCTGATCCCAAGCACCACTCTATCTACTGCACTACCTAGCTGCCCCAACAACAACAAAGAAATCAAGAAAATATAAAGGAGAGTGGACTGGATGAATGGCTACATCCCTGAGTCTTTAATTCCAAATCTTGTAAGAGAGGTCTAAGTTGGAATGGAGCTAGTGCCTGTAACTGGGAACTGGGATAGGGTGTGATAAGAATGAAATCTAAGGGGTGTGGTACTTGTGTAGGAATAGGGCTTAAGGGGAAACCTGATTTCACTAAGACTAGGCAGAATATATCTTTCTAGGTTACTGTGCTAGAAGCCTCTGGGCGAGTAGGTGGGAGAATTGAGACTCATCGAGTTCCTGGGGCAGAGTGGTATGCTGAACTCGGTGCCATGCGGATCCCTGCCAACCACAGGTAAGCAATTATTGTAATTGATTCCTAAATGGACATTCTTTATCCATTCTATCCCCATTCTCCCCTCTTGAATTCATACTTTAAACAGCTGCCAAACTTACAATTCTAAAACACAGATCTGATTATGTCATTTCCCTGGTCAGTAAATTTAAATGACTCCCTTATCCTTTTAAGATAAAATACATACGCATCTTTTGGCATTTAAAACCCTTCATAATCTCCTCCAACCTATCTCTTCAGACTCATTATACTTACCTCCCCCCGGCCACACACACACACACACACACACACACACACACACACAACACACACACACACACACTTCATTCTATTTCCAACCAAACTGACTTGTTGTTCCTCATATACAACATTCAGTCTTCCTTCTCTGGGCCTTTGTATAGTCTATCCCTCATGCCCGAAATATTCTCCCTCCTTGGAATCCTTAGGTCCCTTCAAGACAGCTCAAGTGCCACCTCCTTCTAAGATCCTTTCCTAATTTCTCCAGGTGTTAGTCAACAAGAATTTATTAAGCATTTACTATGTGCCAAGCACTGGGACACAAAAAAAGTAAAAAACAAAACCTGTTCTGCAGGAATTCACATTCTAATAATAGGGAAGACAACAAGAAAATGGCTATGTATATGCAGTATACGTTAGTATTTTCTCCCCACCCTCACCCCCATGCACAAACGCTTTGTATTTACTTCATATCTATTTCATATTTGGAGATAGTATGACATGGTGATAGAGAGGTGGCCAGGGAGTGAGGAGGAATGGGGCTCAAGCTCCATTTCTGACAGCATGCTAGCCATGAGTGTAAACAAGCTGCTTTACCCCTCTATACCTCAGGCACATCTTTAAAGCTGTAAATTGCAGAATTATTACAGATCTGCATTCACAGAGGTAGTTTCCTTATCAAGAACTCTCTATACCAATAAAATTACAGGTCCAAACAACATATTTTGTATTTGCTAGTCTGTACAAGCTACTTTCCCCCAATAAGATGTAAACTCCTTGAAGGCAGGGAGTATTCCCTGCATACAGCACAGGGCCTAACATCTAGGAGGCACTTCACAAATCCTTGTGGAATTAAATTGAAGATCTTTGAGACAAGGACAGGCCCAGGAGTAGAAAGGGAGAGAGTGCTAGAAGAGACAGCTTAAGGAAGAAGATAATGACAGGAAAAAAATCAAAAAAGACTTAAGGTCTGGACTATAGGGGAAGCATCTATTAAGTAACTTCTTATTGTTTGTCCTTTGTTCTCAAAGAGGACCATGACATCAGGGAGGTGATACCATGAAATGCAAGTTAATTGAATTTAAGTGAGGGAGGACTGTGCAAAGTCACCAGACTCACTTTCTCCTACCTGGACAGTAGCAAGATATAGATCAGCATGACTGAAACCCTGGATGCCAGGGGAGACCTTGGCTTTTTTAAGCTAAGATCTTTAACAGGTTTCAGTTTGACTAGGCAATGTCTATTCAGTGATTAAGACTAGGTAAGAAATGAGGCATTGATTAGTTTCTATTACCTAGTTTATACATATATCAGTCTGGGAGTGGAAGACCCTCAGGGTTTCTGACCAAAACAGAAACAACTGTTATTTACATTAACTATCAACCTGGTTATTAAGTGCCTACTATATATTTGGCACTATGCTAAGTGCTTTACAAATGTTTTTTTTTTATTTGAACAGTTGCTCAGTCCTAGACCAAGAGCCACGAGGTCTGTATTCAAATGGTAGATCTATCCTAATGCGTAGTGTGACCATTTCAAATCAAAACTTCCTGCCTCTGAGCCTGAATTTCCTCATCTATAAAATAAGGGATTGTAATGAATATTCTCTAAAATGCAGTCCATTCCAATTTTTAAACTCTATTATCAGTTCATGTGAATACAGAAGTGTCATTTGGAAAGTCTAAACCTTACTCTAAGTAAAAGATGTCATCATTCAGTTCCCTGATGATAGGAATAAGAAAAAAATATGTTTGCATCAGGGAAGAATGAGAGACCTTTCTAATAACACTAGAGATTCTGGGATGGGGAAAATGGAATCTGGACTATCTGCCTTCCTAGAGAATTATCAGAAGATATACCCTGATCTTTGTGGACTAAGATAGTAGGATACAGCTTCTGTATGGAAATAGGGAAATGGAAGGTAAAACCTCTAAGTAAGGAAATTTGATCTTCGGAAAAAGGAAAACTGAAAAATACTTCTCCAAATCAAATTCTCTCTAACACACACACACACACACACACACACACACACAATTCCTCTAAAGAAAACGGATTTTTCTGGGGCGGCCAGGTAGCACAGCAAGTAAGAGCACTGGCTCCAGTGTTGAGAAAACCTGGAGATCGAATCCCAGGCTCAGACACTTAGCACCCACCCAGAAACACCTGGCCGTGTAACCTTGAGCAAGTTACTTAACCCCAATTGCTTAGGGGCGTCCAGGTGGCTCAGTGAGTAAGAGCACCGGCTCCAGTGTCCTGGATCCAGATGACCTGGATCAAATCCGGGCTCAGATGCTCAGCACCACACCCAGAAATAACTGGCCGTGTAACCTTGAGCAAGTTACTTAACCCCGATTGCTTAAAAAAAAAAAAAAGAAAACGGATTTTTCTATTTAAAATGCTGAAAAATTCAAATACATAAAACATAATCACAGTAATACACATGGCATACTAAATAAATTAAATAAAATAGTGTTATTGTCAAGTAATCATTTCTTCACCAGCCATTCCTGTCTTGCCATGAAGAAATGAAAATTGAATTGGGAGTAGGAATAATGAGCAAAGGGAGCTGTGGTACATAGCATGCATTTTCTGTTTTCTTCCCACATGTACATGCAATATGTACATGTCTTTCTTCATGAACTCCTCTGACCTCTGCTTCTACCAGGTTTTCTCGTGAACTCATCAGTCAATTTGGGTTGAAGCTGAATGAGTTCTCCAGATATGATGACCGAACATGGGTCCTCATCAACGGAGTGCGTCGACGGACTGGGGAGGTACGAGCCAATCCTGACCTCCTTGGCTACCCTGTGCGATCAGATGAAAAGGGGAAAACAGCTGACAAACTGTTTGATGAATCTCTGAGAAAGGTAAGTCTTGGACAGAGTGGGGACATCCTAGGTAGGACCTACCCTAAGCACGCCAAGCAAAACTACAGAAGGCCTAGTCACAGTCCCCAAACTCAGGCTACTGCTATTTCTTAAAAGTTTAAACAGTACAAGTTTTCCCCCCTCTGGATATATTTCTGGTGAGAGTCCAAACCTATTCAGCATTTGCTCTATAATGTCCATTGTAATTAATGAATGAGTGAGTGAATAAATGAAAGAGAAAAATTTTAAACATTTACTGCCAGGTAAACACACTTGTAATCCCTACTACTGGGAGGCTGAGGCAGTTGAGCTTCGAAGTTCCAAACTATAAGACTAAAGTTGATTGGGTATCTCTCTGTCATGTGTTTGGCATCAGTATCCTGAGTCCCTCAAAATGAGAGGCTTAAAGAGGGGTGAATCGGCACAGGTCAGAAACAGAATAGATCAAAACTTCTGTGCTGATTGACAATGAGATCATCCAGTGAATGGTTGCTGTATTTAAGTCTGGGTGAGATAGGGATACATAGTCTCCCCAAAAAAAGCACTATGTGCTAAGCATTAAGGATAAAATCTTTTTAAAAAAAAATAGTTCTTGCTTTCAGGGAACATATACTAGAATTGAGAGAGATAACACATATAAACAAGTTCCAGCTTCTGGGCTAAGTCCTAGAGTTCCTAAGGTTTCAATAGCAAGACCTGGGAGAACTTGGTACACATTAGTGTCCATGCCACAACATGGGGTGCATGGAGAGGAGTGACCCACCACCAATAGGAAGGGGGAAGCATGCCTAAATATATTTACTAGATATACAAGAAGTCCTTACTCTCAGGGAATTTATGAGAGAGAAAAGGTCCTTCCCCCTTTTCAGGTTGTTTTCTAGCTAATGGGACAATCCCTACCTAAATTTAGGATGCTTCTTGGTTGATGAGGAAAGTAGCCACAACCACCAGGGAGCTTGCAATCTAATGGGGATGCAGGAAACACACAATACACATACAGCATCTCTTAAAAACACATCTACTCATGGTTTAACTGTTGACATTCTGTATGATTAATTATGCAACTCATGGTCCAAGAGCCCTCATAAAATCCACATTATTGCTAGACCATATGTGACACATAAATCTAATATTCAAAGTGTTTAATTAAGACATGAAACATAACAAATAGCATGTAGAGGAAACTTGGTTTAAAAAAAAAAGCATTCTCTTCAGTAATACACAAATGGATTCAATCTCTTATACCACTAGGGAAATTATTACCTAATTCCTCTGATTCCACATCACAACAGAAAAATTTACACAATTCAGAATATGCAGTCCCAGCAGTAGATACTTAGCATGCAGTGCCTTCTATCTCCCAGAATTTTGGTGGAAAATATATAGGGACAAGCTTGGGAATTTGATAAAGCCTAGGGACTCTAGTGTAATCAGGGTCCAGCTATGGCTCCTGAGTTTGGGAAGTTCATGTTCTAATGGACCTATATGCTCCCCTTCTTTCTCTTCCTCCATCTGTAGCCCCACTGCTTCCCTCAGGCATGACTAGTTCATAGCCACCCAGTAGTCCAACTTTTAAAATCTCCTTCCTTGTAGAGTATCACCTATCAATCACAATCCTGATGATATTACCATACTATAGCCAACCTAAGGATAGTGGAAAATGATGTCCTAATGTCACATCCAGTACCAGACAACACAGAACAAATACATTCACAAAACAAGTTTATGAATGCTGAGGGAAGAGCTGGTGGGAATCGGGGTATGAGAAAGTGAACAAAGAAGAAGATGGGAGTAAATCATGAGAAAAGTAAGAATTCCCTTCTCAACATTTTTTCTCCTCCCTTTCTCTGCCCCAGGTGGTAGAAGAGTTGAAAAAGAGCAACTGCAGCCAGATACTAGAAAAGTATGACTCTTTCTCTACTAAGGTCAGTTTCTTGATACCACTTAGCCCCATTGCCTCTCCTACTCTCCCCCTACCACTCACAATAATTGAGAAAAGATTGCAATTAACCAGATTTATCAGACTAGCACAAATCCTTACCAAGGTGGAATAGAGGTTGTACCTTAAGAATTCAACTTAATAAACCTTTATATATAGCACTTTAAGGTTTATAAAATGCTTACCTTATGACACCCCAGTTAAGGAGGCTGCACAAGCATTTTTATCTCCATATTGCAGGCTCTGAAAAGTCACATAAGTTACCTCCTGCTGTACAACTATCCCAGTCATACAGTGTGTCAGAATTGGAATTCGACTCCAAATCTCCTTTCTAAATCCAGACCCTTTTATACTCCACCACCCTGCCTCTCTTCTGTGGGAGTGAAAAGACCATGGGACCCCAGAGTCATTGCAAATCTGGAATGTCCTGGCCTGCACTGGCTGGATCAATCATGCTACATGGATTATCTGAAGGTTGTGTCTTTCCAGTTCAGACGCCTTTCCTTCTTGAGTGTCCTGCTTAAAATTAGAGAGATAGGATAGATATTATAATTTCTCACAAAGCAAAGATTTTCAACCTCTGATTTTCTTGCCCCTCTCCCCCTCTGTCATGGCAGGAATATCTGATTAAGGTGGGAAATCTGAGTCGAGGTGCGGTGCAGATGATTGGAGATCTCATGAATGCTGATGCTGGTTACTATGAAGCCTTCACTGAGACTTTAAGAGGAGCTATTTTCTTCTTCCACAACTCTCGGTGAGGTCTGGGACAGGATGGGCTAGAGAAGTGGAGAAGGAGGAGAAGCTTGGGAGAACTGACCTTTCATTCACCTAAATGTAGACAGCCACAAAACTAGGTAAAATGAGAAGGTTTAGAAGCTATCAAGCAATGACTACAGTAGGTAGTAGGTCAAATGGTACCTGTGTAGCAGGACCTAATGTGACTCTCTCTGGACCTTTCCTGTGATGCTGCACGGAAGTCAGTATAAATGGAGTGGGGAGAGCACTGGACTTGGAGTCATGAGCCCAGGTCCAAATCCTGGCTTTGCCATTTGTCCTCTTGTGACCTTGGGCAAGTCATTTCATTTGTCTGGGTTTTAGTTTCCCCAACTGCAAAATGAGGGAGTTGGATTAGATGAACTCTATTATTTTCTTCCAATTCTGAATCTGTCATTCTATGTGATCCCATGATCTTGGAAGGATTCTGGCTATTTGCTGCAAGGAGATGTTGCTGTCTCTGAGCAAGGGGAAAGAGAAAACAGGAAGAGGAAAGAGAAGACTTACCTGGCAGTGAGGAAAGGTGGTGTTAATGTACATATTACAAGCTGGAGGAGATTTTAGTATGTGTGTTTTTGTTTTGTTTTGTTTTTAATTGTGCTTTGATGCCTGCTCTCTTGGCATGAAATTATGGCTTCTAAAGGCCTATACCTATAAAGCTGAATCTCTGGCTGATCCCATGCTGAAAAGTGTTTGGGTATAAATTCCAGGACTGTTTATCTGTGGTCAGCAGATCAGCCTAGATAAGTGCACAGAGGCTCATGACCATAAGGTCATAATGAATTACTGCTGTGATCTATGTCAGTGAGGGGGAATATGAACACTCATTAAGTCAGAAATCCCTAAAATGTCAAAGTTTGTTTTGGAAAACAACTGGCAAGTCTTATTCTTTCATCTCTTTCTATTTCATGCCCAGGTTTATACATCCCTCTGAATGGTAAAACTAAGGGGCAGCAGTGCCTAAAGCTTGAAAAATATAGTATCAGGGCAAGTAAAATGAATAATTATAGCAACTGGTAGGCCAAAGATATAAACAGGTTAAAGAGTTAAGATAACCTGACTAAAGTCAGGACTCCAAATACTTCATAGCAATTCATCTATAATGGGTCATTAAAATCATGGAATGCTAGAGATGAAAGGAATCATTTTGTCCTATACACTGATTTGACAGATAAGAAAATAGTGGCCTAGATCATTTGAATGATTTGCTCAAGGTTACATAGAGCTGATGAAGGAATTAGGGCTAGAACTAGGTTTTCTGATTCTCTAATTATTTTTTTCCACTACACTATTTTTCCTAGATGTTTCAGGTAAAAAACTAACTTTTGAGAAAGATGTCATAGAAGGTAGCTACTAGGGTATAAGAGATTAATCACTTGTTACCACTGCCAGAAATTGAAAACTGGACAAGATAGACCTTTCTAACATAAATGCAGTTCCAGCTCCATATTAATACATATCCACAATTATAACTATCAGCATAATTATTCACCACAACTCTTCATCCACCATGCATGGATTTGAGAATTCTGTGAATGATTCATATAGAACATCCTTGGCTTTATATTTTCCCTCCTATAACAGGTCTTAAAGGATCAAACAATCTTCCCAAAACATACCAGGTAGGATAAAAGCATCAATACCTAAACAGGACCTTAGAAATCATCTAGTTACACTCTCATTTTACAGATAAGGAAAGATCTAGATATATCCTGTAAATTGTCCATGTCTATGACGTTTCCATTCTGCTATTTATCAGAGTGGGAAAAATAGCAAAAGAAGAATTGGAACCAACATCACCAAATTCCAGATCCATTGCTCTTTCTACTAAACCTCACTACTTCTAGATCAAGGGTTCTTAACCTAGAGTCTGTGAACACTTAAGAAATATATTTTGGGAAATGCATTTTAATATAATTAGTTTTCTTTGTAGGCCTATGTATGCTATTTTATACATTTAAAAACGTTATTTTGAAAAGTAGACAAAACAGGATAAGAACCCCTGTTCTAGACAAAGTCAATTTCAACCAAAATTAAATTTAAACTCATGCCTTCATATCCCAGAGGCCAAACATATTTTCCCTATTTTTCTTTCTTTTCCAGATATTGAAAAGGAGAACCTTAAGTTGTATGTCTTAGCCCAGTCAGTCATACTGGCACCCAAAATGCTGACAACCTCATGTTGTCAGACAATAGAGCAGTAAAAGAGTAGCCAACCTGTAGGACTTGAGACCTAATGAAGAGCTTTTTTGTGCAAACTTTGATGCACTATAAAGGGAGGGAAACGTCATTTTAAATTACATTCATACTATAATTACAAGTAACATTATATCCTTTGAAAGATCAAAAAAGACATTGTTATGTAGAGACATATAAAGATGTTAGCCAGCTAGTAATAAAGTCATTTTCATATCAAGATAGTTTAAGTATTTAGATATTTAAAATAATATCATGACCATTTGTCAATTATTTTCATGAATTCATGCTACTACCATAATCTAGGAAAACTAGGAAATTATCAGAGAGACAAATTTCAACTGAGTAAAAGGAAGAATTTTCTTATAGGTAGAGTTGTTTAAAAATAGAAAGGATTTCCTTTCAATCTGGTGAATTCCCTGCCATTGCTGGTGTTCAAAAACATCTGGGTAATAACCTGTTAAGACCATATAAAGGGGGTGGCCAGGTAGCACAGCGAGTAAGAGCACCGGCTCCAATGTCAGGATAACCTGGGGATCAAATCCGGGCTCTGACACTTAGCACCCACCCAGAAACACCTGGCCATGTAACCTTGAGCAAGTTACTTAACCCTGATTGCTTAAAAAAAAAAAGACCATATAAAGGAGAATCCTGCACTGTGTGGGAAGCTAATCTCCAAGGTCCTTTACAATTCAGAATGTCTAACAATCTGTCATTCTTATTCTATTGATTAAAATTCTTGTCTGCAATTTCTAATTGTATCAAAGCTTATGACTCAGTTAAAAAAAAACAAACTGGTGTGTGTCATATATGTGGTAATCCAGCAACTAATCCAGTACATATGGGTCTTCCTCCCACTTCTATGATCTCTTTGGGATCCAATCCTAGAAGTGGTATTGCTGGGTCAAAGGATAGGCACTTATTTATAGCCTTTTGGGCCAGTTCCAGATTTCTCTCCAGAAAGGTTGAATCAGTACACAACTTCACCAGCAAAGCATTGTATAGTTGTGTAGAAAGTAAAAGGAACAAGGTAGTGACCCTTAACTAGTTGGTAATATAAGCATGAGGAGGCCAGATCTTTGTTACCGTAAACTGGCAGGCTAACCTAGTACCAAAGTAGCACAGAGTCCATGAATACACACGCACACACACACACACACACATGTCCAGAACAAGGTGCCCCACTCTTCCATTCGCTAGGGATTGCCTTGTCAATTTCAAGAACCCCTCAGAGGACCTACTCCATGACTAAATCCATATCTGCCTCATCCTTTGCATAACCATCTCACCATGTTCATCCTCTTAGGTTTGAGGAAATTATCGGTGGCTTTGACCAGCTCCCGAAGGCCTTACATGACTCCCTCATCCCTGGCACTGTCCACCTCCACTCACAAGCAGAAGAAGTAATAAGGGATGGGAACTACGTCCATATTGTCCATCAGACACCTGACCCACTTCGGCCTCATGCCCACCTGACTGCCAACTATGCTATTGTGGCTACAACAGCTAAGGCTGCCCGGCTCCTCCACTTCCACCCACCTCTGTCTCCAGACAAAGAAGATGCCCTACGTTCAATCCACTACAACAGTGCCACCAAGGTGATCCTGGCCTGCACCAAGCGCTTCTGGGAGCAGGATGGTATTTATGGTGGGAAGTCCACAACAGACCGTCCCTCCCGATTTATCTACTACCCCAATCATGATTTTCCCAATGGAACTGGTGTCATTTTGGCCTCCTACACCCTGGATGATGACTCTACCTTCTTTGCTGCCATGGATCAAAAGCGGGTAGTGGATGTAGTGTTAGAGGATCTGGCTGCTATTCACAATCGCCCCAAGGAAGAGCTTCAAGCTTTGTGTCCCTACTCTGTGGTCAAGCGTTGGAACCAAGATGCCTACTCCATGGGCTGCTTTGCCTTCTTTACTCCCTACCAATATGTAGACTACTCCCAGGAGCTCTTCAAGCCTGAAGGGAGGATACACTTTGCAGGAGAACACACCACCCTCCCTCATGGTTGGATTGACACAGCCATCAAGTCTGGACTTCGGGCAGCCCAGAGTATCCAAGAAGCTGTGGGATTATTGAAACAAGATAAGGAAGCCAGGAAGGAGACTAGGCCTAAGAGTGAGTTGTAACCAGTGAAAAAGCACTTACATTGATAAGGTAGTATTGTGTATTATAGTGAAAAGAACCTTGACTTGGAATCAAGAAAGACTTGGGTTTAAATCTTACCTCTGGCACATTAGATATTTGTCTTAAGTCACTTAACTTTCTCAAAACTTCCACACTTTTCTCATCTGTAAAATAGAGATGACAGAGATGATAATACCTATTGGTTGGTATTATCTCACAGGATATGATATAAAAATATCAAAACAGGATGCTCACTTAAATCCAATTCACCTGTATGTCATGGCATCACCACCCTGATGTCATGGTCTTCTTAGAGAACGAAGGACAAACAACAATGACAATGATAATCAAATGAAACGGTGTGTACAAATGTGCTTCTGAAAATGTTAAAACACATTCTTGACCTACCATACATGTTTGTATCAGCAATGCCATATTCACAATGTCTATGGAGATTACAGATATGCTGATATAATTATCCATCACAAAATACATCATGCTTGTCATATAAGGGAATAAGCTGGAAAATTTATTAAGATACCAAAAGACTGAGTCCCAAAACCAGAAAGTGAAAGCCATCAGAGTAGTTATGACATTGGCACAGGTAGATAAAGTAGAAAGCACCCACATTTTCAAGCCTTTAAAACAGAACAGGCTACCTCAGGCAAAGGTCCTCCTCTCCCCACGCACAGCAACCACCCAGCGTCCTGGAAGCGCGCTCCCAGCAGCTCCGGCCCCTGGCAGTCCTCAGCAGGAGTCCTTAGCAGGAGTCCTTAGCAGAAAGTCCTTAGCAGTCCTAACTCAAAAAGGGCTTTGCGTTGCCGCTGCCTCTGCTGCTGCCGCCGCCATCGCCACCACCGCCAGCCACCGCAGGAACGCTAGCTTGGCTTTTGCTTTCTCTGGCTTTCGCTTTCCCTGGCTTTCGCTTTCGCTTGCTCCACCCCTTCCTGCTACGTCAGCACGTCCAATGGGGCATGGAAGATCTTTAAATCCCATAACCCTTACATTCGGCCCCAAGATCTTTGATGTCCCTTACTTGGCAAAAATACAGTAGGAATAACTGGTGTCAACAAAATTTCACAACAATATAACAAGAATAGCACACAATAAACACAGAAAACCATATTTTAGGGTGGGGCTTCAGCACAAGCTCCCCATCATTCCCCCCACCCCGAACAAATGGGGCCCCAAAATCTTGTGGTAATGGGTGAAGGTCTCTTCTTCTATGGCTACTTGCTGCTGAAATCGGATGTAGAGCTGTCCCTGTCCTAAGGGGTCCCATTTGAGAGGTCAGTTCTTAATATGCTTGATGCCAGGTCCAAGGGTGACACATCACAGTTGCAGACAGGGGGTGACATCCAGCTTAAGCTATCAGGCATCTACAGGTGGAGGGTACCAAGCCTGCGGAAACAAATCTAGCAAACAAGGTGAACAGACAAAAAATCAAGAAGAAGCAAAGAGACAATAACCAGACTATTGTAGCCTCACTCACGGTAGAATAAATGACTTAAGGGTACAATTTTGTAATCATCTTCTCCAGAATAAACAATAGTTACAGTGTTATCCCTCCCATGTGCTATAATCTCTGCAGCCTTTGGAACATCATCTGGCTTCTGTTTTACCCATACTTTAGCTCCTGATTTTATTCTATCAGTAGAACCAAATCCTTCAGTTCCTCTGACAGTTATTTTGGGAGGAGGGTCAGTTTTTACAAGTGGTATTGTTTTACAAGGAACGATAATCACTTGAACTATCCTATCATTTTTGTGAATCTGTATGGGCCCTTCACCTAAATTCTGGAATGTTACAACAATTTCTCCTTGATAATTAGAATCTATTACTCCAGCCAATACATGTATTCCTTGAGCTGCTAATCCTTATTTGGGCAAAATCTGTCCAAAGTGATTTTTAGGGATTCTTATGCATATCCCAGTGGAGATTTTTCTTATTTCTTTTCTGTCCAACCAAAAGTCCTCTAAACAATGTAAATCATACCCCACTGAACCAGGTGTTCCTGGGTATGGTGCTGGGACATCTGGCCTCAAGGTCCAATACTCAATATTTGGGATCTTATGTGTTTGTTGTTTTCTAATTTGCAGATTGGGGGTCATCATTCTGGCTAGAGGTGTACTTCCTCCCAATCAAATTACGTAAAGCCATGAACAAATTATCCTTCCAATGTTGATATGAATTATTGGAACTTAACTTCCTCAACTGTTCTTTCAGTAATACATGCATTCTTTCAATTAATCCAGATGCTTCTGGATAATATGGAATATGATATATCCATTCTATATTGTTTAGTATACAATACTTCTTCATTTCATTGCCTTTGAAATGTGACCCATTGTCACTTTAAAACTGCATCGGGGTTCCATAATATAGACTTATGAGATCTAGAGTTTTACAAGTGTTTTTCTGGGTTGCATTCTTATAAGGACAAGCCAATAGTACACCTGAATAGGTGTCAACACAAGTACATATAAATCTGCATCCTTTATCCAGTGGTAGTGGACCAATATAATCTATTTGCCAGATTTGGGCCAGACTTTTCCTCTTGCTATCTCTCCAGTTACTACCCGAGGAACAGTTCGCTCCTTTTCCAATTGACATATATGACATTCTTCTGCTATCTGTTTTAACAGTGAATGAGAGATACTAATACCTCGATCTTGTGCCCACTGGTGTGTGGCCTGGACCCCCAAATGGCCTGCTGTTTGGTGGACCCATTTTGTTAATACCGGGTCATCAGTTGTTGTCAAAGTAGGGACAATATGTTCAGTAGAGATCTTTGCCAGTCGATCAGCATGGGCATTGTATTCACGTTCTGGTGTGGTGAGGGCCACATGAGCATCTACATGAAAAACTGACAATTCAGTGACCAAAGACATGTTTCAGATATCTTCCCATAATTCTTTGCCCCAGACTTGTTTGCCACGAATTTCCTAATTTTCATTTTTCCACATTGGCATCCATGTAGCTAACCCATTAGCTACCGCCCATGAATCAGTGAATATATGACACTGTCCTCCTTGTTCTAGTTTGATGGCTTGATATACTGCCATAAGTTCAGCATATTGGCTACTTGCACCTATCCCAGTACTTTCCAAAGTCCTTCTAGTACATGGGTTATAGGCCACTGCTTTCCAATGTCTTTTTTTGCCCCAAATATTTTGCTGTCCCATCAGTAAACCATGCATGTCTCTTTTGTTCCTCAGTTAATACATAATATCCCTCATTCCATTTTACAGTGGACTATACCAACTTGCATTGGCTCAGAGGGTGTGTCATTCCTCTCAATTTCTATGTTTGCTACAGATTCATGTAGAGCAGAGACTCCGCTTTTGCCTGTTTTCGCTCTATTTTGAATATACCACTTCCATTTGATTATACTAGCCTCTTGGGCATGTCCAATTCTGTGAGACGCTGGGGTTCTCATTACCCAGGTCATAATTGGGATTCCAGGTCTTAATATCACTTCATGGCCCAGAGTCAGTTTTTCAGTCTCCACCAAAGCCAAATTCAGTAGCTTTAATTCATCTAACTGTTCAGCCACAATCCTGTGACAAATAGTGGGGCTATGTATGTACCCTTGTGGCAAGTGGATGGAAAAATATTGTCTACCCTGCCAAGTGAAAGCGAATTGGTCCCATTGTTTAGGGTCTATTCGGATGGTGAAGAAGGCATTTGCCAAGTCAATAACTGCATACCAAGTCTCATTATATGTCTGGATCCTTTCTATTAAGGTGATGGTATCTGGAACAGCAGCATACAAAGAAGGAGTCACCTTATTCAACTGTCTATAATCCACAGTCATTCTCCATGTCCCATCTTCTCTCTCGAGGCAATTTGTCTTGTCCCCATTCCCCTAAATCACTTAATTGTGAAATCTTATCCAGCACCTCTGAAAGAGGGTGCCCTATTTCTCCAATTAATAGAGTCAGAATTAGGTGTTTATATGCAGGAGGAGCCATCTTCACTATGATGTTTCTATGAAGAACTCCTAGGGGGGTATAATAATATGCATTTGCATCTCCAATCATGATAGCAGTTTTCATTACCTCCTCCTTTAGCTTTCTCATACAGTCTCTAAGTAAGTACCAGGGTCTGTCTCCCCTAGGCCACATAGATTCAGTAGGATATTGCTTTTTGCATCCTTCTGCAGCTAAGGCTAGCAGATTAGTTTTGTTGTTACCTCCTTGTATATGGTGATCCCTAAAAGCTTGGTGTACAAAAGGATTCTGACTGATACTTATGAATTTTAAACAGTCCTCATTGTCCAGTGTTATTCCTCTGGTGCCTTCATCAGTGATTCTTACTATCCAAGACACTAAAGACTCCCCCATTCTTTGGGTGAATCTACTCAATATATCAGTGATCTCCTTTTGAGTGAAATCCTCAATTATCTCCCTGGACTCTGTTTTGCCCCAGTGGTTCTCCTGTCTTCTTCTTTATATGGGGAGAGCTTCTACATTAGAAGACTCCTCATCTAACCTTGCTCCATTCTCCTCACACACATTCTCCTGGAAGCTGTCAGGGCAACTCTTCCCAGCCTGTACAAAACCTACATGCACATTCCTTCGGCTAGTTTTTTGCTTCCTTTTAGCTACGTGAACAGTAGCTTATTCCTGGACCTCATGAGTCCCTCTAGTCTGCTCTTCTGAATGCTGTGACACAGAAGAATCCTCAGGCAAACTAGCTGACTCCCTAGCCATCCAAGCTCTTTCCTCCAGCAGCTTATCCCTACTTTTACACATAAGGCGATAACTTGTTAGCAGCACCCAGCCTCTCCTGCACACTCCTGCCAGTTCTTTGCCTGGTTCTATGGGTATTGCTTTCAAACATCTTTCCAAATCTCCAGGTTCTCCCTCTTTTAGCCTTAGTTCCCAGTTTTCACAGGGCCCTGTGCTTTTAGCCCATTCTCTGGCTAGAGAGGAATAAGGCAAATCCTCCCAACCTGGAATAGCCATTTCTCCCTCTAAAGCCCCACTGCTTCCAAATGGAGGCCTGACATTTTGTGATCCTATCCTGGTCGCCAAATGTATCAGCAATGCCATATTCACAATGCCTATGGAGATTACAGATATGCTGATATAATTATCCATCACAAAATACATCATGCTTGTCATATAAGGGAATAAACTAGAAAATTTATTAAGATACCAAAAGACTGAGTCCCAAAACCAGAAAGTGAAAGCCATCAGAGTAGTTATGACATTGGCACAGGTAGATAAAGTAGAAAGCACCCACATTTTCAAGCCTTTAAAACAGAACAGGCTACCTCAGGTAAAGGTCCTCCTCTCCCCATGCACAGCAACCACCCAGCGTCCTGGAAGCGCACTCCCAGCAGCTCCGGCCCCAGGCAGTCCTCAGCAGGAGTCCTTAGCAGAAAGTCCTTAGCAGTCCTAACTCAAAAAGGGCTTCGCGCTGCCACTGCCTCTGCTGCTGCTGCCGCCATCGCCACCACCGCCAGCCACCATAGGAATGCTAGCTTGGCCTTTGCTTTCTCTGGCTTTCGCTTTCACTTGCTCAGCCCCTTCCTGCTATGTCAGCACGTCCAATGGGGCATGGAAGATCTTTAAATCCCATAACCCTTACAATGTTCTTGGCTGATTTCCTTATCATAGAGATGGGTTGAAGAGACCTGCCTACAATTTGTCTCTCCTTTGACACAATGGTTTACATCTGTGAAATCGATGCCTGGGTAATATTTTCAGCTGAGGAATAAAGAACAGAGAAAAATCAGGTGAAGATCAAACCCCAAACATTGTTCTAAGAAGCTCTACATTTTGACCAACTGAGCTAATTAGCCAGTAACTAGCAATAGTCTTTTAACAAAGACATCACATTGTAGTTCATTAATCACATTTAAATGTCAGCTAGTACAAAATATGTATTCTAAGGGGATTCACTGACCTAATATTAGTGTTTATTAACCAATAAACCACATTTGCAATTAACACAATAAATAGGTAACAAATTGAAATCTGCTAATTGGACAACATAATATGCATTCTAAAAACTAGGAGACTTTCTGTCTTTCTTGGAATTATAAGCCTGCTTTGTCTTCACACCTTTCCCTTAACATGGATCCCACTGCAGTCATCCTGCCTCTCATCCTGATACTTCAGCAACTTTTCTTTCCATATTAAGGTCCTGAGAGATGAAGGAACAAACAGAATAAATAGGAACAGGCAGACAGGGGTTTGGGAGATGGAGGCAACCTAATGAGTTGGAGTCATTCTTAGCAACCCAGTTTTAATTGTATCATTAATCACTCCCTCTAGGGACACAAAAAGGTGTGCAAGAGGACAGAAGGAATAAGGAAGGATGGAATATGGAGTGACTGATAGTCTCCTGGCCAACTCAAAGAGAATATTTCACAATTGTCTAAACTTCTAGATTTGTTGACTTAGGTGAACCCTGTCATTCTTTCTCCCACCTTTTGGGTCAGTGCTCAAGCATTTTTCCACCACAAGCATACTCTCCCCCTCTAATCTGTTAAATCCTTTTAACCAGAAGCAGTTTCTGGAGACCACAGTTTACAACATTTAAGATATCATCATCTTTTTTTTGGAGGGCAATTGGGGTTAAGTGACTTGCCCAGGATCACACGGCTAGTTTTTGTGTTAAGTGTCTGAGGCCGGATTTGAACTCAGGTCCTCTTGACTCCAGGGCCGGTACTCTATTCACTGTGGCACCTAGCCGCCCCTAGATATCATCTTAAAGTGCCTGTTCTATACAGTACTTTTTCTTCTCTCCTCAATATACTTATACCAACTTTTCTCCCTTCCCTCTCAGGAGAAAACTTGACCTTGTACTTATTTGAAAAAATTAAGACTAACCTCTCCTCTCCTGTTTCACACTTCAAATCACCTCAATATCACCAGTCTCACCAGTTTTATTAGTTTAGGTGACCTTTCTCCTTGCCCTCTATTTATGCCCCTAATCAAGTCCCCTTTTGTCTCCTCTGTCAATTTGTTCCTTTGACCACCCACTTTCTCTTCATAATTTTCTTTAATTTTAAATCTCTCCCTCTCCCGCTGCTTAGATCTCCCTGTTCTTAGAAAATTTCACCCCAACTTCCTTTCAATTATCCTGTATCTTTCCCTTTCTCAAGCAGACACCTAGAAAAAGCTTTCTATAGTCACTTCACCTCCAATTCACTTCACTTTTGCAATGACTTCTGTCCCCACTATTTAACTAAAGCTTTTCTTTTAAAGTTCACCAGTGATCTTGTAATTGCGAAATATCTAGGGTACTCTCTTCTCACCTGTGGGGCCCACAAAACAGCTACCCCAGGATAGTTGCTATTATTCAAAATCCTAATTCCGTGTGCCTCCAGAGAAGCCTTTGGTTTTTTTTTTTCTCTAGTTAACCAAGACATTATTACAAAGCAAATGTATTTGATACCTTTAGAGGTAGCTAGATGGAGCTGTGACATGGAATCAAGAAGACCAGAGTTGACATCAGATACTGGGTAAGTCATTTAACCTCTACCTCAGTTTCCTCATCTGTAAAATGAGGATAATAATATCATCTACCTCCAAGGGTTTTTGTGAAAATAAAATGAGGTATTTGTAAGGCTCTTTGAAAATTTAAAGCACTAATAAATGCTACTTAATATTAGTAGTATAGTATAACAGAAAACCATAATAATATAGTTGTATAGTATAGTTTAATACAATATTCTAATAGTATAGTAAGAAAAATTGCAATGAGACATTCCTCCTACAAATCCAGAGCATAATCTACCACAAATACACATATCATCTATGAGAAGAGTGGGCATACATAGGTATCATGCATGGAAGCATACCATAGGGAACATATGTTCATAAGATTCATTTGTAGAAGGAAAATTCACACTTCTTTAGCTGCAGGACTACTAATATCTTCTTTCTGCTCTCACTGGGCTCTCTCCCACTAGATATGGTAGCCCCATTGGGCATATTGCTAGTTACTTGATGACATAATCTTTTCTGGATTTCATCTTTTGGGGCCACTTTTAGATTATTTCAGCCCCAATCTGCTACAGTAGGTATCTAGAACCTCTTGTTAAGAGCAGATTAACTTCTCTTTAGCCAACACACCCCACTAACAAGAGCTACTTGGTGTGATTCTGGGTTAGGATTCAGGTTTTTTTTTCTTTTTTTACCACTAAGTCTGGATTAAAATAAGACTTTTTGACTTTAGATGACACTTCTGTAGTCTACTATTTGCTATGTTCATAATACCTGGTCTCACTCAGATTTTGCTGAGGGGCAGAGCACATACATGCTAGATTAGTAACCATAAATCAGCCCCATCATTTGATATCATGACCAAATAACCTAACTGCTCTGAATCTCAGTTTCCTCATCTATAGAATGGGAAGGTTGTTGGGGGTGGGGAAAGAGATCATCATTTTAGAGCTGGAAGGAATTTTAGGGGTTATCCAATCCAGGAGTGGGGAACTCAAGGCCACATGAGGTCCTCACAGTCCTCAAGAGAGGCACTTTGAAAGTTTGGATTCAGTCAAAGGGTCGCACTTAAGGATCTAGGTGACATGTGTAGCCTAGAGGTCGCAAGCTCCCCACTACTCAATCCAATCCCCTCATTTTCACAGAGGAAGAAACAGAGCCCCTTCCAACTTCTAAGTCACTGTTCTTTCCACTGTATCATACACTGTTTTGTAACCATAAAGCCAAGTCAAGAAATCAACGTTTACTGAGAGCAAAGGTGGCAAGAGCTGGAAATACAGAAAAAGACAATAACAGCCCCTGTCTTCAAGGAGCTCACAATATAAAGTGGGGGGGGGGGGGGGCGGGAGATGGAAAGACAACTTGCAAACAACTACATACAAACATGGCATATACCGAGTAAATATGAAATAATCTCACAGGGAAGGCAATAATAACAATAAGGAGTCCATAAAAGGCTGCGTACATGTTGGCTGCTTCTTGAGTTATCTCCAGTCTGGGTGTTACTGTGAAGAGTTAGAATTTGGCCTGGTTACAGCTGAGAGATTGAATCGCGTTTAGTTACCTGAGGAGAACGACTAGGGGGGTTCGGTCTCCTGAGTGCTTCCATTGCTCAGATCCCTCGGTTTCGTCGGTTCCGGATATCGAGGCAATCCCCTCTTGCAGCTGTTCCTCTTTGTGTGCTTCCCTTCGCTCTGCCTCCAGTCCGGTCCCGACTGGATGGAAAAAGCAGAGCACAGAGAAAGGGAATGAGGAAAATTGGGGACCAGGAGAGACTGAGGTGAGCAACGTTTGAGACAAACACAAGCAACCCAAACCCTAGGCTTATAGAGACCCACGCACCACCAGAGAAGCTCAAAAAGCAGGTTGTTATGTTGATTATGACTTTTGATAATTTTTTTTAATCCTATGTATGTGGTACTTACGTATCACTGGTAGAAGGGGAGGGAAACTATCGTTGTGTCAGAAGTGGGATTTGAACACATGCCCCCAAACGGAGACCAGATCCCCCTTGTGGGGAAGAAGACTCCTTGAGTCTGGCGCCTTAGGCCACTCAGCCTTCCTGACACCCAACAAGCCAGTCTGCTAAAGGGTTAGGAAATCTGAAAGCCTCCTGAAAGGGCTTGCTGCTGATTAACAGCAGAGAAGGAGTGGGGGAACATGGAGGGAAGTGTTGAGAAGTTTTCACTCCCCCCCCCTCTGCCCCTCCCCCCCCACAAATTTGCATTACTAAGAAGTTAGTCATCACACATCGGTGGCTGTTACTGTGTACAATGTTCCAGTTCTGCTCACTTCACTCAGAGTCAGTTCATTCAAGTCTTTCTGGGTTTATCTAAAGTCTGCCTGCTCATCATTTCTTGTAGCACAAAAGTATTCCATTATATTCATATACCACAACTTGTTCAGCCATTCCCCAATTGATGGGCATTCCCTCAATTTCCAAATTTTTTGCCACCACAAAATAAGCTGCTATAAATATTTTTTCTCAATCCCTCTTAATTCTAGTGTCTTCCCTGATAATTATTTTCTTTTATCCTGTATATAACTTCTTGGCATGTGTTAATTTGCTTGTTGTTTCCCTTATTAGATTGTGATGAGATCCTTAAGGGCAGAGATTCTCTTTTACCTCTTTTTGTTCCCCCCCGCCCTTAGCAAAGTGCCTGGCATATAGTAGGTGATGAGAGATGGCTCCCAATAGGTTCAGCAGGAACTGTGATCTTATCTAAGACCAGAAAGCCTGAGATTCAGTCTTGAAAGAATTCAGCTCAAGCCAAATTGGAGTCAGAGTTGTAAAAGTTTATTATACGCCTTACAGCGGGCAAGGATCCTTAGGGGACCTGCAACCTCAAAGGGGTAGAATTAAGATTTTTATAGGAGAATCCCTAGTAGAACCCATGCCAATTATGCTAACTAGGTGATTAAGGGTGGGATTAGGGAGGAGTTAAGGTGGGGCTAGTGTTTAAAGGAACATGAATTTTTAATATAACTGCACAGGTGTATTGCCCATGATTCACTGGGAAAAAGCCCAGGGGGGGGGGGGCTACCTGGAGGTGTGGTTTTAGGCTTGAAAGGTCACTAAGTCAGCTAGCAGTCAAGGACTGATGGAGAAGTGCCCAGTCTGCCACCCATCAGTGTCATGTTTGACAAGATTGATGTCTGGGAACCAAGGCTAAGGAGTTAATCCAGAGATAGGGTCCTGAAGGATTCATTGAGGCAGCCAAGGAGTCAACCTAGAGATAGGTTACCGAAGGATTCATAGGGGCATCGGGACACTATACAAGGGGGAGAAAATAGTTGCCTAAACTGGAATGTTTATAGATACTTTAGTGAAGGATTCATAAGAATAGTTTGTTATTGTTCCAAGCTAAGATAGTTGTTGCTGCGCAGAGTTAATGCTCTGAAGCTGGGGAGGGGGGGAGGAGGTATGAAGTGTGATTTTACAAACTGCTTTTACAGACTGATGTTACAAAGTGGTATTACAAATTGATTTTACAAACATAGATCCCAAGCATCCCATCAGTAGGTACTTAATAAATGTTTATTGACTGCTTATTGATTGACTCTGTCAAAGGCTCAATTCCCCACTGTGGCTGTGTCTCCCTACCCCCACTCCCTTTTTGAAGACCTGTGACTAACACTCTCAGTTCCATTTAGCCACCCAACATTAGATGAGTTTTACAAAGGTACATTTTCTTTGAAGACATAACAAGAACAAGTATACAAATATTATCTCCAACACTTGAGGACATTAGCCTATACTAGGCCTGCACAACATTTGTTTGCAATGAAAAATCTCATCCAAAATTTAATCAAGAATCTGGAGATCTCTTAGGATAGGAACAAGAATTTATTCTCTTCCCCAGTGAAGAGGGTGGTCTTCCCCATGAACAATCATGAGGAAGAGGCACTTTACAAAAGGCAGGACAAGAATTTATACCCTAATGGGGTCCCTTCTCCTATTGGTTGGGGGGTTGGGCTCAAGTCTCCTTGAAAAAATCTTCCCCAATGGTAAACCACAGAGTAACCTGCCAAGGAGGCTGATTGACAAGAAGGGAAAGGGAGGAAGGGGCCTGAAGAGGCAGGAAATCTGAAAGCCTCCTGAAAGGGCTTGCTGCTGATTAACAGCAGAAGAAGGAGTGGTGGAAGGGAGAGGGAAGTTATGAGAAGTTTTCACTTCCTCCCATACACATTCAACCCACAGATCACTTATGACTGTGCTCCTTGGGGCCCTCAAGATTATTTCATATGGCTCACCAAAAATGTAAAACAGGCCTGCACCTGCCCTATACACCACACTACCTTGTCCTCTGCAGTCACACCCAGAAAAAGGTGAGGATGGGACTGAAAATTTAGCTCAGTTCCCACATGGCATTGGTTCGAACCAAGTTCGTGTTCAGACGTGGAATAACTGCTGGATGTGCCTTGTGTCTCAACTATCATTTGGATAGCCCCTGAAGAAAGGTTGCTAGTCGGAAGACAACCCCTGCCATCGAAGAGGCCCAGATGAGGCTTGATCCAACCTAGAGACAAGTTGACCCACCAACCACAAGGGCCACTGCCACGCCTATCACCTCAGGGCTGGGACTGGACAGAGCAGGGTAACAGTCAAATGCAGGGCCCCTGGCAAGGGCAGCAGCTACTCCTGGGACCACAAATCCATAACCCAGAAATTTAAAAAGCCCCTATCTGGACTTCCAGGGACCAGGATGGCAGAGTGAACCCAGACTGCTCCAATCCCACCCTATCTGACCCTGAAAATATAGTAATTATTGCCCCAGGGCCAAATTTTAAACAGTAAAGGCTTGGGAACCCTAGAATAAGGGCATGGCTAGGGCCCTGCCTCAAAATGGGTAGAAATCAGACTGCAAAGACAAAGACTCTGGAGTCCTACTATCATGAGAGGGAGGAACCAAATTCAGAGGGAGACAGTGTTAACTCCACAACCACAGCTGAAACCTCAACAGGGAACTGGTCTTAAGCACAGAAAGCATTTTTAGATGAGCTCAAAAAGAACATTGAAAACCAAATCAGAGAGATAGAAGATAAGATGAATAATTCTTTTAAAATCAAAATTGCAAAATTAGAAAAACATTACCATGAAGAAAACAGCTCCTTAAAAAGAAAAAAATATGGAAAAGGAGCTAGAAAAAACTAACAGAGGAAAATAATTCACTAAAAACTAGAATCAACCAAATCGAAGTGAATAACTCTATGAGGAACCAAGAATTAGTCAAACAAAACCTCAAGAATAAAAAATTAGAAAAAGAGGCAAAATACATCAATGGAAAAATAACTGACCTGGAAAACAGGTCCAGGAGAGATAATATGAGAATTATAGGGCTACCAGAAAATCATGATGAAAAAATGAGCATGGACAACATATTCCAAGAGCTCATCAAGGAAAACTGCCCTGAGATACTAGAACCAGAGGGTAAAATAGAAATCGAGAGAATCTACCAGTTACCTTCTGAAAGACATCCGAAATTGAAAAGTGCAAGAAATGTTGTGGCCAAACTCCAGAACTACCAGGTAAATGAGAAAATACTACAAGTGGCTCAAAGTACTACAAGAAAGAAACAATTCGGGGGTGGCCAGGTAGCACAGTGAGTAAGAGCACTGGCTCCAGTGTTGGGATGACCTGGGGATCAAATCCCAGGCTCAGACACTTAGCACCCACCCAGAAACACCTGGCCATTGCCACCTTGAGCAAGTTACTTAACCCCGATTGCTATAAAAAAAAAGAAAGAAAGAAAGAAAAAATTCAAATGTCAAGGAACCACAGTGAGAATCACACGGGATCTGGCAGCCTCTACACTGAAAGATCTGAGAAAGTGGAATACAATTTTTCACAAGGCAAAAGAGCTCAGGTTACAATCAAGGATCACCTACCCCTCCAAAACGAACATATTCTTCCAGGCAAGGAGATGGTCATTCAATGATATAACAGATTTCCAGACCTTCCTAATGAAAAAGCCAGAGCTCAATGGAAAATTCAACTTCCAATTACGAGACACAAGAGAGACATAGAAAGGTAAACAAGGAAAACACACACACACACAGATAGATACATACACCCTGTTGTTCAATAAGAACAAATGGTTTGTAGACAAGTAGAGGGTATGAGTATAAATTACACAAAATGACGATAAAAAAATACCTTATTAAGGGCTACAAAGGGACTGCAATGGAAGACGAGGAAAGAATGAAGTAGTAAAGGGTAAATTATGCCACACAAAGAGGCATTAAAAAATATAGCAGAGGGAAAGAAGGGAGGGAGATGAGCATTATATGAGCTTTTCCCTCATTGGTTCTGGTGCAAGGAGGGAATAACACAACTAAATAAGCATAGGGCTCTATCAAGAAGAGACACAAAATGTATCATAATACAGGGAAAGAGGGGAGGGAGAGGAGCTTTTCATGAAATCTGTTCCTCTCACTCTTGGTTTGAAGAAGAAATAAAATACTACATTAAGTATAAAAATATCCTATAGGCAGTAGGAGGGGGGAAGGGAAAAGAAATGGAGGGGGGGTTTAGAAGGGAGGAAAGAATTAAGGGGGAAGGGGAGGAAAAGGGAGGGGGCCTGATAAGAAGGGAAGACTGAGGGAGGCTGTGGTCAAAAGGAAAATTCTTAAGGAGGGAAAGGAATAAGGGGAGAAAAATAAAAGCATAAATAGGGGAGGGAATAGGATGGAGGGAAAGAGACAGATAGTAATCATAACTGTGAACATGAATGGGATAAACTCTCCCATAAAATGGAGGTGGATAGCAGAATGGATTAAAAACCATAATCCTACAATATGCTGTTTACAAGAAAAACATCTGAAACAGAGGAATACACACAGGGTAAAGGTTAAAGTCTGGAGTAAACTATATCATGCCTCAGTTAAGGTAAAAAAAAGCAGGGGAAGCAATCCTTATCTCAGATAAAGCAAAAGTAGATCTAATTAAAAGAGATAAGGAAGGAAACTATATTCTGCTAAAAGGAACCATCCAGAATGAAGCAATATCACTACATAACATACATGCACCAAATGGTATAGCATCCAAATTCCTAGAGGAGAAGTTAAGGGAATTAGAGGAAGAAATAGATAGCAAAACTATACTAGTGGGGGACCTTAATCTCCCCCTCTCTGAACTTGATAAATCCAACCTCAAAATAAACAAGAAAGAAGTTGAGGAGGTGAATAGAATTTTAGAGAGAGGAGGTATGATCTCTGGAGAAAACTGAATGGTGATAAAAAGGAATATACTTTCTTCTCAGTGGTATATGGCACATACTCAAAAATTGACCATATACTATAGTGTATATAAAAACCTCACAATTCAGTGCAGAAAGGCAGATATATTAAACGCATCATTCCCAGATCATGATGCAATAAAAATTATATGCAATAAAGGGCAATGGAAAGATAAACTAAAAACTAATTGGGAACTAAACAATTTAATCCTAAAGAATGAGTGGGTTAAACAAGAAATTATAGAAAACATCAGTAACTTCATTCAAGAGAATGACAATAATGAGACAATGTACCAAAATTTGTGGAATGCAGCAAAGGAGGTTCTTAGGGGAAGTTTGATATCCCTGAGTGCATACGTGAATAAATTAGAGAAAAGGGAGGTCAATGAATTGGGCATGCAATTGAAAAAGCTAGAAAAAGAACCAATTGAAAATCCACAGTTAAGTACTAAATTAGAAATAATGAAAACCAAAGGAGAGCTTAATAAAATTGAAATTAAGAAAACTATTGAATAAATAAATAAAATTAAAAGCTGGTTTTATGAAAAAACCAATAAAATTGATAGAGCCTTAGTCAATATGATAAAAAAAGAAAGAAGAAAACCAAATTATGAGTATCAAAACTAAAAAGGATGAATTTATGTACAATGAAGAGGAAATTAAAATAATAATTAGGAATTACTTTGCCAAATTCTATACCCATAAATTGGACAATCTTAGTGAAATGGATGAATATTTACAAAAATATAAGTTGCCCAGATTAACTGAAGAGGAAATAAATTACTTAAATAACCCCATCTCAGAAAAAGAAATTGAACAAGCCATCAATGATCAACCTAGAAAAAAATCTCCAGGGCCAGATGGATTTACTAACGCATTCTATTAAACATTTAAAGAACAATTGACTCCAATACTCTACAAACTGTTTGGGAAAATTAGTGAAGAGGGAGTCCTACCAAATTATTTTTATGACACAAACATGTACTGATACCTAAATCAGGAAGAGATAAAACAGAGAAAGAAAATTATAGACCAATTTCCCTTATGAATATAGATGCAAAAAATTTCAAATAAAACATTAGCAAAGAGACAACAGCAACTTATCACAAGAATAATGCACTTTGATCAGGTAGGATTTATTCCAGGAATGCAAGGATGGTTTAATGTTAGGAAAACCATCAGTATGATTGATCATATCAACAATAAAACTAGCAGAAACTACATGATTATCTCAATAGATGCAGAAAAGGCTCTTGACAAAGTATTACATCCATTCCTATTAAAAACACTAGAATGTATATGAATAAATGTAGCCTTCCTTAAAATAATAATTAGCATTTATTTAAAGGCATCATCAGGTATTATATGTAATGGGGATAAGATAGAAGCATTTTCAATAAGATCAGGGGTTAAACAAGGGTGTCCACTATCACCCTTCTAATTCAGTCTGGTACTAGAAATGTTAGCAGTAGCAATTGGGAAGAAAAAGAAATCAAAGGAATCAAATTAGGCAGAGAAGAGACCAAGTTATCACTCTTTGAGATGATATGATGATATACTTCGAGAATCCTAAAGAATCAAGTAAAAAACTACTTGAGACAATAAATAAATTTGGCAAAGTTGCAGGATATAAAATAAACCCACATAAATCCCCAGCATTCCTGTATATTTCTAATGAAATCCAACATCAAGTGGCAGAAAGAGAAACCCCATTTAAAGTTACTGTAGACATTATAAAATATTTGGGAACCTACTTGCCAAAACAAAACACTTTTCACACAAATAAAGTCAGATCTAACTAATTGGAAAAATATTAATTGCTCATGGCTGGGTCGAGCTAATATAATAAAAATGACAATTTTACCTAAATTAAATTACATATTTAGTGCCATATCAATTAATTTACCAAAAAAAACCTACTTTATAGAGCTAGAAAAAATAGTAACAAGATTCATTTGGAAGAATAAATGGTCCAGAATATCAAGGGAATTAATGAAAAGAAATGCTAGGGAAGTTGGACTAGCTATACCAGATTTCAACCTGTATTATAAAGCAGCAGTCATCAAAACTACTTGGTACTGGCTGAGGAATAGAGGAGTGGATCTATGGAATAGATTGGGTACACAAGACTCAGCAGTCAATGACTATAATAATCTACTCTTTGATAAATCCAAAGACCCCAGTTTTTGGGGTAAGACCTCACTATTTGACAAAAACTGCTGGGAAAACTGGAATATATTATGGCAAAAACAGGGCATAGAGAATTATCTAACACCATATATTAAAATTAAATCTAAATGGGTGGATGATCTAGGTGTAAAGGATGATACTGTAAGCAATCTGGGAAAGCAAGGAATAGTTTACCTGTCAGATTTATGGAGAGGGGAAGACTTCAGGACCAAACAAGAATTAGACAGCATTATAAAATGCATAACTTTGACTACATGAATTTGAAAAGCTTCTGTACAAACAAAGCCAATATAACCAAAATTAAGAGGGAAGTGGGAAATTGGGAAAGGATTTTTACAACCAATGTCTCTGATAAAGGCCTCATTTCTAAAATATGCAGAAAATTGAGTAAAATCTATAAGAATACAAGTCATCCCCCAATTGATAAATGGTCAAAGGATATGAACACAAAGTTCTCAGCGGAAGAAATTAAAGATATCTATAAGCATATGAAAAAATGATCTAAATCACTATCGATTAGAGAAATGCAAATCAAAAAACTTTGAGGTTCCACATCTCACCAGTCAGATTGGCTAAGATGACAAAACAGGAAAATGACAAATGCTGGAGAGGATGTGGAAAAATTGGAACACTAATGCTTTGCTGGTGAAGTTGTGTACTGATTCAACCTTTCTGGAGAGAAATCTGGAACTGTACACAAAGGGCTATAAATAAGTGCCTACCCTTTGACCCAGCAATACCACTTCTAGGGTTGGATCCCAAAGAGATCATAGAAGTGGGAGGAAGACCCATATGTACAAAAATATTTATAGCAGCTCTTTTTGTGGTGGCAAAGAATTGGAAATTAAGGGGATGCCCATCAATTGGGGAATGGCCAAACAAGTTATGGTGTATGAATGTAATGGAATAGTATTGTGCCATAAGAAACGAGTTGCAGATGTACTTCATATTTACCTAGAGAGGCTTGTACAAACTGGGGCTGAGTGAGAAGAGCAGAACTAGGAGAAATTTGTACACAATTACAGACACAACGTATGTGTGACAACCAACTTTGATAGACTGGACTCTTCTCAGCAATGCAGGGCTATAAATAAACTCCAAAAGACTTATGATGGAGAGAGATGTCTACATTCAGAGAAAGAACTAGAAAGAACAGAGGTTGAATGCAGATTGAAGCAAATTACATGCTCTCTTTCTTTTTCTTGTTTGTTTTTGTTTCCTTTTTCACATTGTTCATCCCATGTGATACAATCCTTCTTTATAACCTCACTAATGTCTAATGTGAAAGTATCTGGAGATCCTATACTTGATTGTATGCTGCCATGGTGGGGTTGGGAGGGGAGGGCAGGAAATAAAATCTGAAACTCAAAGAACTGTGGAACTGAATCTTGTAAACTAAAAGTAAAGGAACAAATTAATAAAGACCAAAAAAAAAAAAAAAAGAAAAGTTGCTAGGGGTCAGTCTGGGTACCTTCCATTTGCACAGGGGAATCTACCACTTCATGCTGCTTCCTTATAAGGTGAGAAAACCTCAAACGACTTGCACACTAGAGCCTTTAACCTTCTGTCTTCTGCTGGATGTAGTATGTTTCCTAAAAAAGGCTACTAGGAATCAATATCTTCTATCTGTCCCAAAGCAACTGGTCCCATTATCCACCTCCTGTTGTCAGCCCAATCTTCCAAGTGAGAAATATAGAACATGCATATGTTCTTTGAGAGTAGAAGAATGGTATCCTCTACTCAATGATGAACTTTCTCCTGCCTAGCCATACCCTTCATATCCCAATGACTCTAAACTCCTGTAGATCATAAAACCAGATTCCATACCCCCTATCACCTCATTCCCCAATCTCATCATCCTCAAGCCTCCTATCCCTAAGTTCCAACCTGACTCCACACAGACCTTTTAATGTGTCCTCTGGAATGCCTGTTCCATAAGCAACAAACTTCCCTTCATCTTAAATTTTTTTCTTCTCCCCTTCCTTCTATCTAGTAGCTCTTACTGAAACCTGGTTCCCAACCTACCCACTCATGACACAATCTCCCTGGCAACCCTTAGTACCTTCACTTATTATCTTAGGCTCACTGGTCAAGGTGTGTGTGGAGGGGTTAGGGGGGAGTTGGAATTCTCCTTTTTCCCTATTGCCTCTACCAGGTTATCCCCCTTTCTCCATCAGTCAATAATCTCTCTTTCTTTGAGGTTCATACTATTCATATCTAACACTGATCAAAATCCTGATAGCTGTTGGCTACAGACCCCTAGATCACTCCCCTTCCTTCTTCAATAATTCAATATATAGCTTAAAATTTTTATTTCCTCTCCAACTCCAGTCTTCATATAATGGGGCATCAATATACATATTGATTCTTCTTCAAATATACTACCCACTCAGTTCTTCAATCTACTCACCTCTCATGAGCTAGTCCTCCACCCAAACTCAACTACATACAAAGATTGTCATTCCCTTGATCTTGCCATGACCCATAAATGTACCATTTCTTATCATAAAGACTGCAAAAATCACTTTATCCAATCATAGTCTACTGCCTTTTCCCCTTTCCCTCTGTCCTCGTTTATACAACTCTACTCTTCATTCACACCATGACCTCCAATCCCTTAAACCCTCAATTCTCTCCCAGGCAATCTGCCTTGCACTAGTCACTCTCTTATCTTCTTTCCATTTTGACTCCTTGTTGAACCAATTAAACTCTACACTGTCTTCCTATCTTGAATTCCTAGCCCCTTTATCATACCACTAATTATGCCCAGTCAAGCCATAGCCTTGGATCACTCCCACCACTTCTCACCTCTGTTCCTCCACACATATGCTGCTGAATGAAGGTAGAGAAAATCATACAACCATTCTGCCTGGGTCCACTACAAATTTATGTTACATAACCTCAACTGGGCCCTCACTACTGCTAAGCAATGCTACTATGATCCCTTGTCAATTCACTATCCCAGTCTCTACAGCAGCTTTTCATTCCTTATCAAACTTCCCATGGTTCCCCTCCTCCAAATCTCTCAATTGAAAACCTTGCCTCACATTTCACAGAAGAAAATGGGGCATGGACTCCTTCTCCTCTCCCCTTTTCCTTATTTCTTTTCACTCAGATGCCTTCCTACCTTACCCTATTTCACATAATGAAGTAGACTGAATTCTTTACCAAGGCTAACCCCTCTATTTGTTCAAGTGGATTCCTATTCCATTCCATCTCCTGCAATAGATTGCCCCTGTCACCCCCACTCTTTCACTTGTTTTCTCTCTCTCTCTCATCATTTCCTACTGCCTAAAAATATACCTATGTCTCTCCCAACTCCAAAAAACCCTCACTAGATCCTTTCATCCCTACTATCAATTTATATTTCCTTAGCTAACCTCCTTGAAAAGGCCATCTACAATAGGGGCCTCCATTTCCTGTCCTCTCACTTTCTTCTTCTTTTCTTTTCTTTTGCTTTTTGGAGGGGGGGAAGGCAGAGTAATTTCAGTTAAGTGACTTGCCCAAGGTCACACAGCTAGTAAGTGTTAAGTGTCTGAGGCTGATTTGAACTTAGGTCCTCCTGACTCCAGGGCCAGTGCTCTATTCAATCCACCACCTAGCTGCCCTCACTTTCTTCTTAACTCCTAATAATCTGGTTTCTTACTTTATCATTCCACCAAAACTGCTCTCTTCAACGCTACTGGTGATCTCTTAGTTGCCAAATCTAATTGCCCTTTCTCATCACTCTCTCCTCCTTGATACTTTCCTCTCTAGGTTTTCAGGACACTACTTTCTCCTGGTTTTCCCTCTATCAGACCACTCCTCTGTCTCTCTTGCAGGATCTTCCTCCACATTGTGCCCTCTAACTGTAGGTGTCCCTCATGATTCTGTTCTGGGCTCTTTTCTCCCTTTATACTGCTTCATTTGGTGATCTTATCAGCTCCCATATCTATGCTAATGATTCTCAAATCTACATTTTTTGCCCCAGTCTCTTTGTTGACCTCCAATCTCACATTTTCAACTGCCTTTCAGACATCTCAAACTAGATGTCCAGAAGACACATTAAGCTTAATATATCCAAAAGAGAACTCAATCTTTCCCCTTAAACCCTATGCCACCCCCCCTTTCCCGAATTACTTCAGAGGGTAACACCGTCTTCCCAGTCCCTTAGGCTTATGGCCTAGGAGTCTTCCTGGATTCCTCACTATCTCTTACTCCAATATCCAATCTGTTGCTAAGGCTTGTTGATTTCACCTTTGCAACATCTCTTGAACATCTAACTCCCCTTCTCTCCTTTGATGTTTCTACCAATCTGGTACCGGCCCTTATCACCTCACACCAGTACTATTGCAATAACCTGCTAATGGATCTGCCTGCCTTACATCTCTTTTTGTTCTAATCCACCCTTCTTTTAGCTGCTACAATGATTTTCCTGTAGATCTGACCATGTCACATCACACTACCTACCCTCAAATAAATTCCAGTGGCTTTTGATTACAAATACAAAATCTTCTGTTTGGCATTCAAAGCCCTTCAAAACTTAAACCACTCCTACCTTTCCAGTTTTTTTTACACCTTAACTTTCCAAGACATACTCTTTAATAGCCTAATTCAATGACAATAGCCTCCTAGGCTATTTCATAGGGGAAAAAAAAAACTCACTCCAAATTTTATCTCTAAGTGTTTTCTCTGGTTGTCTCTCATGCCAGGAACACATTCTCTACTTCACTCTGACTACTGACCCTGGTTTCCTTTAAATTCCAACTAAAACGCCACTCTCTCCAGGAAATCTTCCTTAATCCTTCTTAATTCTAGTCGTTCCCCTCTTTATATTCGTGCACACACACACACACATACTTATGGAGAGAGAGAGAGAGAAAGAGAGAGAGAGAGAGAGAGAGAGAGAGAGAGAGAGAGAGAGAGAGA
>NW_027187380.1:30396276-30414857 GCF_028583685.1 Petaurus breviceps papuanus
AGAGAGAGAGAGAGAGAGAGAGAGAGAGAGAGAGAGAGAGAGAGAGATCTTGCTTTGTATATATTTGTTTGCTTTGTATCCACCATTAGATTGTAAGCTCCTTGAGGGCAGGAACTGTCTTTTGACTCTTTTTGTATCCTTAATGTTTTAGCACAGTGCGTGGCATATTATGGGATCTTAACAAATATTGATTGATTGATTGACTTGACTTCCCAAAGGTCACTCCTAAAAGTTGTTCCTTATTCCTCAGGGCTTCAGTGCTGCTCTGGCTATGAAATCTACACTCTAGAATGAAGAAGGTTCCATTCTCTTTATCTTCTTTTGTTTGCAAAAACAAATTCTTGAATATCAGGACGCCAAGGAGTTTTCTGGACCTTTCTAACTAACAAGGTGGTGAGCTCTACTTCCTCTACCTATTGCTGAGCTCTGCCTTAGAGCACTTAGGCAGAGATAGGAACTAAAGCTGACCAAATGTTTTGGCTGCCTCTTAAGAGTCTCTTCAGACCAGAATAGAGACAGAATGACAATGCATATTCTAGTTTTTCTCTGTAAGCCAATCCCTTTGACACTATCATGATTCTCCAAGAAGCAGCTACCTAGTGTCCCCTACAAGCAGAAATACAAGGGTTCTAGACATGCTACCCCCCCAACTTCCCCTCCCCCCCCCAGCCATTACAGAATCTTTTCAGTCTTTAGCTTATAACTTCTCTTCACACAATACAGTCCAGTCATACTGGCTAATATGCTGTTCATCATACACACAGATCCATCTTCCATCTCCATGCCTTTGCACTGACTCTCTATGCATGCCTGGCTGCTTTCCCTCCACTTCCTTTTAGAATTTTTTAACTTCCTTTAAGACTCAGATCAGGTGCTACCTCCTGCAGGAAGACTTTTCCAGTTCCCACAGCTGCTAATGCCTTTTCCTTTAAGATAACCTTCCAAATACTCTGGATTTATCTTCTATATATGGAACTATACATATATTATCTCTCCCATTAGAACACCATTTTTTTGCATATGTGTCTTGGACTCCTTTGGCAGACTGATAAAGCCTATGGAGTTTGCTAGAAGAATGTATTAAAATGCATAGCACTTTACAAAGGAAGCCAATTATATAGAAATAAAATGTATTTTTCCTCCATCCACCTGATGAGTCCTCTGCATTAAAGGTTCCATAAAAGCAAAGACTCTTTTAGCTTTTTCTTTATGTTCCAAATACTTATCATATAGCAAGTACTTAGTAAATGCTTGCTATTTAAATGATGATTTGTTTTGAAGTGGGTTGTCACTGAGAACAAAAAGCTATGTATGGAGCAACTGTTACAAGGATGGACCAAGAACAATCAACTGAGTACAGAGATGGATAGGGGATAATTGTTGTGGAACACATTATATAAAGTTAAAATAATTGATTAATTAAAATATTGGTTAGTTTTGCTGAACTGCTTGTTTTCCCTTTTTATTCTTTGTTATAAGGCTGAGGTAAAAGAAGTGAAATAAAAACAAAAGATATTAATACTTTTTAAAAGAAATATCATTTCTCTATAGTAATAGCATTATAAAGCAGTTCCTATTCTTGACCAGTATGCTTATTCAGTATGTTAAGTTACCAGACAGATGATTTTTTTTTTCAGCAATCACTTGTTTTCACTCCTTTTATAGTTTTAGGTCCTTTTAGTCAGCTAGTTCTGAAGTTCCAATTCTGTGAATTTCTTGTAATTCAGGCTTAGTTGCAATATAATGCACTTCTCTTTTGTTAATTTGATAACTCACTTTCTTTTAAGTAAGTTACTGAAAGTTTCTTAACTCTATGCTCCCTATATTGAAATCAGATTTTTTTTTCAGTCAAAGTAAAGCAAAGTTTATTAAAGGTTCTACATAATGGGTAGACTTAAGGAGCCTAGATATCTATGATGCTTGTATCGGACAAGCAGGCCAGAATAATATGACACAGAGTGAGTCTGTGCTAGATAATTCTCTGCCCCTTCATGGAAGCAATATGGAGCTTATATACAGAAAGATTGTGGGAGAGTTCTAGAGGTGGTCTAGAGGAGGAGTTTGAGGAGGGTCTTCTGGAGGAGTCAAATGAGGTTAGAATCCAGTAATGAGAGATTAAGGGTGGGAAATAGCTGGAGGCTACTTGGATATGACAGATAATGGAGGGCTAGGCTAGTTTAAGGGTAACAGATTTGGGCATAGATATTTTGGGAGGGTCAAGGGTGGGGAGGTAGCTGGACAATGGAGGGCTAAGCTAGTAACTGAGATTTGGGCCCAGCTATAATGAAAGGCTTATGACCTCAGGCAAATGCCTCATGTGAGAAAATTCAAAGAGAGCTCAAGGGGGTTCCCAGAGCCTGTATCTCATCATTCCCCCCTCAAACAAATGGGACCCAAATTCCTTTGGGGTAAAGGGAGAAGGTCTCAGCTTCTGAAAGTGCTTCCTGCTGGCAAGGGTCATAGAGCTGTCCCTGCCTCTCTTCCTACCATTCAAAGGGGTCAGACTTCACATTCAAGGGGTCAGACTCCAGAACATGGCTGATGCCAGGTCCAGTGGGCTGGAGAACTTGGATTCAGTTGGAGATTGGCATATCCTTAGTGGTCATCTGGAGGCTGGCAAGGAGGTTAAGCAAACAAAGACCAAACAGGTACAAAAAAAGTATAGAGAAAGGACAATTTCCCTGGTTGAAATTAAAGATGACTATGGCAAGGCCAAAACACTGTCAGATATCCCTTTCTTTTCCAAATTGCTTCATGAACGTATAGCACATGGAAAGCAATAGCAGCCACAGAATCTACTAGTTTTCAAAAACAGGCAACAACTACCAAAGCCTGTTCTCTTCTTTCATCATCATAGAGAGTGAAAAGTTTTCCTAGATTGGGTAAATCTTATGCTGGAGTGGTGGAGTTAGTTTTTAAAGTCTCAAAAGCTTTCACCTGTTCTGGGCCTCACTCTGAACAGTGGGTCAGGACCTTGAGTAGCAACTAATGGTTGCAGTTCTTCCCATTGGGCTTAATTGGATATAGAATGAGATGGGGGAACACTTTAGAAGTCAGGAGTCAAACAAATGCTGGGGTGGCAGAAGTAGCTCACCAAGGAATTTCCTGATCCCAAACAACTGGCTCAACTATGTCCCATACTTCTGAGGAAACATGGGGAGATCTGAGAGGCTTAACTAGAGAAAATTGGCTTCCCATCAGGTCCCTTCCCTACAAGGACACAGGATAAAAGGAGAGCATAAGAAAGGAGTGTTGAAACAACAGATCCTCAAGTAGGCAGTGGACTGGGTATGTCTGGAGAAATCCCTTAGTTTTTCCTTCCATGCCCTTGATCTGACTGGTCAAGGGGAAGGTAGAACCAATTGGCTAAAACAGAGAACTTAGCCATAATAAAGTTGGTAACCTTACCTTCAGCCTTGATGCTTGCCCAGAGTTCAGCTAGAGAGAAGGAGACAGTGGGAGCACTGCCAAGCCCCAGGCTTCCCCTTCACTCCAAAGCTTGAGAAGATTGGAGGACAGGGTACTGGGAGGTGGCTCTACCACTCGGGGAAAATTCTTCCTCCAATGTCCCTTCTGGTCAGTTGGGCATGGTTCTAGAGGGGTTGGTTCCTGGGGCTCCCTCTGGGGGGGGTGCCCTGTAGGGACACTCCTTGGGCCAGTGACCCTTGTGACATTGAAAGCACGTTTCCTCAATGCCCAAGTGACTGGGCTTCCTCCAAGGGGGTGTCCTGGAGGGGTTTTTCCTGGCCATGGCAGCAGCCAAGAATTAAGCATGTTCTCTGTCTCTGGTTCATTATCCTCTGCTTCGACTAGGTCTCTGTTGTCAAAGACCCCAAAGGCCATCTCCAGTAATTAGGCCTGAGGTGTTTGAGGTCCCATTGCCAATTTCTGCTAATATCTGGGGCAGACTGATTAATAAAATACATGTTAAAGATTGCTGCCCCTTTTATAGAGTCAGGATCTAAATTTGTATACCTTTTAATAGCTTCTACCAGTTGGTCTTGGAAAAGGACAGGGTTTTTCCTTTTCTCTCTGAGTAATTTCCCTAATTTCCTGATAATTTACTTGCTTTTGAAATGCAATTCTTAGGCCTTCTAACAAGCAAAGTACCATATGGTCTCTTTTTCCCCTATCCTCAAGAGTTTGATAATCCCATCCTGGGTCACCAGTGGGAACAGTAGTTGTTCCTGGGGGGTATTTTGTGGGGCATTGCTAGTCAAACAATCCCCAAATTTGGGGGCTTGTTCCCAGATTCTCCTCTTCCCCTCAGGGGAACAACAGGTAGAAAAGAGGATACGCAAATCACCTCAAGAAAGCTTAAATTGCAGGGATATGTTTCTAAAACATTCAGTAAATTTTGTGGGATCTTTGGAGAACCTACCCAATTTTTCTTTAACTTGGATGAGATTCGAAATGGAGAATGGGACATGTACGCTAGTTGTCCCACTTGGAGAGACAGGCACTTCCCTTAGGAGAAAAAGTCCTGAAGGTGCTGTGGGGATAGGAGCTTGGGAAGGGATATAGGAAGTTCTGATTCCTGTGAGGGAATGACTTCGGGGTCCTGGCTGAACTGGATCAGACTGCAAGACCAGGGAATCTGGCTGGCAAGGGGGAAGGTCAGCTGGCACATGAGGAGGGGAAGGGGTCAGAAGAGGAGATACCCTTAAGACTGCCATGGGGGTAGGGCCTGAGGCTGAACAGGTGTTGCCTCAGGGGGAGGGGGCCACAGAGGGAGGCACCTCAGCAAGACCAGTGGCTGGGACCTGAGAAGGAGTTGCCTCGGGGAGAGGGGCCATGGTGGGAGATGCAGGGTAGGAGATGTGGATGGTGTAGGAGGCAGGAAACAAGGGGTATTGGGCTAGAGGGAAACCAAGGGGAAAAGGGTTGGGGGGCAGCAGGAGGGACTGGGGGAGCTGCTTCAGCGAGACTCTTGACTGAGACCTGAGCAGGAGTTGCTGAGGGGCTGAAACCCTGGAGGCCACAGGAAGGGAATCATTTAATTGACTCCTATTGCCCTTTTGTGGAGGGGCTCTAGCTTCAGGCATCTCACAATCTTTACTAAGAACCCTGTTCTGAGAGAGTTCAACAAAGGCCATTATGTAAGCAACTTCTATCAATCTTCCTTCTAGGAAACAGTATAATTATTTTTTTTTTCTTTTTGGAGGGGGAAGGGCAGGGCAATTGGGGTTAAGTGACTTGCCCAAGGTCACATGGCTAGTAAGTATGGCAAGTGTCTGAGGCCGGATTTGAACTCAGGTCCTCCTGACTCCAGGGCTGGTACTCTATTCACTGTGCCACCTAGTCACCCCAACAGTATAATTCTAAACTTCTAGATGGGGCATCTATCCCTTGTCCTCATGCTTCAGAAGCTGTGCCCAGGTCCATGTCCTCCAATGTAACCAAACTTCCAGTCCTAGACGCCGGGTCCTGCCAAATGAATTCAACCAAGTCTTCTCTCAAAGTAAAGCAAAGTTTATTTAGGTTTGCCATAATGGGTAGACTCTTAAGGAGCTAGGTATCTGTGATGCTTGTATTGGACAAGCAGGCCAAAATAATCTGACACAGAGTGTGCTAGATAATTCTCGGCCCCGAATCAGATTTCATAAATTCTATGTTATTAGCTCTTGCTTCTTCTTTCCAACAATTTGTTTCTTGTTATTAGCACACTCCTTATTTATTGGGAAAATGATATTTTCATATATAGATATGCTGCCTATAAAGCCCAAAGTGCCCCCAAATTCCACACTGCCTGTCTAGTATAATTTGACTACACTGGTCATCATGCATGAAATTGCCAGATTTCTAAGAACAGTTTGGAATTTTGCCAATCATTTTTTTTTCCATTTTTCTTCTTTGATAGCTGTGTGAACATACTCAAGAACAGAGGTTCTAAATTTGTGTGTGTGTGTGTGTGTGTGTGTGTGTGTGTGTGTGTGTGTTATGGACCTCTTTGGTAGTCTGGTGACACTAACTTACAAACCCCTTCTCGGAATAAGGTTTTTAAATACATGAAATAAAGCACACATTGTTAAATAAAGAAAATTAATTATACTGAAATACAGTTATCAAAGTAGTAGAAAAGCAAGGTTCATCAACTCCAGTTAAGACCACTTTCTCAGAAACTCCTTATCTGCAAAAATGTACATAATTCAAAGACTAGATATTTCATTGAAGATTAAATTTTATTCACATATCATACAGGTAGAAATCATAGTTTCATGGTCCACAATGGATTATTATTCATTCAGATCTCTAGGTTAATCCATGGGTTGAGCTTGTACAATCTTCCACACCACACAAAGCAGATTTTGTCTTAGTCTCAGCTGTCATCTTTCCCTAACCCTATTCTCCAAAGTTGAATACACTTACCATGTAATTTTGTATTATAGTTATGACATATGTAATAGATGAAATCATGGCATAGGGAACTTAAAACCTATTTCTAACACATAATAGCTATGTGACCACTGGTAATCAATTAACCTCTTAATGAACCAGGCAACTCTCTTAAGACTTATGTAAATTCTACAGACAAGTTGCTCATATGCATTTGTGTGGAGTTTTTCATATCAGAATTTTCATACACTGATGAAATGGTAAGGGCAGAACAACAACAAAAGACAAAATAGAGATAACTTATCACAGTGAAAAAACTGCATTGTCTCTGAGGTTGGAAGATCTGGGTTCAAATTCCTCCTCCATGAGGGCAGCTAGGTGGCACAGAGGATAGAACACCGGCTCTGGAGTCAGGAGGACCTCAGTTCAAATCCGGCCTCAGATACATTTACTAGCTATGTGACCTTGAGCAAGTCACTTAACCCCAATTGCCTTGCCTTCCTCTTCCAGAAAAAAAAAAAATACATCAAATTCTTTCTCCATGGACCTTGAACATCATTTTAACCTTCTTGGGCTCCAATTTTTTTCACATGTAAAATGAGAAGCTGAGGTCACTTTCAAGGTCCAGGTTTAGGATCTTATTCATTGTGTACTTTATTTGTATATATTTCAAATTCTGAATTTTTTTTTGTTCCTATAACAGAATCTCTACTGCTGTTGTTCTATCCTGGACTACTTTCTTTTAAGGGACCATTTAACTGCTCAACTCCCAAACCTTAGGTTCTCAAATGCTCACCCCACAGCCAACCTCACCCAGCATTCTGTTCAAAATGCCCAATCACATTTTCAGAAAACACACAAAAACTTTTTCCTCTGGAATGAGACTGCTTATGCCCCCCCTTTTTTTTTTTTAAATTATGTTCCATCTCTGATCTTGTTTTCTCAGTGTCCTTTGCCCTCGAAATTCCCGGTGTTTCCTCAAAAGCTCTGCATCACCATGGGTATGGGTGGGGGCTTTGAGAGTCATGCTCTCTATTGGGCTCCTAGACTTTGTTCACCATACTTTCTTTAGGCCCCGCTGAACTTTCTTCTTGCTCTGTCTCTGGCTTTGGAAGGCAGCATCTAGCAAGTCTTTTGTTGTGGGAACTTTCTTGCCTGGTGCGACCCCATTTTTGTTATAATAGTTATGGATGTAAGAGATGACAGCTCCCTTGGCTTTGGACGAAATGTTCACCTTGTCTTGGTGTAGCTTCTTCAGCACCTTGAGAGGAAGAGAGAAGACTAAATGGTAGAGGAGATAAAGAGGAATATTTTGAAAGGGATATAAAAGAGCACAGCCGAGTTAAGGAACAGAAAAGGAGTGGCTATTAAAGAGGGATGAGCCTTGGGGCGGCCAGGTGGCACAGTGAATGAAAGCCCTGTCAGGAGACCTGCGATCTGGTTCAGGGCTCAGATACTTATCGCCCACATAAAATAACTGGCCGAGTAACCTTGAGTAAGTTACTTAAACTTTGCTTTAAAAAAAAAAAAAAGAGGGATGAGCCCACTTGGAAAGAATACTGTAAAGTATTCTTTAATAAAGTAAAGAAATGAAAAAAAAAAAAGGTGAGGAATTTAAGACTGAGGAAACTGGGACTAAGGAGAAGGGTAAAGGAAGTGATAGGCTAAATAGGAAAGGAAGTAACCAGCAAAGACTTATGTAAGGGTTACATAGAAAAGAGGCAAGTTGTAGTTGCGGGTGCAGAGGCAGACAATAGGAAGTTTGGGAGTAAAAGGAATGAGGTTGGGGCTGAGGAAACAGAAGAGAGAAAACTAAGACCTAGTAGCTAACCTGGGCTATACAGCGGGATTGTGGTGTGGATTTCCTTTTCTTTTTGCCCCTGAGCTTCTTGCCTCTGTATCTTTGTCTCTTTGTTTTCTTCACCATTTTGTATAGGGCCCCAAAGCAGTTCAACCTTGGGTTCTGGCCTGGCCCCCCCTATAAATATATAACCCTAGGTTAACAATGAGGAGCCACACCCTTTGCCATCTGATTGGTCAGCCTGGCCTCTCTTCCCAGCCAATTGAATCTCTGAGAAAGAATTGATTCACAAAGTACCAATCACCACCCTCCCCCCCTCAAAAACCACTAAAACTAGGTAGACAAGTGCTCATACATACCGTATATTCTCATAGATCTTGAATTATCTTTTTCCCTTTGTCCTTCCTCTCCCAAACACCCACTGTTGTTTTTCACTCCATTATTAATTTTTATGAGTTCTCACCTTAATTTTAGTGCATTGTTTCCTTCTAGACTCAGTAGAAAACAGATTCCTGACCTTCCATAATAATATATATGTTCAATATAAGAATGACAAAACATACACAATATTATATGTAACACTTTCAGGGATGTTGTGATGATCAAATAAGATCATGGATTTATATAAAAGCACTTTGCAAACCTTAAAGCACTATAAATAATAATAATGTCATTATTATTAATTATTAGCCCATAGTCACTGGTTGATGACTTTATTTCTTAAGTTTTCTATTGCTCTTCTGCTGAACTTGAGCAATACAGGCAAAATGAATGAAAAGCTGGAGAGACATAGTTTATGTGTAAAATAATAAATTGAGGTAAGTAGCTCTCTTGATAACGAAAGACCCTGAATGGAGGTCATAGAATGTTTAAATACCTTTGGAAAAGGGGGTGTTCCTGAGGGTGAAAATCAACTCTGGTTGGTTAACAATTAATGACGGGATGGACATATTAATGAGGAGGTGGGCTTAAAGTCTTCAGTTTCTCCTGCTGAGTACACGTGTTTGTTGAGATTTAGCTGCCTCCAGTTTATTTGGACAAAGGAATCCATCTCCAAACAGACCACTTATATTGTTGAACAAGAGGGCAGAATTCACCTAGATTAGATTCACTTTACTCTTTAATCAGAAATAAAACTCTCCCAGTTGAGTGGGGTCCTATGGGGTCTCCCCCAAGATTGAGGAGAATTTCTCATTGTCAGCCTTATACTTCAACTGGCTTTCGAATAAGGAAGTAAAAAGAGGAAAAACCATATTAATAACTAGCCTACTGATAATCGGTTAATAACAAAAAGATCTTTGGGTCTCATATAAAATTGGTTATTAATATATCTAATAAGAAAATAAGCATTTTTCTCATAGGCATGCACTGGAAAATTTTTAGCAACCATGATTTCCTATGGAAAAACATTCTGCATACATATTTTTTTAGTTTAATATGCAATCTATTAACACCTTCAAAAATATGGACAATTAATAAAACAATAAACCAAGCCCTAATTAATTGCTGATTTCTGAAGTGTAATGCTCATACTGAAAATTCTTTAAATCGAAAAAGCAGTTAGATCTGACTCCAGCACACCTCTGAATACCTCCTTTATTTGATAGAGAATTCCCTATAACTTTCCTCTTCTCTCTTTCTCTACCTATCAAAACCCCTTACCATCAATCACCATCATCCCCTGTTCTCTCCTTTTTTAGTTCAATCCTGGATGAAAAGATCTGACCTATTTTCTCATGAAAAGTGTGCCTCTCAGTGTCCCTCCAGTCTTCTCTAGCAGATTGCTTTCATAACCATGACTTCCAAGTTTAATTATACCACATCTTATAGATTCCTTCCTTGCTGTGGTAAGCACACCCAAGTCTCCCATGTCTTTAAAAATCACCCCCCAAAAATCCTTATTAGAGCCTAAAATCCCCTCAAATTTTCAACCTACATTACCTGCTTTCCTTTCATTCACTTCTTAACCTCTTATAATCTGACCTCCAACCCCATCACTCAACTGAAATTTTTTTTTCAAAATTACCAAATGGTCATATCTGATGGATTTTTCTCAATCCTCATCTTCTTGTCTGTAAATGCACAATTGGTTGCCCTCTCTCTTATTTTTTCCTCTCTGTGGTTTTGTAACATTACTCTCTTGTTTCTCCTCCTTACCTCTGTGGCTACTCCTCTTAGTCTCCTTTGCTTAATTATCACTTAAATTATACCCCTTAAACAAGGGTATAATCCAAAGCTCTGTCATCGTCCTGTTATCTCTCTTACTCTCAACTTGTTACCATTCTCCCTAGAAAGCCAATCAAGAGCAACTCCACCCCAGGACTGCTGCTGTGAATAACGTTAAGGATCTAATTGAGTAGTATAGTGAACTCTTATTTATCCAACAATAAGCTAAAGAAAAACATTCAAGAAACTAAAGCACAACATTCACAACAATATAACTTAACAACTTATTAATTCCTAAGGTGGCCACGTAGGTCTTAAACAAAACATATCATTCAGTAAGTCATAATTTCATCAGTCAATATAGAGTGCCCAAGTAAAGTCTTCTTTCGTCTTGACTTGATGTTGCCTTTCAATCATCATTAAGTCAATTATCCTTAAGGTGTAGCAGAAAGTACTTCCAAATGTCAAGCCTCCTCCTTTTCCAGGGGTTGACTGTTCCCATCTCTTGCCTGGATTCTCATGACTCTTGCCTGGACTCACACATAGGCAGCTCTCCACTCCTATTTTATATCCCAGTTTACTGCTCCACTCCAAGCTCTTCAAAGTTTCTGTTTTTAAGAAGACAAAGCATAATAGAGCTACAACAATGTTTACACATATTTCTGGCACTATCATCTCAATACACGTTCTGACAAAGTAACACAAATCAACAGACAAGGCTTCTATCTGAAAAATCAAACACAAATCAACTGTAAAGTCCCAGGACTTCTATAACAGCAGTAAAGTCCTCTTTCAGGACTTCTGTCTAAAAACAACAGACAGGATGCCTTTGTCTGACAGATCAACAGAGTGCTACAGAGTGCTGAAATCACAAGCATTCTCCCTCTCTGTTCTGCTTGGTTCCAGACCATGCCTGAGCTTTCTGATGCTCTACTCCTTCCTGTTCCACTCTTTCGGCAAGCTCCTCCCACTGTGGGCTCCATGTGACGACAGGCCTGTTAAGGGCAGGGTAAGATCTCCAAACTCCCTTAGGCCTATTAGAAGCAACACAATGTATACAGTTTCCAACAAGTACTTGATGCAATCAAAGGAGAGGCTCAAATGCACTTGAATAGCTGAAACAAAAAGCAAAGTACTACTTTGCTTTCCATTACACTCTCCTAAGCAGAGTACTTAACAAAAGTATGTAATCCAACTCTAGTTAAGTCTCTCTCTTCTCCTGAACTCTAGAATCACTGCTTCAGTAACCTGTTTCTCTTTGGCTATTAAGACATTTTAAACTGGATCCACCATAGAACTTCAAATTCAACCCATCATGACACCCCTCATATGTAGTTGTGGTTGTGTTGTGTCCTTCATTCTTGAAGAGGACCATGATATCAGGAAGATGATGACATGACTTGCAATTGAATCTGATTTGAGTGAGGGAGAGCTGTGCAAAGTCACTAGCCTCTCTTTCTCCTCCAGTGCCATCTGGGTTCCAGTGGCCAGATATTGATCAGGACAGTGGAGGTAGCCCAGGATCCCCACGTATACAATCAGTTGACAAATCACATTCATTTATACCTCCATGACATTTTTCATCCATCTTCCTCTCTTTCACAAGATCAGCACTCTTCTAGTTAAACTCACTATTCTCCTGGATTATTTCAACAGTCTCCTAATTGTTCTCCCTTCCTCAAATCTCTTCCCACTCTAATGCAATCTCCACATAGCTGCCAAAGATTCTCCTAAAGCACAGGTCTGAGATGTCATTCTCATATCCTACAAACTTCCATTTTATTTTTAGGATCAAATATAAACTCCTTCCTTGGCTTGATGTGTTAAAAGCCCTTCGCCATCTAACCCCATTCTATTTTATCAGCCTTATTACACATAGTTTTACATTCACTTAATGGCCCAGTCAGACTTGCCTGTTTCTCACACAAAACACATTACCACTCAATATTCCCTTTTCATTGACTGTTCCTTCTTGTGTCCATCCTCATCTCTGCCTCTTAGGATCTCTAGTTTCCTCTTGTTGTAAGGTAACCCAAATCACATGCCCCCTGATTTGGAGCCCACCATTAAGCCCCTTTATATTTGTCTTTATTTTTATCATAAACCCTGTAACTGCTTGTAACAGCTTAAAGGCATAGTCCTAGGTAAGAGTTACCCAAGGCATAGTTCTGGCTCATCTTTTCTTAAGTTAGAACTTCCCTAAATCAGCAAGCCTTGAAACAGCAGCATGCATAAGGATTATGGTGCAAGCCTGTATAGACATCATGGGGCAAGTCTATGTTGACCAAGCAAGGTCCCCCACACCCTTCACCCAGAACATGACCCAGACCTGTTCCACTGCCCCTGTGCCTTCCACCCTGTTCTAGGAAAGACCCTGATCATGTCATTGTATCCTTGCACCATGTTTTCCAAATTAGCCCTGAGCTATAGATCAAACCAATGGCTGTTCTTGGCTTCTGTATGTCACTGCTTATGCTAACTCCCCTCCCCAATTGTGGTTTTTACCTTTATAAACTCAGTCTGTACCCCAATACAGGTCTGCCTGATTTGAGTATACACTCCAGGCAGTCACATACTTGATCAGTAAATCCACACCTAAATTTACCCCGAACCCAGGCTTCAGCTCAATCTTATTCTCTTCACAACACTCTAAGACCTTTTAAGCTTCACTTAAGCACCACTTTCTACATGGATCTTATTCTGATACTCCCTCCCCTCCAAAAACTTATTGGTAATACAAAGATACATATATGTCTAGATATATAGATATAGATATGTCTAGATAGAATGTAACCTTCCATGAAGGCAGGGGGACTCTATTACTTTTAAGTCTTTCCCCTAGCACAGTGCATATATAGTAGACAAAATTAAATAAATTCCTATTGATTGGTTGATCAAGTAAGTAGCTAGACATTTTTAAAAATTTCCCTCCAAAAATATTTCTTAGGAAATAAAATAGATGCTACAAAGTCAATTTACTTTGCTTAGAAAAGAGAATTCCCACATGTTGCATATGTTATCAAAATGTGTTTTTTGTGCCAGTTGGTTTTTGACTTTTTATTACAAGATGTTAACAGGATTTTTACTGAGTCAGTGCTCAGAGCTGCACAAAGCAGGGAGTGCCAGTAGTTTAATTAATGTTCTCTTAGCTGAAGTAAAAGCACAAGTTATGTACTTAAATCACAAGTAGGGAAGTTAGATTACTAGTGGTTTCCCACGAGAAACTCACAAGTCCCACAATACAGCAATTCTGGAGTCAAGTCTTTGGGGGTCGTGATCACCTCCCCTAGAGTACAGAACCAGAGTTCTTTGATGGGAACAGGTTCTACAATCTTTGATTCACTTCAACTCTAAGGCCCAGTGATTGTGGGCTTTTGTCAGTTTTGATTAATCAGTTTAAGCTGCATTGTGAGCTCTGACTTTCAAGCCAGAGAGGCAACTTTTGAGAAAGCTAAATTATTACTATATTCATTACACATATCATATTGATTAATATGAAAATTATAAATTCCCTTCTCAAAGGAAAAGCTTATTGGGTGAGGTTGGGAAGTATCTAGAAATAAGTATTCCAAAATAAGTAATAATAAAAACAAAGTCATCAATAAAATGGTAATTTAAAAATTTAATAAAAATATGGTGGAATAGGAAGACAGGAACCCTCCCCCCCACCAAAGCTAATATGGCAAACTACAGGAGCCCTATGCCACTTTCAATGACAACATGATAATGAGGGGAAAACATCTTACAGGGCAATTATTATTTATTGAGTCACTAATAATACTTTAAAGACAAGAAAATATAATATTTCTTCAGAAATATTTTTCATAAAAGTGGTTATGGACAGAAAGGCCTACCCCAGGCCTGCCCCCCCCCTTTTCCCAAGATATTTTGAGAACATTGAACCCTTCTCAGTGATTTATTTTCATATACCAGTAGCTTTGTTATACTTCAATTTGTAGAAAGTCTTTTTCCTTATTATTGTGCTATAAGAAATGACAAGCAGGATAATTTCAGAAAAACTTGGACTTACATAAAGTGATATAAAAGTGAACCAGGAGAACATTGTACATAGTAATAGCAATATTATGTGATGAAAAACTGTGAATGACTTTGCTATAATTCTTAGCAATACAATGATCCAAGGACAATCTCAAAGGGACCAATGATGAAAAATTCTATCCGCCTCCAGAAAAAGAATTGATGTTGTCTGAATACAGAGTGAAGCATATTATTTTTTTCCCTTCCTTGCTTTTTCTTTTTTCTTCTTCCTTTCTCTATTTGAAAGACATCTTTCTTCCACAAAATGACTAATACAGAAATGTTTTTCAGGATTGCACAGGTAAAACCTATTATCAGATTGCTTACCATCTATGGGGGGGGGGGAGAGGGAAGAGAGGGGGACAGAATTTGTTGACAGGATAACCTGTCAACTAAGACAATAGAATTTTGGCTCCTCTTCTTTTTTCTTCTTCCATATTACAGTTAAGGAAAGCGAGGTTTCTTGTCTGCTCTAATTTTACATATCCCCAGTTTACCTTGTATACAAAATGGATCTGTGATTCATTCATACATTCTCATCTTGTCATCTAATCCCCACATCTACTCTCTGCCAGAGGATCACAGATCCTTTTAAAATTTGCATTATATTGGTGGGCTTCCTATCTAGGTCTTCATTGTAAGGGTACACATATACAGCATTTGGGGTGGTGATCACAGTTGGTTTTCCTACAGACACTCCCCTTTCCAATCAGATGAATCACATTAAATCTTTTGCACTTCCTTCTTTTATGCAATTTGTCTTTCTAAGTTGGTTTTGCTGCAGTCTGTCTATGCACTTAACCACAAAGGTTCTCTTTTCCATTGCCCTTTAGGTGACCCAATTTGATTTTTTCAAGAGATATTTAGCATTTTGAGATTTTCAGCCACATATAGCAAAATTAAAAGAATGGTGGGGGCGGGGGGGATGGATGACAGTGGCAGGAAGGGTATTGCAATTAAGAGGCCATTTCAAAAGTGAGTAGTAATGACAGCTTACAATTTTTTTTAGGATGTTAGTGTAAGTAAGGAGGATTTTGTTAACCTTTTTAGAGTTTAGTTTCCATTGGCCATGACAATCTCTAGTTTCCAGGTATTAGATAATATTTCCCAGACCTATGACTTGTAATGTAAACATCTCCACCATGGTTACACAGTGAAATATGGGGTGGCATAATGTTATATTTAACTTGAACTGAATGAAGATATTGCTAAGGTTAACCTAATGTTGGCAAGATGCCTTCTTTGTTGTCCTCTAAAGCAAAGTGGGCCACTGGTCAGTGAGGGGGAAACCTATAGGGTAATATGACAGTGTACCTTGATTGGCCCCCATCAAGGCTTGGAGAGGAATCTGCGTTTGCCTCAATTGGCCCCCATTGTGATTTAGGGGATCCTCTAGGAGTTGTAGCTCCTACTATTTTCTTTTTGACCCCTCTAAGAAGGGTTATTAGGGAATACTATAGGAGTTGGTGCTCCTATTACCAGCAACTTCCTTTGAGAAGACTAGACTAGAATAAAGCAAGAAACTCTCTGAAGATGTCTCCCTGTCCTTCCTGTCTGATCAGATCAAGACTGAACCTGTTAAAGAGGCTGGAGTCTGAAAATTGCAGTGCCTCCCATGTGTTATTTGTAAAACAGTTAGTAATAGTAAGGGTGAGTATGAAAGTTATTAAAGCTATCATAGAACTAATTTAATATAGGAAGCAAGAAAGAGGGGAACATCAGACTTAATAAAAATGTTTTCAGTATTAATGGATTGGATGATGGTCGTATCACTAACAGAATAAGTTTTCTGGGAAAAGATGGCAAGTTCTATTTTGGAGATTCTGGGTTTGAAGGCTTGGTAGGACATACAAATAAAACTGTAGTTTTAATGGTTGGAAATACAAGTCTGAAATTTTGGAAAGCTGTTCAGTGCTTTAAGAATCATCTGTGCATAGGTGAAGCCATAAAGTGATTAAGATTGCTACACAATAGAGACTATGGAAGAAAGGATCAGAAGGGTAAGGACTAGATTATTGGGGAATGTAATCAGGAAAAAGAAAAACATAAAAGAACAGCCATTGAAGAAGTAAGAAATATTAGGTGTGTAATATATTCATTGAGGTTAAAGGAGGAAAATCACTGATGTCTTTGTCTGAAAAAAATTTTTTTTTTCTGCAAGTATCAGTCAATTTTCACTTCAATTATAGTGAAATCTTAAGGTCCTAGTATAAACAACTAGGTATATACATACATGTATATGTGTGTGTATATATACTGAGAAGGGAAATTATAATTTTCATATTAATATGATGTGTAATGAATATACAATAATTTAGTTTTCTCAAGAGCTGCTTCTCTGGCTTGGGAGTCAGAGCTCACAATGCACCTTAAACTGATTAATCAAAACTCTGACAATGCTCACAATCACTGGACCTTAAGTGAAGTGAATCAAAGACTGTAGAACCTGCTCCCATCACAGAACTCTGGTTCTGTACTCTAGGGGAAGTGTCCATGACTCCCAAAGATTTAACTCCAGAATTGCTGTATTGTGGGAACCACTAAATGATTGCTTGTAATATACCTTCCTCTCCTCCTTTCTCCTAGCCTGTGATTTAAGTATATAACATGTGTTTTTACTTCAGCTAAGAGAACATTCCTCACAACTGATTAATTAAACTACTTGATTCAGACTGACCTTCCTGTCTCTAGGCCTGCTTTGTATGGCTCCAAGTATTCTAAGGTTAGAGACTGGCTCAGTAAAAATCCTGTTAACAACATACATATATACATATGTGTATATACACACACACATTCACTAAAAATATACATACACACATGCACATATATGTACTACACACTGGAGAGGAATACATGAGGTATTCAGGAAGGACTAGTACCTCTGGTTTAGGGCTTGCTGAGCCTTTTTCAGGGTTGTTCATATCCCTCACCTTTGGTGTTCACCTCTTTACCCAACTCTCACCTATAGTTCCAAGAAGTTGCAGCACGTGTAGTGGGCCATACCCCAGTAAAAGTGTCTTAGCAATGGGCTAAACCAGGCTGACAGGCCTCTCAAACACATCTGTGAGTTAGGGAGACAGATATTTACTGGAAGCACATGAAGACTTCCCCTAGGAGAATGCGCAGATGAGAACAATTTTTACTCCAATGGCTATGAAGGCAATTGAAATAGACACACTTTGGAACACTTAGAGCTTGGTCAGATATCAAAGATGTCAACATCATCCACTGTCCTCTTGGGCCATCTTCCAATTGTCCTGACTTTTATCTTGCCACTGGACTCGGATGATACTTGAAGAGAGTAAGGCTAATTTTTGTGCAACTCTGACTCTTACTTAAAACCAATTCATAAAGAAATCAAGACAGCACCCTCTGATGTTATTGGTCCTCTTTCAAATGAAGGATGAATAACATACACACTTGGGTAAGCCACTTTTTTTGAGTCAGTTTCCTCATGAAGTAAAAAGAAAGGGTTGAGTTTAAGTAGAGAATTTTAAGGTCCTTTCCAGTTCTAAAAATGTAATGAATTATAATGGAATTTCTTTTTGATCTTTCAGTTACCATAGAGTCCTCCAAAATAGCATCACTACAAAGGAATAAAACAAAGCTAAACATTTACATTTAGTACTTTATAAAGAGCAAATTAATAAACATACCTTCACTATCTTACTTTGGTGGGGAATATGGATGTGGATTTTGCATATTGTCTTAATAGCCTTGATGTAACAAAGTAGTTTTAAAACTTTCTTTAAAATTTTTTTGCTATAATTTCGGGAAAGTCATCCACTTCTCCCCTGCCCTCTCCACCCAGGGAGGATATTTGGAACAAATTTTATGCAAATATATGAAGGGAGCCAAAACATCTGATCCAGGAATCAGGCTGGTCCTAGATAGGTTTGCTCCAGGTTTTCACCATGGCCAGTGCAAAGTAACTGGTCTTGGTGTTTTCCCTTGAGAAGCAGCCATTATCAGAGCCTTTCTGATATCCTGTGATCCAGGGAGGTACCCTGTTCTGGGATTATTGCCAGAAGATGTTAGCTGCCTTTTATACATTTTTCAATACTATACTATGGGACCTGGTTATCTTCAAGGCCTAATTGTTGACACCATTACTTTACTGAACAAAGAGTGTTAAGAAAACCAAGTGACCTACAATTACCTTCTTTGTTTAACTTCTCTATAAAGACCTTGCTCATGGTATCAATAAATGAATTGCTTGACAATCAAGCCTGGACCACGT
>NW_027187380.1:30414867-30441091 GCF_028583685.1 Petaurus breviceps papuanus
CATGGTATCAATAAATGAATTGCTTGACAATCAAGCCTGGACCACGTTTATACATCACACTTTCTCGGGCTAGTGTGTCAGTTTAGAGCTGGCTTAAGAAACCACTCAAGTTATCTCTACAATTGGCACCTTTAACAGGGATCTGAAAGAAGAAAGTGGCTTCCTTGGAACTCCAGAGTGGTAAGAGGTTAAGGAAGTGATAGTTCACCTTGCAATTTAGCAGTTTTAGAGCTAAATAAGGACTGGGCCACCTATTGAAAAGCTTTTAGCTGTTTTAGGGCTAAAAGAGTCACCAGGCTAAGTGGTAGATGAGGGACTAGAAACAATAAGCAAGTGAGCCCAGTCTTGGTAAAAAGCTGTCAGGAGAAAATGGGACAGGTACAAAGTGAAAGCAGGGACTGAGAATATTATCTAAGACTGTTAAAAAGAATAGTAAAAGAAAATTGGGAACCAGCCAAGAGACAAAGGAGTGAGAGATTTATGGAGGAAGGATTCCAGCATTTCACATTTCTGCCTTTTTTCTATAGAATATATTAATGATATGTTTAACATCAGAAAGGAAAGTGCCAGCAGGTTCCCTAAAGGACTCTTATAGAAGCATTAACAATAAACTTCTCCAACTCTCACTCCAATTAAGCCTGAGACCTTGAATTCTTTCCAGACACTATTGCAGGTTTTCTGGTCTTAGATAAGATCAGAGTTCCTGCTGAACTTAGAGGGAGCCATCCCTCATCATTTTGGTGAGCCAGCCAGGAGAAGTCTGTGGTCTCAAGCTTTCTTGGAGTTCTGGTAAACTCCCTTTACCCCTTCCCTCTCGTCCTGTATGTCTGGTTCATACAAGCACCTAGGAAGGCTTGATTGGACGATTCCCGCCTGGGACCAAAATCCGGTCTATTTTTTAATAGACCCCAGACACATCCCACATGGATGGGGGACGCCCTGTCCAGGGACAAGTGTCTCTGCATCTAAAAAAATATACACATATGTTGTTTTAGGCAAGGCTTTTTCTCGTGGGGTGTCACAGAAAAGCAAATGACTACAAGTGACTTTTGACTGCTAGGTGGCGTACTAGCTGTGTGACCCAATTGTCCTGCCTTCCCCCCTCCAAAAAGCTAATGGGTCAGTCTCACTCCATCTTGGGCTTCCCCAGCTCGAGTACCCACAGAGCACTTCTCTGCGTGCTCGGGACCCACAGGCCAGTGTTCCAAGCTGAGCTTGTGCTCCTGGGTCATAGAGGCAGGACTCACCTCTGAAACATTTTTGTACAGCTGAAAAACACTTGGTCTTCAAGACCTCAAGTAGAAAGGATGGGCCGGCTTTCCCCTACACTTGGAGGTCTGTGCCTAGGCTATATCAAAGCAATCTTACCTGGCCCCAATTGGCATCTATCTGAGGGTCAAGAAAATATGATTTGTGCCAAGGGTTCCAGAAATCCTCTGTGAGCTTTTGATTCTTCCTGTCAGCTTCTCTCTCTCTCTCTCTCTCTCTCTCTCTCTCTCTCTCTCTCTCTCTCTCAGTAATCTGACATCTCTAAGCTTTAAACTGCAGCAGGACTGCAGGACATTCCTTTGAAATGCTGATATCCCTTTCCCTCCTCCTCCTTTCCCCTGCTGCTGAATGCAGGCTGGAGAGGGAGAGAAAGAGAGCAAAATATTGTCTTGTTTGTGAACAGAAGTTTTAAGATCTTTAAAAGTTTGAAAATCTCCTCCTCTTAATTCGACTCTGGCCAAGTGGAGTGAGGAGAAGGCGATAATAAAGGGAGGGAATCTTCTCCCTCAGAATAAAGAGGCAGGTAGACTAACATTTAACTATTTCCTGCCTCACCTAAAGGAGGAAAGTTTTGTGTAACAGAATGCAACTAAAAGGCAACTGAATGCATTCTGGTCATTTTTGAAAAGTGTCACTCCTAATTTGATGCTAAAGAAAAGTCAGAATTCATTTTACTATTTGGCATTTAGGCAAATTGGAATATTTTCTAATATTTGATATGAAAGGTGAGGTTTTTGGGTTCCCTAGAACTGGGATAAGGGAGTAGGCACTACTCCCTCTCCCCTTGCTAGGGAAGTCAAAGCTATTACTTTCAAAGAAGTTTCTAAGGAGTAAAATTTATTGGAGTAAAATTTATTGGAGTAAAAGTTAGAACAGCTAAAAACATTTGAGCAGATTTTGTAAAAGCCTCTCTCACCAGATCAGATAAGGAAAGGCCCCTGGGTACCCTGATATCAAACCCCTGGGTCCACAACCAAGCTCTGCAACTATGGGGAGAGGAGAAAAGCCTCTACACTTGGTAAGCCTAATTTTCTATCAATAATTTTGGTATGTGATGAATTGGAAATACACTTAATGTCATAATGTCGTTGTTTTATTATGGTATCTCTAAATTGTAAAATCTAAATTGTAAAATCCTCTTATACTGTAAAAACTGAGTGACAAAAAGCAGTTTTCTATCTGAATTTTGTTGAAACTAAAAGATGGAGAAAAAGTTTTGTAAAACTAGCTATGTTACTTTATTAGTTCTGCTAACCCTATGTTATAATGTTTATTTCGTGTGAATTGGATTTTTTATGTTATAATATCTGATGGTTTAAAGCTCATATTTGGGATACAAACAAGTAGTAATAATACTGCTGATATTTACTGTGATAGCAGATTGTTCATTTAACTTTTTGGCTATTCTGGAAATATACAGTGATTTTAAGTTGATTGGTTGTATGGCATCAAAAAAAAGATTTTAGTTCAGTGTAACTTCATGTGGAGTTTTAAGGTCATCAGATTGGTAATTCATTTGTTTTTATTTATATTGTTACTGGTAAACAGCTGTACTATCTGTGCTGTATGAGAAGCAGTTTCTCTGAGTTTTGGAGTATTGTAATTTGGGAAAATCTTAAGCTTCCAAGTCTGTCTTTGTTTAAAAGGAAGTTTCAGTCAAGATTGTTTAAAATTGTAAGACTGTTAACTAAGTTATTGAGCTACTGTTTTAATGCTAAAACCTAAAACTGACAACTTTATTCTGACTAGTTCTGCCCATTCAGAACAGTCAAGGTCATTGGGAAAGGAACAGTTTTAGTCATGTAGTTTTTAAATGAACCTAACTTGCTAAAAAGTTGTAAGGATTAAAAAGGAATTTTATCAATTGGTTTTTAGATTTCAGAAGGAAAGATGGTAAATGGAATTCCTTACAGTTGTGGGACCTGATAAATCTTTATTGCTTATTGCAGCTACAAGAGAATAGAAATAATTATAACTGGCTCTAAGCTGTGATTGTTGAGGCTTGTTGTTTAAGGTAAAAGGCATTTGGGACCATAACTAAATTTTATTTTGAGTTTGAATTTGGGTATAGTTATCTGCATTAAATCAGGATCTGAGAGAAAATGCCACAAGCTACTCAGAGCCTGTACTGTGGACAGGTGGAAGCCTGCATTTGGTAAAGGCTAGAGGGACAATCTTAGCCTCTGTCTGGGATGGGATCCCTCCTGGCTTAGTTTACCCATGGGGTTCCTTTGAAAAGGAATGTTCCCCACCTATTCCTGAGTCTAGCTTTGAGGTGGAATGGATACTACCTGGCTTGATATCTGTAACTAACCTGAATTTAAACAGAATCAAGGATATTTTATCCTGTCATGTTTGGAATGTCACAGGTCCCTGTTTTTTTCCTTCTATAGCAGGTTTCTATGATCAGAGCAAGGAGTCAGTAAAATATGTGAGCTCTTTCATGTTAGCTTACTGGAAAATCAAATATTATTCTCATCTAGGATTAGAACATGTGCAGAAAGTTATGCAAACTGCTTAAGATCATTTTAAAAGTTTTATAAATCTTGAACTGTTTTAAAAGAAGGGAAAATACTTTTAGAAGAAATTTTAAATCTCTAGTGGGATTTTAAAAGGCTTACTATATCTTGTCTATGGGAAAATATAAAGGACAGTGAAATAGTCTGAGTAATGGGTTATACTAGCCCATACTCACCCCACTTCTGGTCAATTTTCTCTTAATCCTTTTTTTGGCCCTTGTTTGTTTAATCTTTTTGCTATATTTGTGTCTTTTAGGCTCAGCACCCTTCACTTGCAGGTGACTCTTCTGCCGGGAACATGTCATACAATCTAACTAACCTATAGAGCCTCCATGTTCAAGGCCTACTACAAACTGGCCCCATTAGTGCTCCCCAAGGATATTCCTTTCTTTGTGGGATGGGTGGGTCAGAGGGTGTGAATTCTGGGGTGTGTGCTCCCTGGGATTTCTCACACCCCCTCTGACTATTTATAACATCACTAAGCCCAGCACTTCTCCTTTAAAACGAGTTAAACGGGGTTTTGGGGACAATGTTCTTCAATCATAGCCTTAGATTATCTGCTGGCCTCTAGTGGGGGTGTTTGTGCCCTAGCTAATACCTCCTGCTGCATGTATATCAATAATTCTCGACAGGTAGAAGTCCGCACCAAAAATATACTGGAAAAGGCCAATTGGATGGAAGAAATTCATGAAGCCCTTAGTGCACCAGATTCCTCCTCTTCCTCATGGTGGTCCTGGCTTTTCCCTATACTGGCCCCTTTCCTGGTCCCACTCCTAATCGTAGTCTTTATACTTCTTTTTGGTCCTTGTCTGCTTAACCTCCTTGCTAAGTTTGTCTCTTCTAGGCTCAGTGCATTCCATTTTCAGATGATTGCGCAGGCTGAGTACTAACCATTGCCTGAAGTTGCTACCCATCAACCTTGGACCTGGCATCGGCCAAATTCCGGACATAGCCATGGACCCCACCCCTTGAACAATGATACCCTGAGAGGCAGGGACAGCTCTACACCTCTCTCCAGCGGGAAGCAGCTTGCTAAGCTGAGACCATCATCTTGTGCCCCCAAATGAATTTGAGTGTCATCTGTTTAAGGGGGTAATCATGGGGTACCTAGGGTCTAGGTCAATTTGTGGAACCAATTTGTAAAACCAGTCTGTGCAGTTGTAACTGCAATTTAAAAAAATTATCTCTTTCACTCCCCCTCTCCCTTCTTTCTCACCAGAAAACAAAGCATTTTATTATTTTGCAGGTTAAAAAATGGTTGTGGAAAGTTGAAGAGTGTAGGAGTGTGTGAGGTTAGAATTAGAAAGAAATAAGGTACATGTGGTTATATTTACTTTTTATTATTATTTTTTTTTATTTTTTGCCTTTTGGAGGGCAATTGGGGTTAAATAACTTGCCCAAGGTTACACAGCTAGGTGTGTGTGTGTGTGTGTATGTGTGTGTGTGTGTGTGTGTGTGTGTGTGAGAAGTGTCTGAGGCTGGATCCAAACGCAGGTCCTTCTGACTCCAGGCTGGCACTTTTATTCACTTCGCCACCTAGCTGCCCCAGTAGGTGTGGTTTTAAAAGGGGCTTTAATCAAAGTCCAGCAAAAAAAAAAATGACAGTAGGAAAAGCAATAAAGTGTAAGTATGTAGCAATGAAAGGAGCATGGGTAGAAAGTTTAAGATAGGTATAAATTATTTGCATGAAAGTTGTGAACAGAAATTTTAAGGTTTTTAAAAGCTTGATGATCTCTTTTTCTCACTCAACTCTGGCCAAATTGGATGCCGACAAGGAGATAAGATAAGGGACTTTTGCCCTCATATCAAAGAAGCAAACAGACAAGCATTTCACCCTTTCCTGCCTCACCTATTAGAGAAAAAATTTTGTGTATTAGAATGCAACTAAAAATCAATTTGAACTTATTCTGTTCCTTTTAGGGAATGTGAAAAAGTGAATTAGTGTTATTCCTAACTTGATACTAAGAAAAGTCAGAATTTATTATATTAATTGGCATTTAGACATATTAGAATATTTCTAAGATCTGATAAAGAAATATTTATAAGGTGAAAGCTTCAAGCTCCCCAGTTTCTGGGAAGTAGGACAAGGCATGCCTCTGGGATTTTTCCAGAGTCCCAATCCCTCTAACTGGCAAGTTGAAAGCTTTTCACTCTCTCAAAAATTTTTAGGAATAAACATAACACTGAAGTACAAGTTAAAATTAACTGAAAACATTTTACAAAATTTATTAAAGCCTCTCATCCCAGATTAAGCTAAAAGAGAGTGCTGAAGATTAATAGGTAATTTAAATTACCCTTCCCAATTTAGCAAAAGGGAGGAAAAATACTAAAATCAAGGACCCCACTAGCAACAGCCCTGAGGCACCCTGAAGCCCATATCTTTAAGCAAGCAGATAGACATCTCTAATTCAAACCCCTACATCCACTACCAGGCTCTGCAGCCGTGAGGAGAGGAGAAAAATCTCTGTACTTGATAAGCCCAATTTTTATCATTAATTTTTGTAAGTGATGATTTGAAAACAAAATTGATGTCATATGGTCATGTGGGGATCATTGTAAGCCAGAAATATCGTTAGATAAGCAAATTTTTAATCTGAATTTTGTTGGAATTAAAAGATAAAGAACTTGTTTAAAAACAGTTATGTCACTTACATCTTATGATGTTTATATATGCCATATAGAAAATCAGGTATTTACACACCTACCTGAAGTTCGAGAGGAAGTTTCAGCTAAAACAATTTGATTATAAGTTATTTGGAACTTGTAAGATACTTAATTGAGTTATTTAGTTGTTTTAATGCTAAAAACTTAAAATTTTTTGATGCATTAATGTATGTAGAAAGGAGGAGACTGGGTGAAAACTTTATTTTGGATTAATTCTGCCCATTCAGAACATTCCTCCTCCATGTGTGAGAGTTAGCAATGCAGGGAAATAAGCATTAACTCCCCAGTCTCTCCTGCTTAGAATCCATATCAATCTTACTTATGTTGTAAAACTGCCAAAAGTCAATGGAAACTATCTGTAGAGGCATGGTCATTCAGCCTGAGAAAAGAACTTGTTTTAATTGTAACTTGCTAAGAAAGTTGCAAAATATTAAAAAAAAGATTTCTAACAATTTGGCTTCCAATGTTAAATGAAATTCTTTTTTTTTTCTTTTTGCTTTTTGGGGGGCAATTGGGTTAAGTGACTTGCCTAAGGTCACATGACTAGTGTGTGTGTGTGTGTGTGTGTGTGTGTGTGTGTGTTAAGTGTCTGAGGCTGCATCGAAACCCAGGTCCTCCTGACTCCAGGGCCAGTGCTCTATTCAAGTACTGTGATCAGATTAATTTACTATTTCTGTAATAATTCATTTACTATTTCTGTTCTGGCTAAAACACCTTTTAATATCTAAAGAATTCTGCAATAAACTAGAAAATTAGTAACTTAATATTTTGGAGATTTTTGTTTCTTAAAGACATTTTGCTATACCTTTTTTGACTAAAACACTTTGTGATATCTAAAGAATTCCACAATTATCTAAGAATTCAGTTTTTTATCATACTCCAGGAATTTTTACTTAGGAAAATTTTTATACCAACTTAGTCTTAATAATCTCAGTTTTAAAAGTCTGTTTTGCTCTAAAGTATACACAGAGCTATTAGGTTATAAAATTTTAACTAATTTTTTTTCTTTTGTCTCACAAAAGTTTGCTGATCATTTATAAATCTTAACCCTAGAAATATAGCTTACTACATTGATTCTAATCATAAAGTTATTATTACTCACTTTACTCCTGCTTATAATACAAAGCTTTTAGCTATGATATTACTGTTAAATGATTTTTTTCTTTTCCCTTTAATATTGAGTCAGATAGCAAATATTCAGTGTACATATGCCAACATATTTGATACTGTTAAACTTAAACACACCCAGAATACAGATCTTTTTAACCTTTTTCAGAAGTTACAAGGTCTTATAAGAATGAGGCCACTACCTATATTGAAGTTCATTCACTTCCTAGGTCTCTATCTAAATAACGCAACTATTAATCAAAAGTTCAAGTTTTTCCAACTTTTTTCCCCAAATATTCTTAGTACTACATTATCTTACTCTTAACTTTTTTTTTATCAAAATACATATATTCTATATAAATAATTCTGTTACTAGGGAACAAACTAGACAGATTCATTAAAAACTGTACTCAATGTGTTGCCTTTATTACTCCTCTACTACTCATCGTTGACCCACATGGGAGGATGTAACTCATTATCCTCCCTTTCATACATTAGCATATATGCATATTATAATAGATACTTTTTTCTTCTTTTACTTTTGCTTCCCTTCAGACAGGGGATGCAGTAAAAAATGTGCTTAACCATATGTTACAGTCTTTTGCTTCAATGGGCATTTTGACACAATTGAATGCTGATAATGTTCCTGCCACTAACAATTTATTTCAATCTTTTTGTGATTATTTTTAAAATAAAATTAATTACAGGCATAACCCTTATAATCCCATTGGTTAAGTTATACTTGACAGATGAAATAAAATTCTTAAGTCCAGCCTTTAAATTTTATCCATTCTAGTCCAAACTTACCATGCCATACTTAATGTTACTCCTTTTCATTCTAGGCAAACTGGCATAGCTATTACTCAAACTTGATATTCTTTCTCCTACCCCCAGCTTTTATATAAGTAAAACCTATTACAAAAGATAAAAAGAAGGGACTTGTACCAATATGCCACAAAGGCAATTAGCTACTGCCTTATACACCCTAAAAAATTTTAAGCATCACTAAAAATGAGTATACACTCCCTGTGGAAAATTCCCCAAACAAGAACTGGGTAGGACCTGACCCTTAACTATGGGGGGAGAGGCTCTGTTCTTTTTATCAGATGCTGCTGTGAGAATGGAATGTCCAAGAGTGTTCCATGATCTACCTTGCAGCTGCAGAGAATTCAGAGAAAAAGGATCAGGAGACTCCTTGCACAAAGACAACCCAAGAAGAAGTGACTTAGCATCTCACATTTTCACAAGATAATACTACCCTCAATGTGTTAGTGGAACCACACTCTTTAGAAAAAAGTGACTTCTGGACTTTTATTTATTTATTTTGCCTTTTGGAGGGCAATTGGGGTTAAGTAACTTGCCCAAGGTTACAAAGCTAGTTTTTTTGTGTGTGGGTGTTAAGTGTCTGAGGCCGGAACCAAACTCAGGTCCTCCTGACTCCCAGGGCTGGCGCTTTTACTCACTGCACCACCTAGCCACCCCAACTTCTGGACTTTTAATCACAGTCAGCAACCATGTCTTCTATTTCCTTACTGAGTGAAATATAAACTGCTCGATTTGTGAATAAATTGGCAAAGAATATTAGCTTGAAACCCATGTAATTATGGATACACTTATCCCTTTGTATGGAATATTACTTGCATTAATTGTGCTTTTACTTAATGTATATTTTTTGCTTTTTCCAACTAATTTTAACTCATGTTTGGCATCTATGTCAGGGGATATACACTACATAAAATTTCTGATCTTTTGTAAAGGGGGCTAAGGTCTTGTCATTGTCAGACTTATTGTTAGACTTATTACTCTTGTCAGATTTCTTGTTCCTAGACTCACTGCCCTACTATTATTGATAATTTCAACCACTGTGTCTACAATTTCTCTACTTAGAAAAATCCAAAAAACTGTATAACGTGTTAACGAACATTCATAAAATGTTTCTGCAGCCTTTAAGATACTAAATGATACTTAGACAAGGACTTTTTGTATAAGAGCAATGTAGAACCTATTGCAACGGTTATGAGTTAAAAGCTTTGAAACTCAACTGTTACTTAGATGTGATTATGTATTTATGTATAGTTGTGTAACTCCTTTACCATATATTAGCTCTGATTCTAATGTCTTTTGGGACAAAATATATGCCCAACATCTTAGTGCTTGGCATGATTCAAGTATTACAAATTATATCAAAAAATGCCCAGAATAATTATCGCTCTGGAACTGATCCAGGAACATTAATATTATCAGCATTGCTAAAGTTATCTCCTTTTAATTTGATGTCTATATTTTTACATATCTTACCTGTATTGATTGTTGTATCACTTCTCTGTATCTTTGAAATCATTATTAACTCAGATGTATGAACATAACTTTTCAGGGTAAGGATTTATGTTGGAATGTTACTTGTAAAAATTGTAATCTCATACCATGTATTTCTATGGTCATCAGTATGTTATTACCGTTTTTGGCTGTTTTTTCCCACTAATTGTATTTTATGCTTGGTACCAATCTGCAGAAGAGCATAGCTTAGAGCATAGCTTAGTTTGATCAATGAGGCTTTAAAACAGAAGAAAGCATTTCATAGGGCTACTATTATATGACACACAACTTTAGTATTTTACATTTTTCAGCTATATCTTTACAATCCACAATTCATACTGTCCGGTATGATGTAGAACTACCATAATTTTTATCTTACCCAGACTAAAATTGAAAAATTAGAACAGTCTATACTAGATATAAGAGATGAGGTAGAGACTCTTAAGACTCCGTTATCTCTACAAGTGGCAGATGTACATATTGTCACCCTCAGATTATATTACTCCTCTCAGACCATCATTACCTGGAAGAGGATTAGAGCTTGCTTAATGGGAGCAAGGCTTGATTCCAATATCACCATTGGAAATAAAGGTTTTCCATCAGATTATCTAGGACATTGAACATAGTGAAATCCCTGGGATTAACCCAGAAGAAATAGCAAAGACAATTATTTATACATTTAAGAAAATTTTTCCATTGCAGATCATACTGGCTCTTGGTATACACTTTCTTCCTATATTAATTGTTGTAGTAATTTTCTGTAATTGTGCTATTTATATATTACAAATCATGTCCTGTGATGTCAAGGTTTTAGGCACCAAGGTACATGCCCTTAATTTATTTAATAAACAAGGGGGAGATGAAGGGAGCCAAAATATCTGATCCAGGAATCAGGCTGGTCCTAGATAGGTTTGCTCCAGGTTTTCACCATGGCCAGTGCAAAGTAACTGGTCTTGGTGTTTTCCCTTGAGAAGCAGCCATTATCAGAGCCTTTCTGATATCCTGTGATCCAGAGAGGTACCCTGTTCTGGGATTATTGCCAGAAGATGTTAGCTGCCTTTTATACATTTTTTGATACTATACTATGGGACCTAGTTATCTTTAAGGTCTAATAGTTGACATCATTACTTTACTGAACAAAGAGTGCTAAGAAAACCAAGTGACCTATAATTACCTTCTTTGTTTAGCTTCTCTATAAAGACCTTGCTCATGGTATCAATAAATGAATTGCTTGACAATCAAGCCTGGACCACGTTTATACATCACACTTTCTCAGGCTAGTGTATCAGTTTAGAGCTGGCTTAAGAAACTACTCAAGTTATCTCTACAAATATATTGCACAAAGGTGTCAAATAAAACTTACTTTGAAAAAACCTTTTTAAACCCTTAATTACTAGATATAGTATAGAAGACTGAATTTCACTAAATCATGATCCAGCCCCTTTCACCCTGACCTAACCAGTTCCCTTCTTGGAGATCTTTAAAAAACAAAAACTCCATATATTCTATCTCTTGCTCAAGATCCAAATTCAACAGACAAAATTTCATCTGTCCTGTCTACACTCATGCTTTCTTTTAAAAATTCTTCAACTCTGTTTTCTACAGAAATCCTGAAATAAGTTCTAATTTCTTATATGAGCTTAATTTCTTATTTTCCTTTCTTAAAAACAAAGAAGCAAACAAAAAAAACACTCTGGTTAAGTGTTACAAGTTAGTTCGGGTTGTCTCAGCATCTTCTATGTATGAACCCCGTACTTTGGTAAATTTGTAAAAGTTATGTAGTATATATGTCTGTGAAGATAATGAAAGATACTGGGACATTGCTCTCACACTGTCAGATTCCCAACTGTATTGATAAACTATCAAAAAAACTAGAGAATGATGTCAAAGTCAAGATTGTATGCTAACCTATATAAATTGTATCTATTGTGTCTAAATTTGTTGACTAAACAAAACAAGGGAAGAATTTATTAGGAACAAAATTAGTCCTAACGACTGTAGGTCCCTGGTAAGATTGCTCTCTGAGCTTTTCTAATCCATGAGGTTAGTGGCAGAGAATATCCCTGGCATGCTTGAAGTTAAAAAAAATCAGAAAAACCCGAGTTTAGAGATTCTACTCTCTATATATGTGTAACACACATACACCTACCCCATCCACCAGGGGTGTCATTTATTTCACCCTTTCTCTTCTAGAGTTCTCCAATACTCTTTTAAGAAGGGGGTTTGGTTTGTAAGCTAGACTCTTTGCCAATGGCTCCAGCTCCAGCTACCTAGATAGTGTTCCCTCCAATTGCAGGAGTAGGTCTCATGGAGAGAATTCTGATTTTTATAATAATCAATGTGATGTAATGAATATACTAATAGATTAGGTTTTGCAGAATTGCCTTTTCCAGAGTATAAGTCAGAGACAATGCAGCTTGATGATCAATCAAACCTTCAACAAAGCTCACAATCGATGGTATCTTTCTGCCTGAAGTGAAGCAATCAAAGACTGTAGAACCAGTTACTGTCACAGAATTCTGGTTCTGGACTTTGGAGGAGGTGGTCACAACCCCCAAAGACTTGAATCCAGAGAATTGTTTTGTGGGATTGTGGGTTTCTGGTGGGGAACCACTAAATGATTGCTTGTAATCCATCTTCCCCACCCTACCCCCTTTCCCCACTTATTATTTAAGTATATAACCTGTGCTTTTACTTCAGCTAAGAGAACATTCCATTCTTTACTCTGAAATTAATTAAAACTACTTGATTACTGGCACTCCCATCTCTAGGCCTGCTTTATGTGGCACCCAGCATTCTCGGGTTAGAGACTGACTCAATAAAAATCCTGTTAACAGACTTCTACAGCCCTAGGTTCCATTTAGTCACTGACAGCTGGATTAGCTTTTACAAAAGAATATTTACTTTGGAGGCCATATTATTATTATGGTCCAAATAACTTATATCAAAGGTGTTATGCAATATACATGAGAGATATAAATTCCCTCTATTCTCCCATGAGGTGCCCCACAATTCCTCCCACAATTTCTACCTCTCCACTTCTCTAATCTATCATATTCCCAGAAATAAAATCACAAAAACAGATAACAAAATGAAATTACAACAATTCCTGTTGTATTTTTTCTCATCTCTGGAGAGGAGGGAATTGAATTTAGTTCAATTCTAATAGAGTAATCCCAATCCCAAAATTCCAAAGTCCAAAATTCACCCCAAGCTCCAGGCATTCCTTAATTTCTATGAACTTTCTTGTCAGGGTGGCTGACTTCAATAATCCTTCCTGGAATCCTGGCTTCAAGGTCATCGTGGCTCAAGTACCCATATCACTATCAAGAATGGTGGGGATTTTTACCATCTACACCCTTAAAACTGAGGAGAAACACAAGGAAGCAGAACAAAAATAGAACACCAGGCCCATTTCTCAGAGCCACTGGGTAAAAGTAGACTGGAGAGAAGGTATTCAGTAATCTTCTCTTCTCAGTAGTTTTTAGTTCCTAGTACCGGTGCTTGGGCGTGGAATGTATGTGTGTCCAGAGTTACCCTATGATGTAGAGGGAAAGAGCTGCAGGAAAGAACCAGGCTGTCCAGTCTTGCAGTTTTGAAAGAGCAGAACCTTCATGCAAAGCCAAGAAGGAGAAGGTTCCTCCTCCCCACCAATGAGGTATGGGGAAAAAGAAAAGCAATGTCTGGAAGGTTAGACAACCTGCACATTCATTTGTACAGTGTACATACATAGACTATGTACTAATTTAGTCAGGTATATACAATGTTAGGATTGGAATAGGGATATTGGATAGATCGAGAGATACTGATAGATTAGCAAACACCACCCCACCTTCTGACCCCCCCCTTCTTAACTTACAACCTTGAAAGGACACCATATACTCCTTCCCCTCCCCTCTTTTTCCCTTTTCCCCTACTCCCCTATACTCATGAATTTTGGGGTCAAAATACATTTTATACACTGAAACTCCATGGAGAACTTTGAGATTTCTGTGTGAAGGTCTAATAGGAAACCTCTAGGAGATAACTTTTAAACCCTTAGAAAGAGGGACAAGAGTGGCTCAGTAGATGTCATGAAGACTCATTTTTTGTTCAAATCTGGCCTCAACCACTCTAGTACCGCTATATAATCCTGCAAGTCACTTAGTACCCTATTTTTGCTCTGTTCCTCATCTTTAAAATGAGCTGCAGAAGGAAATGACACACCACTCTCTTGTATTTTTGCCAAGAAAACACCAAAAAGTCAGAACTGAATAACAAAACCTTTAAAAACCAGATGACTCTCCCACACCACCACAATTCCTCCCCTCCCCCATTCTTTATATCCCTCTCTCCCTCCTTCTTCAACCTTATCCTATCAACATCCCAGAAACATCACTCTCTCACACACACACACACAAACACACACACACACAAACACAAGAAAACTGCAAGGAGTAGTAATCTCAGTTGTTTTTAATTATGGTTCTCCTCTCTTTATTCAGCTAGGGAATGGAGTAAGGGAAGAGCTGGGATGTCTCCATTGAAAGTCCATATTTGATCTCCCTGACTTTAATTTTATTAAATTGAAACACTTTCTCCTGACCTTCTTGTTTTCTTCCGTGGTTCCTTCTGGGACTTTCATTAAAAAAACAAAACAAAAAAATTCATGGGCCTTGTTCTTGAAAAGACCTTCTTCTGTCTTCCCTTTTGCTCAAGATCCAGATTCATGAGTCTCTCAACTCTCCGGAAGCCTAGGCTTATTTGCTGTCTTAAGAGAGTGGTTCTTTAAACTTTACTTTCCATTGCTGCAGAAATTTCGAGAGATTGACATAGAGGGCAGGAGAAAAAAAAAGCACATTTTAAGACACAAAGTGGGTAAGGTGGGGTTGGGAGTAAGGAAGGAGGTTTAGTGGTGATGATGGTTGATGGTTCTTGGTGGTGGTTCTGGTGGTGGGTACTTATTGGGGGTGAGGGGAGAGAATGGAAGCAAATGGGACAAGAGGATGAGACCTTTCCCCTGCTTTCCTCCTCTCTTCTTCCCAAACTTGCGTGTCCACCTCAACGCCGCCTCGGATGCTCCTGGGCTAATAGCAAAGGGGGACCGAAGCAATTAGGCGGGGGTTGAATCCTGAGCTGGGAGGGCAGGAGGATCTGCAGGGCGGCCTTGATCTCGTTTGGGCCCACGGGATCTTCTGCATCACCGTCGAGGCACTCCTTCTTCAATCTTCTGGCCTCAAGGGCAATGCGGTCAAAGAGGTCTTTGACAACTGAGTGGAGGATGGCCAATGCCCCCTTCGATAGAGGGGCCCGGTCATTGGACAGCTGCTGCTTCAGCACCTGGACCACATAGGAATCCCTCCAGGGCATCCTCCGGTGCCTTTTTCGGTGAACTTTTTTCGAAAGTCTGCGCTGGGACATCCTCATAAGAGTGTAGGGGGAACCGGAGGAACGATCTCCACTTTCCACGGTGCTGGTGGTTTCCTCATCCATCTACTGTCAAAGTCTGATGGATTAAGATTGTGTTGGATGGTTGGACTTTTTTTTTTTCCTTGATCTGCCCCAACCCTCCTAGATCCCCGGGGTAACCTGGCTTGAAATGCGCAAACCAGAACTTCTCGCGGCCTTTTATATGGCCCTGCTCCCTCCCCCCAGACCTCCCCCCACACAGGTCACAATGGGAGCCCCTATACACTATCTTGTCTCAGTGTGATGATTGGCTAAAGTGAGACACAAAGGAAATTGGGACGCTCTGTTGCTAGGACAAAGGGGCATGTTTAATTTGTTTAATCTCTATGAGTTAGTTGAACAGAGTATGCGACTCTGTTCCAGTTCTGCAGTTCATCTTCACTCTTTTATTTTTTCAGTATGGCTTTCAACTGGTACCCATGTCAAAAATGCTCACCCCCACTACCCGCTACCTCCTACCCCCATCCCAGTCTTCTGCTAAGGATCTCAGATCACTTTCTATGCAGGAGCAAACAAAAAGTTTATCATTCAGCCCTGTTTCTACAGGCCCTTTTTGGCTCTATTCTTAAGGTTTAGATTAAGGAAAGGAAGGTTATGGGGGGGAGAGGGGAAGGTAAGCAAAGAGAAAATATCAAATAGAGGAACACAGAATTTTAGAGCTGGAAGAGACCTTAGAAAGTTAGGTTATAAACATTAAGTGCCTACTACTCACAGCTCAGAGTAATGAGGGGGATGACATGAAAACAACTAAGTACAAACAAGTTATATATGGGATAAATTGGAGGTAATCAATAGAGGGAAGGCACTAGAATTAAGAAGGATTGGGAAAGGCTTCCTGTAGAGAGTAAGATTTTAGCTGGAACTTGAAGGAAGCCAGGGAAGCCACAAGGAAGAGATGAAAAGGGAGAACATTCCATACATGGGAGACAGCCAGTGAAAATGTACAGGGCTGGGAAATGGGATGTCTTGTTTGAGGAACAATAAGGAAGCCAGAGTCATTGGATCACAGTACAGATTGGAATATAAGGTGTAAGAAGACTGGAAAGGTTAATGGAGGGGGATGGGGGGATCAGGTTAAGGGATTTGAAAACCAAGAAAGGATTTTAAATTTTATCCCAGAGGTGATAGGGAGCCACTGGGGTTATGGAGTAGGAAGGGTAACATAGTCAGAGCTTAACTTTAGGAAGATTACTTTGGTAACTGAGTGAAGGATAGACTAGAGTGGGGAGACTTGATACCAGGCATCAGGTGATGGAGGACATGTGCCAGGTGGTGACAGTGTCAGAAGAGAGAAGAGAAGAGGTCATATGTAAAAGATGTTTTGAAAGTAAAATGGGTCTTGGCAACAGATTGGATGGGGGAAGAGTGCTTTAAAGATTGGGAGGATGATAGTACTTGACAATAATAGGGAAGAAGGGAATGTACAGTGGGAACCAGAGCTTGGGAACATAACTTCAAGTCTCACAGTTAATGTAGACTACCTTGAATGAATTAAACATCAAAAGAAGCTCTATCTCATGGGAACACTTACACATGAACGTGGGCCATTTTTGGTACTATGCCTTCTTTTTCTGTTGCTATAAAATACCTGACCTGGCCTAAGGATGGTGTCAGAATTCACCAGTTTGTCCTCCTACTGCCAATGACTGGGTCTCCTGAGTAAACTCCCCCAATTAACCTAATAAAACCTATTTACTGCCAAGCTGGCATGGGCCCTTCTTTCTTCCTTATCTTGGTATTCTCTTAGATGGTGTGCCCCCTTACAATTGGCATAATCAGGGAAGATTGTTCCTTTGAACAGATCTTGTGTCTTTACAGGGAGGATTTTGTGGGAAAAATAATGAGTTCAGTTTTGGATTTGTTGAGTTTGACCACGGAACATACAGTTCATCCAAAAGGCAGTTTATACATGTGAGACTGGATGTCAGCAGAGAGGTTAGGGCTGGATAAGTAGATTTGAGAATCATAGAGCATAGAGACAAATGATAATTCTATCTACAAAATGTTGATAATAGCACCTATCTCTCAAATTGTTGCAAAAACAAACTGAGATAATATTTGTAAAGTTTAGTTAGCCTGGCACTCAGTGGGTGCTTAATAAATGCTTGCTTTAAAAAATTCATCAAATGAGACTTAAGAAGATGTGATAGGTAGGAAAACCAGGAGAAAGTGGTATGATGAAAACTTAGAGAGATGAGAGTATCAAGATGGTAAGCAATGGTAACAAAGAATGTAGAACGATGAAGACTGAGAAAAGAGTATTATACTGGGCAATTTTTTTTTTCTGGTCTTCATAGGGCATCTGGTTCAGGCCCTTCATTTTTTTTTAATATTTAATTTTTTTCAGTTACATGTAAATGTTTTAACATTCATTTTAAAAAATTTAGTCCTAAATTCTCTCCCTCTCTCCTTTGCCTTCCCCCTCATCGAGAAGGCAAGTAATTTGATATAGGTTATATCTGTGCAAGCATGTAAAATATAATTCCATATATTGTTGTGAAAGAAAAAACAAACACAAACCAACAACAAGCCAAGACAAAAAAAGCCAAAGACAACAATTTTTTTCTCTGGAAGTGAATAGGATTTTTCATCATGAGTCCTTTGGAATTTTGTCCTTTGGATCTAAGTAAGATCATTGTATCACTGAAAATAGCTAAGTCATTCACAGTTGGTCATCATGCAATATTGCTCTTACTGTGCAAACATTCTCCTCGTTCTGCTCACTTCTCTCAGCATCAGTTCATGTAAATCATGTAAATCTTTCCAGGTATTTCTGAAATCTACCTGCTCATCATTTTTTTTTTTGCTTTTTTGGAGGGGAGAGGGAAGGGCAATTGGGGTTAAGTGACTTGCCCAAGGTCACATAGCTAGTAAATGTTAAGTGTCTGAGGATTTGAACTCAGGTCCTCCTGACTCCAGGGCTGGTGCTCTATTCACTGCACCACCTAGGCAACCCTATGCTCATCATTTCTTACAGGATGATAGTATTCCATCATAATCATATGCTACAACTTGTTCAGTCATTCCCTAATTGATAGCACCCTCTCAATTTCCAATTCTTTGCCACCACAAAAATAGCAACTATATATTTTTGTACATATAGATCCTTTTCCTTTAAAAAAAAATCTCGTTGGTATATTAATCTGTAAAGCCAAGCACAAGCAGCTTTCCAGAGGACGGCTGTTGTAAATAGCTTCAAGGTTCTGATTACATAGTATAGTGAACACTCTATTCATTCAGTAACAAATCAGAACAAAATGTTCACAGAAAATCAAGGTACAACATTCACAATGTTACAACTTATCACAGAAAATCAAAATACAGCATTCATCATGTCACAACTCAACAACTTACCACTAAAATGGCCACATAGTTTTCACCACAGTGGTCACATAATTTTGAACAAAGTACAATCATTTAGTCAATCAATCACTTAGTAACTCAATCATCCAATCATCCTTAAGGATGCCTCCTTAAGGGACACAAAATACAAAAGTCAAAGTACTCCACCCCTGGGTAGTCTCAGTTAGAGATATCCAATTAGAGTTTCCAACCATAAACAAAGTACATTCATTTAGTCAATCACAAAATCCTTAATTTAATCACAAAGTACAAAAGTCAATGTTCTCCACTCCTAGGTCACAGTAAATCATAATCTTCTCAGTCAGTACACAGTATCCAAGTAAAGTCTTCTTTCAAGCTTGACTCAAGGCTGGCTCTCAGCTTCCCTGATTTCCCAGCCATGGTCCCAGCTCCTACCTGAACTCACCAAACTGTCACCTAGGTTCAAAGGCAGACAGTTCCCAGCTCCTTGTCCAGCTCTTCATGCAGTTCCTGTTCTACACTGAAGCTCACAGTGTCCAGTCCACCTTAAGACCTTTAACAGTTTCTATTCCTGGGAAGTCAAAGCTTAACAGAGCCACAAACAGATAAAGTACCAGCACCAGAGTCATGGGTCTTCTGGCAGCTCCAGCTGGCTTTCGGGTAATTCTCAGCAGCCTCAGAAGCTTGGTTGGCCCTTGGAAGTCCTCAGTAGCTTGGCTGGTCTTTGGAAGTCCTCAACGTCTTACTCAGAAGAAGCTCTGCCATCACAAGTTCCCAGGAAATTCTGATTTTCCCAGCTGGGGTTTTTCCTTATATATAGTATTGCTCCTCCCTGTTCAGCCCCTTCCTGTTATGTCAGCAACAGGGGTTCATACCTTCTGTTTCTTTAACAGAGGCTTAATTTGAAAGTAGGTGCTAAGTACTCATCAGCTTTGCAATACAAAGGGATATTCAAATTTCATTACTATTACATGATCTAATAGTTTTATTGTTGGGTCAAAGGGTATAGCCCTTTTGGCACAGTTCCAAATTGTTTTCCCTAATGGTTGGATCAGTTCACAACTCCACCCACAGTGAAATAGTGTCCCATTTTTTTCACATCTTTCCTGAACATGTGTCATTTGCCTTTTTTGTGATATTAGCCAGTCTGATAGGTGTGAAGTGGTACATCAGAGTTGTTTCAATTTGTATTTCTCTTACTAATAGTGATTTAGAGTATTTTTATATGACTATAGATAGCTTTGATTTCTGTAACTGAAAACTGCCTGTTCATATCCTTTGACTATTTATTAATTGAGGAATGACTTGTATTCTTCTAACTGTGACTCATTTCTCTATATATTTGACAAAAGAGACCTTTATCAGGAAAAAATTGCTCTAAATTTTGCCCTCAAGTTTTCTTCTTTCCTTCTAATCTTGGCTACATTTGTTTTGTTTGTGCAAACCCTTTTAAATTTAATGTAATCAATGTAAATATTGTAAAAATTCATTTAATATCCCATAATGCTCTCTATCTTTTGTTTGGTCATAAGTTTGTCCCTAATCCATAGATCTTGCAGGTAAACTATTCCATGCTCCCCTAATTTACTTATGGTATTACCCTTTATGTCTAAATCATGTACCTATTTTGACCTTGGTATGAGTGTGAGATATTGGTCTATAACTAGTTTTTGCCAAATTTCTTTCCAGTTTTCCCAGCAGTTTTTGTCAAATAGTGAATTTTTGTCCCCAAAACTTGGATCTTTGAGTTTATCAAACGCTAGATTACTATGACCATTTCCCATTTGTGCACTGAATCTATTCCACTGATCCACCATTCAGTTCCTTAATCAGTACCAGATTGTTTTGATGATGACCACTTTGTAATGCTGTGATAGTAATGGAATTTAAAGATTCCCCTGCATTGGCTTGGTTTTTGGTTTGATTGTGTTAAAACCCAGAGCTTGTGAATCCCACTTGTGGGATGGACTGTTGACATCAAAAAAGAGAGGGCTGAACTGAGAGTAGCTGGTGATGTAAATTTAGAGAGACATAAGAGAGAGGCAGAAGAACTTTTTGGAAGCAGCACCTTTGGAGGCAGAGGGAGACTGAGAGGATTGCTGAGGGCCACTTTGAATTGCCCAGGATTTTTGAGAGCTGCCACCCAGAGCTGCCAAGGACTGAGGAGACATGGCTGTTATGCTGGTACTTTGTCTGTCTGTTTTGATGTTGTTTTGCCAGTTTGGTCCACTGGTGAAGGACAGTACTGTTGCAGAAGTCTGGGAACCTTGATATTGGTTCAGAGCTACTGAGACTGCTCTGCAGACAGAGAGTGAATTCTGTCCACTGGTGAAGGACAGTGCCGTTGTTGCAGAAGCCTTGGAACATTGATGTTGGTTCAGAAGCCCTGAAGAAGGATTTTCTTGTTGTATGTTTACAGAATCCTGGAAGAGTGTTTTGCTAATGTTTTCAGGGGTCCTAAGACTGTTCTGCAGACAGAGAATGAATTAATGAAGAGACTGGCAATGTATCTTGTGGCCTTGCTAAGCTTTGTCTCCCCAGGAACAAAGATTGCTGAGAACTTGCCTCTTGTCAAGATGAAGAAAAGAACTCTATTTGGGTATTAAATGATGTGCTTAAGCTTGTTGTAACTCTGGGGTAGATTCAATTGTGATCCAAGGGTGGGGAACTTTTGACCTTTTTGGCTCTGTGATTGAACAAATGAATGTACTTTACTTATGATTGGAAACTAATCTCCATTTGAGAACAGGGGCTTTGTGATGGACTAAATGAATATACAGCCTAGGGGTGGAGTAGTATTTAGAAGAAGGACTTTGTGATTGATTAACTGAATGTAATGTCCAGGGGTGGGGTAGTACTTGATTAAATCACACTTGGCGGTAGTACTTGGAGATTATTGAATCACACTTAGTAAATGCTGTATTTTGAATGATGCTATATGTTGATTCTCTCTGTTCTTAATTTGTCACTGAATAAAATGGAGAGCACCTATGCTGGTATTTTGAACCTTGGGAAGTTGCCTTTGCTTGACATTAAAAATGCAAAAACTGCTAAGCCACCTTCCTTCACATTTTTTAATTTATTTCCTTGATATTCTTGACCTTTTGTTCTTCCAGATCAACTTATTTTTTTCTAGCTCTATAAAATATTTTTGGTAGTTTGATTGGTATAGCACTGAATAAGTAAATTGATTTAGGTAGAATTGTTATTTTTATTATATTGGCTTAGCCTACCCATGAGCAATTCATATTTTCCCATTGTTTAAATCTGGCTTTATTTGTGTGAAAATTGTTTTGTAATTGAGTTCAGATAGTTCCTGGGCTTGTCTTGGCAGGTAGACTCCCAAGTGTTTTACACTGTCTATAGTTATTTTAAATGGGATTTTTATTTCTATCTCTTGCTGTTGGACATATGGTAGTTATTAAGAGAACATTACTAATTTTGGACACAGCAGTTTTTGTTGAATGATAACAACTAAAGCCTGATTGTAGTTAAAATGAGGGGAGAAAGTAGAAGCACCTATTGTAGATGGCTTTCTCAAGTTTACCCACAAAAGACAGGAATTTGGGAGCCAGCTTTGAGCCCAGATGAAAGGACCTTTCCTTGGGTACTTAATGGTAACTGACAAGATCATGATTTACTACGACCTAGGGGTGGGACACCTTTGTACTTTGTACCCCTTAAGAATGATTGAGTTAAGGATGATTGGAAGCTAGTCTCCAATCAAGAAGAAAGAAGACTTTCTGACTAAGAGGTTAAGACAATGTGACCTAGGGATGGGAGATCTTTGTATTTTGTATCCCTTAATATGATTGCTCCTTAAGGATGATTGAGTTAAGGATTTACTGAGTGATGGCATTTGTTTAAAACTATGTGGCCAGTTTAGGAGTAAGTTGTTATGTTATATTGCTTGTGAATATCATACTTTGGTTTCTGTGAATGTCTTGCCTTAGTTTATTGTTGAATAGAGAGTTCACTATACTATGTGATTAGAACCTTAAAGCTACTCACAGCAGCTGTCCTCAGGATTGCTGCTTGTGCTTGGCTTTACACTTGTACAAATAGAGTGGCTTGCCTTGGCAAGGAGGAAGGCCACCTCTTCATGTTGATGAGGTATAGGCTTTGGGAGCCCCATTGAGCTCTCCTTGAGTCCTTGAGGTACAGGCTCTGGAAACCCCCCTTAAACTCTATTTGCATGAGACCATAACCCTTACCTTGTGACTGGGCCCAGACCTCTGTTACTAGCCTAGTCCTCCATTGTCCATCTACTTTTCCCCCCCTTGAGCCTATCAAAATATCAATCCACCCTTGAACTGGCCTAGCCCACCATTGTCTGTCTTAGCCTCCAGCAACTTCCCACCCTAAATCACTCATTGACCTCATCTGACTTCTCCTGAAGACCCTCCCCAAACTCTTCCTCTAGACCACCTCTAGATTCCTCCCACAACCTTCTGTATATAAGATCCCATCTTCCCTCCATGTGGTGTGAGAGCACCATAGAATGACCTAGCTTAGACTTACTCTGTGTCTAATACAAGCGAACTTTTATAAACTTTACTTTTCTTTGGCTCAGAAGACTTGAGTCGAATTCATTTGGCAGGACCTGGTGTATTGGTATTTTGGGGTCTCCAGAGCAACCCCTAACCCTCTTTATGGTAACCTCTTCAATGTGAGACAAAGATAAAGGAAATATCATGGCAGAGGGCAACTGTGAGATTGAGGAGGTAGAGAGAAAAGGAAATTTTTAGTGAACAGCTTCATTTTTTTTCAGTGAAATATGAGGTAAGATTCTTAGCTGAAAGGGTAGGGGGATGAAGAGCCATGAGGGACTTAAGGGGGGAACGAAAAAGTTTTGGAAGAGCCGCTATGGAGAATGGGAAAATTAGTCAATTAAGGAAGTATAAAAGTATTACCTTGATGCAGTGGGGGCCTAGTTGCAATTGTGTATCATAAATTTTTAGTGACCTAGTCAGTACAGTTTCTTGATTTTCTCTAGCTTCATTCAACATTATATGAATTAAGAACAAAGGCAGCAGATAGTGAAAGCAATCCAAGGCCAAGGCTTGGTCAGTTATAGGATAAGAGGGCAAATGATTCAACAGAAGAGGACTACTATAGAGGTGAACTTGTTCACCAAGGTGTCAGATAGGGAAGTGAAGGGTGTAGCTGGTGCAGGGCTAATAGCCAGGGAGAGAATTAAGGGTCCATAGAAGAATTGGAGGTGATGGTAAGGAGAAATAACAGGGTTTAGGAGTTTGCAAGACATGGGAAGAGCTGGAATGATAACAGATTATGATCAGATAAGGGAATTTCAGAATTCATAACCTTAGTACAACTGAGATTCTCTGTGTGGCTGTGGTGGGAGAGAGAAGTATATTTGTCATGGGAAATGAGCAGGTCGAGGGACTGGGAGGCAAGGATGTTTGAAGAAATATAATGTAATATGTATGTTGACATTCCCTAGTATGTAGTCATGAGTTAGGGAGGAGAGAAAAACTGTGAGTTAGGGAAGAGCAAAAGACTGAGTTAGGGAGGAAAGACTGTGAAGAAAGAAGGGAATATTGACAGTTACAAGAATTTTGATTGGGTGGTAGATACATGCCAGGCATTGTACTGAGCAATGAGGGTACAAAGAAAGTCCAAAATACACACACACATACACACACATACACATGCACATATGCACACACACGCACATACATGAGGAAACATACTCCCCTTAACGGTACACATTCAAATTGGGAAGATAAACAAACAACTAAATACATACAAGTATATACTGTGTAGACAGAAGGTAATGTCAGAGGGAAGGCTTTAGAAGTGGCAGGGATAAGGAAAATCTTTTTACTGGTGGTATTTGTACTATTTTGAAGTTTAATTGTTGAATAAAATATAATAAATGCATTAATTCACTAATAAATCACAATTCCCTGGTCCTATGGAGTGTACTATGTCTAGTAGAGGGATGACACAAAAGTAGGTTATGTTCAAACATAATTTTAAATGAAAAGGACAAAACAATGTGAGAATTCAGACTGGGAATATCCTGGGGGGGCTGAATAAGAAGTCAGTATATCATAACTTACATTTGAATATTACAAAAATGTATAGTGGTGGAAGTGAGAACAATCAAAGAGCAGTAGATCAAGCAGTGACTTCAAGAATGTAGATTTGAGTGGAGTAGTCTTTCTTTTTCTTCCTTCCTTTCTTTCTGTATATACACAAGATGCTTTGCAGAGAATAAGAATATTCAGAAAAATTAAAAATACATACAATTTAGCATCTTTTATGAAATAAAAAATCTATCTCCTCAATTTCTCTTGCAATCCAGTCTTCTCTTTACTCATACCACAGACACCTTAGTTCGTCTTCTTCACCTCTTGCCATAATTATGCAATAGATTCCTAATGTGGCTCTCTGCTGCGTCTTCCTTCTCCAATTCATGCTCCACACAGATGCCTAATTGATATTCTTAAAGCATAGATCTTGCAATGTCAATTCCCGGTCTCAAAAAGTTCTATTTGCCTCCCTATTGTTTTGACATTCAAATATTTCACTTAGCACTGTTCTATTTTTTTTCCTGGGTCCTTCTTTCTACATTCCAACCAAACTAGATAAACTACTTGATATTTTCCATATGGGACAATCCACTTCCCACCTTTGTGTCAGGTGACGAACTACTTTCTGAAATGCTCTCTAAAACCTCTGAAACCCTTCAAGGCTCAGGTTAACTGCCATTGATTCCCTCTTTTCTTTATGTCTCCTGCTCCCCATCCCCACCATTAGTATCTCTCTGTGAAGACATTTTGGTTTTTGTATATACATGTGTTTGCTGCTTTGAAAACATTATACCCCTAATAGAAGGTAAACCCGTTCAGGCTGGACTGTTATTTTTGTATTTGTATTCCCATCCTGGGGCAGCTAGGTGGCGCAGTCGACAGAAGCACCAGTCCTGGAGTCTGGAGTTCAAGTACGATCTCAGACACTTACTAGCTTTGTGACCCTGGTCATGTCACTTAACCCTGTTTGCCTCCGTTTCCTCATCTGTAAAATGAGGTGGAGAAGGAAATGACAAACCACTCGAATATCTGTTAATAAAACCACAAATGGGGTCACAAAGAGTCAGACTGAACAACAAAAATCCCCAGCCCATAATAGGGGTTTAATAAATGTTAGTCGATTGATTTAATTGGGTTTGTTCATAAAATTATTGTGCAAAATTATTTTTGTTCAATTGAGTGTTTTCTATTAGGTTAGGAAATTGTCTTAAAGGAAAAACTTAAAAGGAAAAAAAATGGTTGTTTTTTTTTTTTCATTCGAATGTCCGCCCACTTTCCCCATCCGGGTTCACCACCCCTTAGAACACACCTTGGGCTTTTTGGCCTAGTCCATTTATGACAACTTCCATGATCCCTTGCTGCTAAAAACAAAACAAACAAAACAAAAAACCAACCAATAACCTGTAGCGGCAAAGAGGTGGGGGTATTAATTTGTGAGTCTGTTTACAAAATGAGTGACGGACTACAATTCCCAGCAACCACCACTACTTAAGGTTATTGCCTAGGCCCACGTCCTCC
>NW_027187380.1:30441491-30468118 GCF_028583685.1 Petaurus breviceps papuanus
GTGAGTCTATGAAGAACTGGGGACAGAATAGGAATGGAGGGGTGGGGGAAAGGGTGTAAGAGATGGTTAGGCTAGATAAGGAAAAAATGAAGCATGTGGGAGAATGAGTCCAGCCCTGACACCCCTTGAGAATGCAGGGGGGTGGCACCCCTACCTGAGACTTCCCTGCCCCATGGAGAAGATGAAGAAAAAGTAGAGGAAGAACTGGATGATGAAGAAGATAATCTCAGTGATGTCAGCCCTTGGACCTACAGCCCCTCTCCAGATTGGTAAATGCTGGATGACAGGATAGGGATGAAGATTAGTAACTTGGGCAGACCTGGAGAAACCAGGAATGAGAGATGACAAAAGAGTAAGAAGATTTAAGATTTAAGGTCTAGGAAGCAATGAAGAGAGAAGTTCTGTATAGGAAAGAGTAGGAAGAAGGTTAAGATGGTTGTCTGGATGTACAGAGGGCTTGAAAAGGAAAGTTTGAGGAGAAAAGCTTATCAGGGAATTCTTGTGGGAATGAAATTAAAGTTTGGCAGTAGAGGTTGATTGTAGGGATGAGAAAAGAACTTTGGAGGTGGGGTGGGGCTGATGGACTGATCAGAGACTGAGGGGGGTAGGAGTGGGGGTCTGATATTCTAAGTTTAGGACTTCCTGATACTCAGTATGTAAAATATAGAAGGAGCTGATGGGGTTTAAGTGACAGAGAGTGATTAGTCATCTGATATCAGTCAGCTAGCATTTATTAAGTCCCTTCTATGTGCCAGGCACTGTGCTGAGCAATTGTCTCTTCCCTACCAGTGAACTAGGTACATCTAGTCACCTTCCACCTTACCTCCCCTCACTCAAAGAAGAAGAAACAACACCTCCACTCTCAAGTTCCCCTACTGCTGATTCTTTAGAAACTGGAACACCCCATCCGGAAGAAGATAGAGTACAGCCTGAGCTAGACAGAATATCCCAATTGGGCCAAGGGAGCAAGACCCAATCCAGGTAAACTAGGCAGTAAACTAGGGAAGGCAGTCTGGCAAGCTTCCCTTCCTGTGAAGCTTCCAGGGAAGGGCTGGAATAGATAATTTCTTCCTCATTTCTGCCTCTGGAAACCTGTGATTCTTTGCTCCCCATCTCCCTTCCTTCTTCATTCTCAAAGCAGACGACGACAAGGACCTTCTTCCATGACTCTGGATGAGGACATAGCACAGATCGGTCCCAAGAGGATCAGGTAATATTGATAAGGCCTGGGGATAGAGGGAGAAAGGGAGGTGGGGTAGTATAGAGAGCCTTGGGAAACCTCATTTTCCTGCCTTGTCTTTCTTCAGAAAGGCTGCTAAAAGAGAGCTCCTTCCTTGTGATTTTCCTGGCTGTGGGAAGATCTTCTCCAATCGACAATACCTGAATGTAAGGCATAGAGAATGGGATGCTGGGTGGGAGATGGGATGGAATGGTTTGGGGAGAATGAGGCTAGGAGATTAGGGTTTGGGATTGAGGGGAAGACAATGGGAGAGGGCAGGGATAGGGAGAAATACCAAGATTTTAAGAGCTTGCTTAAAATATGTGGCAGTGGCAGAAGAGTTGCTGATATTTTGTATTACTATAAAAACACTACATAATAGTTATAACTGCACTCAGAAGTTTAGAGAGTGCTTTACATATGGTATTATTTGGTCCTTATAAAAACCCTGTGAGGTATGTGCTATTATTACATATTTTATAAATGAGGAAACAGATTTAGAGAGGTTAAATGACTTTGTCCATGGCTATATAGTTAGCATCAGAGGCAGGCTTTCAACCCAAGTCTTCCTGACTCCTACCAGCATTCTGTCCACTATGCCAAACTGCCTTTGGGAAGCACTAGATTAGGAGTCATATCTCAGTTCGAATCAGGAATGTGCTATTGTGTGATCCCAGGGAAATTAATGCATCTTTCTAGGTTCGATTCTTCATCTATACGAAAAAGGAGTTAAATGAAATATCTCTAAGGCCCTGTCCATATTGGAATTCTGTGATTCTATATCAAAAAACAAACTTTGTAGAAACAGGCAGAAAATCTAAACCAGAAATATAAAATGCTTGAAGTATCATCTCTCAAAGCTATAAGCAACCTCAGGGGTTGGTGGGAAAGAGAAATACCAGTGCCCTGTTATATGTCAGAATAGAAATCCCATAGAGATGTACAGATGGGAAGTAGAGTAGTACTATATTAAAGGACATCATAAACAATAATAGGGTAAACATAAATCAGGGGTTCTTAACCTGGAATTTGTGAACTTGTTTTTTTAATACAGCTAACATTTATGTAGTACTTTAAGGTTTTCAAATCGTTAGACAAGTATCATTTTACTTTGTAACATTTAGATAACTATTTCAACATAATTGGTTTCCTTACAAAGTTCCTTTGTAAACCCATGTTTTTTACTTTATTCATTTAAAAATGTACTGAGAAGGGGTCTACAGGCTTCATCAAACTGTAAAAGGGGTCTGTGACACAAGAAAGATTAAGAACCCCTGATCTAAATGGATAAAAGAAGTGGTGTGGAATCTCTGTGGGTGGAAATTCCATACAAAAAATACAGAGAGGCAGAAGCCATGCTTTATGTGAAGGTAATCTCAATGACTAAGGTGAATTTAAGCACATCTTCAAAATATTTTATTTCAGAGACATGAAAAAAATTTTCCAACTTTATATTACAAATATAATAATAAGTGTATTTGGACAGTAATGAGGTTATGTAATAAGGTGTATATTATCATAAATATAAAAGAAGAAAACTCCCTGTTATTTATTAATATCTTCCTACTTTTCCATCTATAGCTTTTATATCTCCCACATCACTTAGCAGTATTAGGGACCTGTTAAATTCAATATATACTCATTAATTGAGGTATAAAAAGAGCAGTCATTTGGGAAACAAAATACCTTCTGGCATGAACTAGATATGAGGTCCCTGAACAAGTAAGTCACTTCTCATCTCTGGGTCTCTATTTTCTCATCTGACAAATGTGGTAGTTTGACTAAATAATAATAGCCCACATTTATAGCACTTTACAGTTACAGAACCACAGAATTTGATAAGAGACCTCAGGCCATCAGGTACACCCATAAATATAAAGGAATCTCCACTATAACATCCTCAATTCAACTTCTGCTTGAAGACCTCATTCCTTAGAGGTCTTCCTACCACCTACCTACCACCTCTCAAGGCAGCCCATTCCACTTTTACACAGTTCTAATAGGATGTTTTTCTAATTTCAAGCCTAAATTGGCCCCCTTGCAGCTTCTGCCCATTCATTACTCCTTGTTTCTGCTCTCTGGGGCCAAACAGAAGTCAAATTCATCCTCCACATGACAGCCCTTTAAGTGCTTCTTCCTCAGTCGTCCCTAAACTAAACTTGTAAAGCCAGTTCCTTCAGTTGAAATCCCAAGGAGTTTGGGAAGGTCAGAACAGCTTTGGGTTATTTTCTCAAGTGAGTAATCAGAGGCATTCTAGAAAGCTGTAGACTTTCTTCCTGGGGATTTTAAATGTAAAATGCTAACTTGAATTCCATAGGGCAAAGAGGAATAAACTCCCAATACACAAAGCTAACATAGGAGAAAGGCTTTATTTATTAATATAGAACTGCATATAAACATACATGCATTTATACATTCTGTAGTTTGCAGAATCACTTTATTTACTTTTGTCAGAGAGAGGAAGGCGAGCACATGCTGTTTTAACATCTTAAGAAGCAAAACTATATCTTTACACACATAATAAGAAAAGAATATAGAAAAACAGAGATTAGACATTATAGAAAGCATTGCAGAAGTTTTGTTGGCCCTATCACATAGAGTCATAATATATCATAGCTAAAAGGGCCTTGGTGACAGGCCAATTTGTGTGGTTGTCACGTAAAGAAATTGAAGCCCGAGAAATTATAATTTGCTCTTGGTAGCAGAACTCTGACCAGGATGAGAAACCAACCCCTTCAAGTCCAAGTCCAGAGCCCCTGCATTCTGTAATCATTATTCCATAGGAGTTCACTTACAGCTATTTCCTGTTCCTTCATTTCTTAGGACTAGTCAATAATATTTCCTTTTCTTATGGGTACTAGAATTACAGCAAAGTAGGAATTATTCATTTACCAGATTCATCAACCTCACATCTCCTACTCTCATCTTGACAAATAATATAAGCTAAAAACATAAATTGTTTCCCGAAAGGGGAAAAAAACAGAGGTTTTAGTTGAAGACATCTTTAACACAGTCATGTCCCAAAAATCTTTGTTGATACCACACACAGAATACTGGATTAGATGGATCATTGCTTTTCTTAGTAATGCTTATGTTGTTTTAGGGACTGAGAAGAGGGTATAGGGTATGCTGGTTCTGAAGGATATGGAGAATTGCAGGAATTTAGATAGTGGGTGTATGGGAAGTAGTGCTATGATTCATAGATAATGAGGAACAGGAACAAGGGTGAAATGGGAATCTTTGGGTGACAGTTTGGATAGAGGTGTCTCAAGGAAGGGCAGGAGGTAAGATTTAGTGTAGAGAATTATGTATGAGCTGAAAAGGATTAATAGACATCAGGACAAGAGTTGGGTATGATGGGATTGGTAGAGAAAGTGAAGATAGGATCTTGGATAAAAGAATCTGGAGATAAGGAAGGGAAATTACCTGTAATTTATATTTAGAGGAGTATTTCGGGGTGGGGTATTTGAAAGTCAAGGCTGTGGTGTTGTATAATGGGAGAAAGTGTATATGTTAGTGTTGAGGGAAGGATGGTCTGTCTCAGGATCTGATACGGTGGGAACTGGTGGGGAAGGCTATACCTTCTCTTTCCTTACATAACTACTCTTCATTCTTCCTATCCCTAGCACCATAAAAAGTACCAGCATATACACCAGAAATCTTTCTCCTGCCCAGAGCCAAGCTGTGGAAAATCCTTCAATTTTAAGAAGCATCTGAAGGAACATGTGAAACTGCATAGTGGTAAGGATCACTCACTTCAATTTGACAAGTAAATGCTTATCACTAAGCTCGTACTGAGTACAAGGCATAGTGTTAAACATTGAGTATATAAAGTTAAAAAGAAAATAATCCTTGCTCTCAAGGAGCTTTGGGAAGCCCTCAAAAATGAAACTGGGAAAAATTCTACTGGGGAAAAAAGTGACATGAATGGTTAATACAAAAATATATGTAATTAAATACAAAGTAGTTTCAGGGTATAGAGTACTAAGAAATTGAGGGATCAGGAGAAGCTTTGTGTTGGAGATGATACTGAACTGACCCTTGAAGGAAGTCTAGAGCTTCCAAGAAGCTTAGGCCAGCAAAGGCCTTGAGGCAGGAAATGGAATGGCTTATATGGGGAGCAGCAAATAGGCCAGTAGAGTGTTAAATAAGGAGTAATATGAAATCAGTCTGGAAAGAAAAATTGAATGAGATTAGGAAGGGCTTTAAATGCCAAACAGTTAAGTTTTTATTTTGTCCTAGAGGAAATAGGGAGCCACTGGAACTTCTTGAGGAAGGAAGCAATGTGGTCAGATCTCTGCTTTGAGAATAGCAATATCATTATAATATAAGAAGGTAAATGACAAAAGGAAAAATCTTGCTAAGAGAGATATCCAAGTGGAATGGGATTCCTAAGAAGTCTTCAAAGGACCATTTGTGGCATGTTTTTCTCATTCTCAGTGATCTTTCAGAGGTTACAGGCAGAGACTCAGAAGCATATTTGCCAATTCTTTCAGGACTTGTGGATGTAGTTCTCCTGTACCAGGGCATCTGTGCACCCTGTTACTTATTTAGGGTATTAACTTCCTATTGGCCATTCTTGTTTTGTCCTTTCAAATCCAAAGGTTATTTTCCTTGGCAGAGAAAACAGAAGGAAAATGGTTGAACAGCTCTTGCCTTTTCTCTGTCATCAGTTATCATCATCCTAATTTATTTTACCCTTTTTTATTCTCTTTGCTTTTCATGCATTTTCTCCAAAATAGCTAAAAACAAAAACAAGAAAAACTTTTTTGTTGTCCTTACTTTTCTAAGCTTTCGCTACACTGAGAACAATGCCACGCTTTTGAATCCATCCTCTTTTACCTGCCCTTCCTGTACATGTCTTTTTTAAAAATATCAGTTGGAGTATACACTTGAGTAACCATATTAATCTTTTTAAATAACTCCCCTTTTCTTATGGGAATTGTTTCTTTTTATGACTTCAAATTTCATTCTTGAGGGTTTCCCAGATTTCCTGGTCTTACTTCTGTAGAATTAGAAACCATTTAGTCCTTCCTCTGAATCCTTTGAAATTTATCCTAAAAATTTCTACTAAACATCAGACTATTTCTCTATAAGACTCCAAGATATAGTGGTCACTTCTCTGAAGGTTCCCATAATTTCCACACCAGTTCCTTCTTGTTTGGTGAAATCAAATATAGAATAGAATAAACTTTTCCTGTGTTGGCTTCTCTACCTTTTGAATGATGAAAGGCACATTAAGACTCCATAAGATGTCTGTATAATTGAAGGGACATCCCCCTTCACCTCTATGTGATGCCTTTGTGCCAGACCTGTGATGTTTCTCAGTTTCCTCATCTACAGCCTCTATTTGGCCTTGTGGTCTGTGGTATACTCTAATGACAGTATTATTTCTCTTTCTTCTCCACTGATTTTTACCCGTGTTTTCTACCATGTTTTTCCTGCCCTGGTTCTTGTATTTCCATACATGAGTATATCTATATAATATATAACACAATATATATAATTTTCCAGTGCCCTTTTCACTACTAGTCCCTGCTACCCCACTTTAGGTATCTATATTTAGTTCTTCCAGTTCCCAGTTTTTCCTTTCCTTTTTGTCTCACACCAACCCCCAACCCACCCCATTTCATCTACTCCAGCTTCCTTTCTAGTACCCAAATATACAAAATCCCAGTCTCTCTCTGCCTAGCATTCTCTTGTCAGGAGTCTAGTATCTTTTATTTCTACCTATTGGCCCTTCACAAAGAAAGAAATCCAGATGGCTGTATTTCAGGGCAGGATAGGCAGGAAGACACTAGGAGACCCTTCTTTTCCCCTGGAAACTGAGGGGACAAGAAGGTGGTGTGGAGAATGATAATAATGATCTAGATATTTACCTGTATATATATATATATATATTTTTCAAGTACTTTCATAACCTCCTTAGATTCTCAAAACAACCATTTTTTTGGTAGGAAAAGTCCCTTTTTGACAACTGAGGAAACATCTTAAGAGCAGTAAATTACTTGTCCTTGTTGAAATAGTTAAGAGCCAAGACTGTAACTCAAGTACCTTTGGCCAATAGTCTTTTCCTCTTGGGTTTCCTTGTAGCAGAATGAGAGGTATGGCTAGAGTAAATATAGAGCAATGTAGACAGATTCTGGGGTGTCTTCTTTTGTACTTTCAGATACTAGAGACTACATTTGTGAGTTCTGTGCCCGCTCCTTTAGAACCAGCAGCAATCTTATCATCCACCGGCGTATCCATACAGGGGAAAAACCATTACAGTGAGTAGAGAGGGTTGGGGTGAAGAGTGTGAAGTATATGAGCCCTTGAAGGGATTGGAATCAAGATACCAGAATTCTGGGAGAAGAGAATTCAATCTGGGGTCAAGTAGAAAGGCATAGGGACTGGAAGATAGGGGAAAGAAACTGAAGCACTCAGCCTCAAGAAAGGACAAGAAGAGGTAGGGACTTGAAGGATGCTCGAATCCAATTTAGTCTAGCAGTCATTTAAGCACTTATTATGTAAAAGGCACTGAACTGTGTGCTGATAATAAAAGACAAAATGAAAAATAAGGAGAAAAATATTGGAGAGTATAGAAAAAGCATATATTAAGCATTTACTATTTGCCAGCCATAGTGCTAAGTGCTGGGAATACAAAAACAAGCAAGTAAGAAGTACCTGTTCCCCAGAAGAGGCCTGGTCAAGGCCAAATAAGGCAAAAGCTTAATTGTTAGAACCAAGGATAGTGCCAGGGACAGTATCATATGAGTGGTTCCTCACAAAAATGATGCCTGGGAATCATTCTGAATGGGAACAAGACCTTGGGCCAAATGTAGCAGAGGACTTAGGAAGTGTTAACTAACTTAGGAAGTTAGTTAAAGGCTAAAGGAGTGTGTAGGTAGCAGAAGACATCTAGTTTTTGAGAACAGATAGTTAGGACCAAGGAGGGGCCTAGGATACCTTGGTTTCAGGATGACGACTGGGTACAATGCTAACATTTTGAAGGGCTGGTGGAATTGGATGTGCACTTACTGGGATCTAATTCTCTGACCCCTCTCTCCCTAACTCCAGGTGTGAGATCTGTGGTTTCACCTGCCGACAGAAAGCCTCTCTGAACTGGCATCGACGCAAGCATGAGGAGGCAGCAGCAGCTTTCCAATATCCCTGTGAGCTCTGTGGCAAACGATTTGAGAAGCCCGACAACGTCATTGCCCACTGCAGCAAGAGTCACCCTGCCCATCGTCCTGGCCCTGGCTCAAGCCCCACCCTCTCAGAGCTCTACCCTTCACCCACTATCTCTAGTTCTACTTCTGCTATTTTGCAATCTAACCTTTCATGTGAGTCCCAGAAATCTTCCCCCTTGGATACCAGCCCTTCTTCACAGAACCAGAGGAATCAGACTTGAGTGTTAAAAAGCAAAGTGGAAAGTATTGTGGGGAAAGGTAGGAGGTCTTCAGGGTGACAATATAAGTACATATGTGCCGGTCGTACCTTTAAGGAGAGCCATTTTGCTTCCTACTGCTAAGAATGCAATAAAATGATTATTTTACATATATGCTTAGTTGAGATTGAGTTTTTTAGTTAAGTTAGTAAACTGAGCTGTTAGAATTGAGTTCTGTAGGAAGCTATTTACTGGAGTCCCTTGAACAAGTGTGATGGGTCTTTTTTCTAAATAGCCTAAGCCTCAACAACAGTCCTACCTGTCAGGTAATCACCCCTGTTAGGGACCTAATTTTCCTTTTAGGACCCACATGTTTAATTTCCAATTCTTCCCTATATGTCTTTTAAGAATGCCTTCCTTTCTGGAGGAAGTAAAGAAAGGCCCAGAAGAAGGGGAAAATAAAGGAAAATCTAGAAAATGGGTTTGGGAAGAGGTAGGAAATGATGAAGCATTAAGCTATGACTTCAGGAGGTACTTAGAGGGCCGCAAAGCAGAAAATGGGAGGATTACCAGAAGTGTACAGCTTCTCTCTCCCAAGGAGATCTATTTGTTTGAGAGAATGGTATTAGTCTAGGATACAGGAAAGAATATCTGATGGAAGGGAGAATGGGATGAGAATAGGAAGGTTCGTTAAATACTGAAGCATGGGCATAACTTATACTTTAAATTCCTATAGATTCAATAAACAAGGCTTGAGACATCAGAAACAACAACAAAAACAACCTTTATTCTAATGACCAATTACAGGGAGAAAGGGATGTCTAGGGGTTTCTTCTGGTTTTCTCCATTCTTGTCCCTCTGTCCTCTTCAGTCTCATTAAGGATACTGTGGCTGCCAGGATGCCACCAAATTAGCCTTGCAAACACTTACAAACACTTCCATGCTTCAGTGGGGAGTCAAATAAGTGAAATATATGATATATGTTAAGTTCTTGGCTTATCCATCTTCTTCTCAATGAGGGACCACAGCTATCACAATCTTGGGAGCACCGGCGTTGAGGCTGCCAACATATAGTATTTTGACTGAACCAGGATTCTTGATGGGAATGGCTCAGGATTGTTTGCAAGGAACCTCTTGTATACTCTTTATCTCTACCCTTCGATTTCATTAGCATAAGGCTATTTCTGACATGCACTGTTTGTGCTATTTTGCCATGTTGCACAATTTGTGGGGTCTCTTTCCAGATCTTTTAAATTTTCACTCTTAGCCTTCTTATCCCTTGTATTTCACCCACACCTCATTCTTTCAATTTCCTTTTTCCATTAACCCCACAGAAATGGAGAGACTAATTATACATGGAAATAGAGAAAAAGAGAGTAAAGATAAGGGAAATATATAAGAGGGGTTAAAAAAAGATAAAAAGCAAAAGAAAACCAGGCATCAAGGACAATTGGAGACAGGAATACTGAGAGGTGGGAAAAGATAGAATGAAATAAACATACTGATGCATACAGAAGGAGATGAAGTATAGACAAAGAGGGAACAAGCCAAGATAAAAAACTGTCTTTTTCTAATCTGGCTGGGATTTCTCTCCCATCCAAACAGAGAGGGTTAATTCAACCTAACTTCAACTACATCCACTGCTACCTATACTAGAGAGAAAGAAGACAGATAGGAATATGAGGAAGTGTAAAAGAGACTAGAAGACACAGTACATACCCAGAAAAAGAAAGGTGACAAATATAAACATTGGAATACTTAAAACTAAAAAAAGGAAGACTTGCAGCAGTTGAGGAGACTGAGAATGTAATGAAAGAAGATATATATAGGAAGGATAGGAGAAGACAGAAAAACCTCAGCCTCACTACTATCTATTCCCATTATTTAATCAAAACTTTTCCCCAGACTTTCTTTTGGCAGGTTAGAGAGAAAGTAATTGAGTGTTTTTTACTTAGGAGCCTCAGTACCTCTCTCCTACTCCTGTTACCCTCAGGCCTGACTTCTCTTGGCCAGAGTCTACTGAAAAGATCAGGGTAGATGCCATCCCAACCAACCCACCTGCAGTGGCTCCTGCAGCTGCCCTGGCACGGGCATGGGCCCTCTGGTGCTGTGACAGTGATCGGCTATGGCTAAAGCACTTCCCACACTCAGCACACTCTGAGGGGCGTTCACCCTGGTGGGTCTTTCGGTGCAGTGCCAGTTTGGAGCTGACACTGAAACACTTGCCACATTCAGGGCACTTGTGGGGCTTGTCACCAGCATGGTTCCTCTTATGAACATTTAAGTTGGAAATACATGTGAAGAACTTGCCACACTCCTCACACCGGTATGGCTTTTCACCTGTGTGGGTACGTTTATGCTTTGTGAGATCTGATCGATCACTGAACCGTCGACCACATTCTTGGCAAGGAAAGGGCTTTTCCCCAGTATGAATCCTCTGGTGAACAATCAGGTCTGACCGTTGCCCAAAGCTCTTGCCACAGGTGGTACACTGATGTGGTTTTTCCCCCTTATGGCTTCTCCGGTGCCTCATTAGTGTGGAACTTTCACTGAACTTCCGCCCACAGTCTGGGCAGGAATAAGGCTTCTCCCCTGTGTGAATTCGGTGGTGTCGTACCAGGGTGGCACTCTCTGTGAAGCACTTTCCACACTCGGGACACTTGAATGGCTTTTCCCCTGTGTGTGTCTGCTGGTGTCGTGTCAGGGTTGAACTTTTACTAAAGCTCTTTCCACACACACTGCACTGGTGAATTCGCGTTATCCCATGTGTCTCCTGGTGGTCCTGGAGCTCTGATACCTGCCTAAAGACTTCCTCACACACGTGGCACTTGTGTGCTCTCTCTAGCTTGGCTCCACTATGTTTCTGACTGTGACTTCGATTTTGGTGTGCAGAGAGCTGTTCTGCATTGTCAAATGTCCTTCCACACTGACTGCATTTATAGGGCTTTCCAGCCTCATGGACACGACGATGTTTCAGCAGCCCTGAGCTACTTCGGAAGTCCCGATGGCACTCACCACACTGATAGGGTTTTTCCTCAGGGTGCAATGGGGCAGGCAGGATAGGTCCTGTATGAACAATAAACCTATGTCCAATGGCCTCTTGGCCTTTAGGGAGCCCACCTGTAGTGAAAACACTAGAACCACTATGGGTCCTTTTGTAGTGGAAGACATAGGCACTCTGACGGAAGCTTTTTCCACAGACAGGGCATCGGTAGGGTCTTTCACGAGGGTGATGTCTCTGGTGACAGTAGAGGGCAGAACGATAAGGAAAGCGTTTCCCACATGCATGACATTTGCAGGGCCTGCCTCGAGTATGGGTACTCTGGTGTAGATCTAGATAGACACTCTGATGGAAGCTCTTGCCACACTCATTGCAGATGTAGAGAGTCTCACCAGCATGTGTGTGCTGGTGGGCCCTAAGCTCTGCATTCTGTGCAAAACCTTCACCACACTCTAGGCATTGGTAGCAACACTCCCCAGCATGTATGCGCTGGTGGAGGTGCAGAACTGAACTATAGCGGAAGCTCTTGTTACATTCAATACATTTATAAGGCTTCCCTGCTCCATACATAGCTGGAAAGGGATGGGTATTCGTGGTTTTCTTTCCTCCAACACGGAACTTTCTGGTGGTAGGAACCTGAGGAAGTAGAATGTGTTGAGTAAGCTGAATAAGTTTTTTCCTTACACTGTGGTTACCTAAAAGCAGAGATGATGAATAGGTAGGGATAGAGGTAAGGTTCTTGCTTTCTGGAGGGATTTGGACAAGAATGATATTCTCCTGATAAACTTAATTTTCTTCTAAGATGAAAGGTTTTGTCCACTTGAAAACTCTTCTGCTTGGAATCTTTATTTTCTTTCTATCATTGTCAGCTGCCTCAGTTGTTCTTTCATGGATTTTCTTCCCTATAAGGCTTCAGGGGGTGAATTGTTGTACCCTGGAGAAGAATGAGAGAATCTAGCTCAACAGTGCAAACTAATACAGAGGTGCTGAGGGACATGGATTAAAAGTGAGATTAAGCTTTCTTGAGATGTGTTTTGATTAAAGTTAGGAAGGCAAACTGTAGCTCCAAACTGGATCCAGCATGGTGAATATATTCCTATTGAGTATAGCCAATATAAGGGCAACAAGGAAGACTTGGATAAACTAGCTATATCCAAATCTCTCTTAACTTTTGACCCTGTTTTAAAAAAAATATTAAATGTGGATAATGTCTTTTGCAGCTCAAATGACATATTTTGTATAAGTATTAAAGAACTACATCAAAGGCAGTTTTTATTATTGACAGGAGGCAGATTAAAAATGTTTATAATTTAGGAGATGCTTCATCACCCTGCAGCCAACTTACTGATGAGTCTCTCTAATTTAGTTAGGCTAGGATAAGGCTAAGCTTGAAGCCCTTCCAAGCTGGCACAACCTGGATAATTTAGGGGTGAATATAAATAATATTGTACATGAAATTGTCCATGAAATCCATAATTTTGAGCATCTATTTGCTTTGGGGTATTTCTTAATATGACCTGAAATTAAGCTTGAATCAGCAATCTGATCATCTGAGTTTAAAATAAATAAATACAATTAAAATAAATATGAGTTGGGGCGGCCAGGTAGCACAGCAAGTAAGAGCACCGGCTCCAGTGTTGAGAAGACCTGGAGATCGAATCCTGGGCTCAGACACTTAGCACCCACCCAGAAACACCTGGCCTTGTAACCTTGAGCAAGTTACTAAACCCCAATTGCTTAGGGGCGGCCAGGTGGCTCAGTGAGTAAGAGCACCGGCTCCAGTGTTGGGACGACCTGGAGATCGAATCCCAGGCTCAGACACTCAGCACCACACCCAGAAATAACTGGCCGGGTAACCTTAAGCAAGTTACTTAGCCCCAATTGCTTAAAAAATAAATAAATATGAGTTATGGCAATTCAACTCCACAAAAGCCTTACTCAGGTACCTTATTATGTTATAGTGTGGATTATGAACTCTAAAAAAGGAACGATAAAAGAGAGAAAGCTTGACAGGTTGTGCCAGCTTGGAAGGACTTGTGCCTGGCAAATTCCATTTGGGAATTTTGAGGGGAGTTTTTTCTGAACTCAAATTTTTTTTCTTCATACTTCAGTGGGACACCACTGAAGAGATGAATGTGACTATAATGGGGTATTTCCTTAGGCTTAGTGGCATTCAGTAGCAATTCTCATCCCACAGGACTACTAAACTGTAATAGAGCCTGGTGTCTCTATAATCTGGAGGACCAAGAAAATCTCTGTCTGTGCTTTCTGTTTGTATTTTCTGCTCTATGTCTGTGTAAAAATTTCTGAGTCTTCCACCTTGTAAAATTTAAAATGCAGCCAGTCAAAAAAGAAAAAAAACTTTACTTGGGCTAGAAAGATTGATGGTCTCTTAAAGAAAGGTTGTTGGCAAAAAAACAAAAAACAAACAAAAACCTCTGTGTATGTGTGTGTGTGTGTGTGTGTGTGTGTGTGTGTGTATCTTTCTCCCGCTCTCTCTCCTTCCTTGGACTCTGGCCAAATTCTGGAGATGGGGGGACAGACAGAAAAAGGAGGAAGGGGGAAACCTCTCAGATCTAAGAGAAAAAGGGTCACTTCACTAATAAAAGAGAGGCAGATTTCAAGGCTGTACTTTGGTATAGGACTAACATTTAACCCTTTCCTGTGTTACAGAAAGAGAAAAGGTTTGTGTGAGTCATTCATAATTGAATCTGGTTATATTTTAAGTGAAATGTCTATCCTAATTTGATATTTAAGATAAGTCAGAATTTATTAACCTATTTGACACTAAGATAAATTGGGAAAATGCATAGATCTGAAAGAGAAGCCTCAGAGACAAAGCTTTGAGCTCTCCAGTACTGGGGAGAGGGGACTAGGTACTACTGGATCTTTTCCAGAATCCCACTCACCTTGACTGGTAGGTTCAAAGCTCCCAGTTTTGAGGAAGTTTTTAAGGAGTAGACACAGAAGTGAAGTTTACCTAAGTTAAAAAAAAAAAAAAACAACCTCTCAAAATTCTCCTCCCTGTGGTCCAGCTCTGGCCAGTTTAGGGCTAACAAGTGCCTTCTCCCTTTCATCCTGGCTCAGACCCAGCTAAGACTGAAGTGAAAAGTTAGAACAGCTAAAAACATTTTAGAATATTCTGTTAACTCCTCTCATCCCAGATAAGATTAAGGAAAGAGAGTGCTGAAGAATGTTAGTGAATTCGAGTTACCCTCCTCTACCTGGTGAAAGGAATGATGGGGAGCCCAACAGCAACAGCGGGGAGGGAAGGAGCCCACTGGCAACAGCCCTGGGCCCCTGAAGCGCATTCCTGTAGGCATGCAGATGAACTTCTCTCAAACCCCATCCTGCCCTCACACCATCAGACCACCATAACCTAGAGCTTCTACTCCAAGATACCCAAAGCCCATATCAGGAAGCTTGTAGATTCCTCAGGGATGCTAAAAACTGTTGTGGTTTCATGATGTGTTGTGATGGAACCATCTAGGAAATATGAGGAATGGGCAGTAGCTAGAAAGAGGAAGTGGCTGGGATCCTATCACATGGTCAAACCTGTTTTTCTAGTGAGCAGTGAGGCATGTATGAAGAAATTAGGATACTCAGTGGTGGGAGTGCAAGCAGTGGTTAGGTAGGGGCAGTGGGCCTGCTTTTTAGTGGGGCCTAGAAGGAAGTCAAAATATTGAGGTTGGGGGTGGCTTTATTAGGATTCCATCAAAAGAATCAGTGAATTTTAGAACTGGAATGGACCATCTGGTCTACCACCTTACTTCCCCTACTCCCTCCAACCCCTATCCATTCTTTGTATAAATAAGCAGAAAGAGACCAGAGATACTATGGCTTGCTCAGTCAGCTAGCCCCACTCCCAAAGAATCCCTGAGTGAAGTATGGCAACATGGCCAATATATAGCAGTTTGGATTAGTCTTGGTACAGCTCCATCTCTCAGTGCCTCAGTTCTGAACCAGGTTGGAATCCTACTAGAGTACAAAAGGGCATATGTCCTAGAAAATAACCTGAAAAAAAAAACAAATAAGCACACAAACGCACTCAAATCAAATACATTTTCTAAAATATCCTAACTTTTGCTTCCTTAAATTAATGTGACTAATCTAGTGGTGATTACTATAGAAAAATCTCCTTAATTTGGAATAAACTGAGATAGGAAGAATTATGTGTAATTGTTAAAGATTAAATTTTTTATTATTTTAAAAGATATGTATTTGTTAATTGGGAATACTATACATATAAACTAAAATATGGTGGCACTATTAAGTAAATAAAGTATGTTTTACAAAATGTAATATCCAGTTTATAATGGGCTTAGAACAGAACTCTTAAGTTTTGCCACTTTTCTAGTCTTTTGCTTAATAGACAAATCATAACTTATAATGACAGATTTTAAATATATCTAAAATAAGATTTTATTATATTTGTGAAAGGATAGTTTGGTTAAATTATTTCCCTATTTTTTCCAAATTGTAGCACTTTTACCTTCTTGCTTTAGGCTCAGAGGCCTACTCATGGGTGCTTAATAAATGTTTATTGACCAAGCATGGATTAATTAAGCATGCCCCTGGCCCCTCTGATTTAATTTAAATGTTTTTATGTTAATTATTTCCTGTGCTTTCATAAAATCCCTAAGAGGTGGGGGAAAGAGCCCCAAAGGCTTAGGGTGAGTATTTTAGAAGTTATTTATTGGAATGATAACTAGATCTGGCCCTGTCTCCCCTGAAGCCTTATGTGAATAAATGAAGGCTAGAAATACAGGTTTGGGACATTTTGAAGGGTGTTTCAAACTATGTTGTTAAAAAATGATGGAATTATGAATAAAGTCCAATTCTCAGTACAGTCTTGGGAGACCTTTTAAACCCTAAAGGATTGTAGTCAATTTTACTCAAAAGAAAGGAGCATATTAGATGATTTTTCAAATTTCCTCATCCTGACATTCCCAGGGAAAGAGAAATGAAATAGGGGAAGAGGAAGAACACAGTCACTTAATTACCAGTTTGATCCCTAGTTCCTAGATTCTTCATATCCTCTTCTCTACACTTTTTTTTTCAATCACAGTTTACTCCTACCCAGAGGGTGAAGGAGCAGAATGCCCCAGCAATTAACCTGGAAGATTTAATTTTCTGGTGAGGAAAAAGAATCTTGAATGCCTGGAAATAATGGAGATTTATTATCTCCTCTCTTCCAGCCTGCCTCAATTCATTTCAAAATTTGAAGTATAAATAACTCTAAAGCACTTTCTCACTTTCAATATGGTTATATGAAGGGTAAAAAAAAAAATCTCAAAAGGATTCACTTAAATCCCCTGCTATGAATTAAAAGAGAAGAAAAAGGGATGCAGTGAGAAATACCTCTCCAGTTTCAGTTTTTATGTGCCTAGTTGTATTGTGTCTGAGTTTTTTATCTCCTCCTGGACTTGTAAAGATAGTCCTCCAGCTGTATTCTAATTTTACAAATTCCCCTCCCCAACTCTCTCTACCTTTCTTCAGACCAAAGGGGCCTCTTAGGAACGAGAGGGTGCCGAATTGTTTCCAATCTCTTTTAGTTCCCTCCTCCCTATCCCTAATGCCCTCTCTCTCCTATCCCTAATGCCCTCTCTCTCCACCCCCAGGAAAAAACAAAAATAAAACAACTCACCGATGGGATTAGTAAGGCCCAACTTTGAAGCCAAGTAAAACCTGGGTGGGACCAGAAAAGGAGAAGGTAAGGGAATAAGAGTCTATGCTTAGTGCCTCCCTCTTTGACTCCTTATCTCCATGTCCTCAGTGTCCAGAACAGGAAGTCTCTAGCAGGAGCTCCTTCCTGTCGGATAGTCTGGGGCCGCTCTAGGATATGGAACTTTAGACACCTTAACCCTTTGCAGCCCTGGACTAGCGGCCTAGATCTAGGGGTAAGAATTTGAGGGTAAATTTAAAGGGATAGAACATATCATACAGTTATGAGAATAGAACATATCATACAGTTAGAGAATAGAAAACTGGGTTATGAATGCTACAGAATTTTTTAAAATCTTAGGTGCCACTATTCTTAAACCAGACAGTTTGGGAGAAGAGAGGGATTTAGGAAAGGGGAATTTTTCCTTAACAAATATTCCCATTCTACCCTCCCCCAACCTAAACTACAATTAGGGAAAAACTCAAGATTTAAATTGTAATTTTCCTAATTTAAAGTTCAAATCCAACAAAGATGAGAAGCCTATTCCTCCCACCAATGGCTAGAGAGCTGCGGGTGCAAATGATTTAATAAAAAACAAGAGAGTCTGTTTGCTTATTCCCATTTACCCTCAAACCCAAAGTTAATGCTCATCTTGGGGTGGGATCATTTTGTGGAATTTAGAGGACTTAAATATCTCATTTGCTTAATTTCCCAACAAAGCCCAGGTCTAATAGATTCTTCCAAAAGTCTCTTGCCTTCTTTGGTTCCAGAGCCAGTCTGTTATGTTTAAAGAAGTTAGTGGGTTGGGGGCCGCTAGGTGGCACAATTTTGGCCCTGGAGTCAGGAGAACCTGAGTTCAAATTTGACCTCAGACATTTAACACTTACTAGCCGTGTGACCTTATGCAAGTCACTTAACCCCAATTGCCCTTACAAAAAAAGCAAAAAAAAAAAAAGTTAGTGGGTTGAAAATAGTTGGAAATCTTCCCATGTCTCCCTAACCCCTAACTTGCCCCCTTCAAATGCCTTTTAGGGATTTGATAATAAAAATAACATCCTACTTTTCTTCCTGGGAGTTTTACCTTAACTCCCCCCAAGGGTTTTTAATAATAATAACAACTAATATTTTATAGAATTATCTTCTCAAAACAACCCTCTGTGGTAGATACTATTAATTATCTTCATTTTGCAGATGAAAGAGTCTCTGATAGGTTAATCAACTTGTCACACAGCATGCATTTGAACTTAAGTAACTTGCCTGAGCATCACAAAACTAGTAAATATCAGTGGTGATTTCCACATTCCTTGACACAAGTCACCACTATTGAACTGAATCTAGTGCAAAGCCCTCATTTTTTGCCTCTGAGATTCTGTGGCCCAGAAAACTGATTTACTCAGGATCATGCTGGTAGCATGCAGTAGAGTTCAAATCCACATCTTCTGATCCAAATACAGTCCTCTTTGCACTACACCAATTGGCCTTTCTGTCCATTATACTTGTCCTGAGTTTTTGAGAACCCTGAAGAAACCTCATTTGCATAATCCTATGATGTTCATTAGCAGTTCTATTCTTATTTTTCTTTTTGGAGGGCAGTTGGGGTTAAGTGACTTGCCCAAGGTCACATGGCTAGTTTTTGTGTTAAGTGTCTGAGGCCAGATTTGAACTCAGGTCCTCCTGACTCCAGGGCCGGTGCTCTATTCACTGTGCCACCTAGCCACCCCTGCAGTTCTATTCTTAAGTGATTTTTGATGGCCAGTCTGCCATCTTTTTTTTCTTGAATTCAGATGTTCTATTTGCCCCTGGCATGAGAGTAAGAACTTATTATTTAGTAACCACCACTGTGTTATCCACACAAGATGATGAGGTACAGGTTCTGGGAATCCCCTTGAACTCTGATTGAATCTTCCCATTTGATGAGGCATTTGCCTGAGGCCATAAGCCTTTCACTATAGCTAGGCCCAAATCTGTTACTAGCCTAGCCTTCCTTTCTTTGTCCAGCTACTTCCCACCCTTGATCCTCCCAAACCCTCCATTGTCTCACCTTCAGGTAGCCTCCAGCTACCTCCCACCTTAATCTTAAGACCCATCCCCAAACTTCTCTTCTAGACCATCCCTAAAATCCTCACGACCTTTCTGTTTGCCTCCATGAGGAGTGAGAGCGTCATAGAATTTTCTACCACAGACTTGCTCTGTGTCCAATACAAGCTTTACAGATACTGAGGCTCCTTAAGAGTCTACCCAATATGGGGAACTTTTTTTTCCTCCTCTTTTTTTTTTTTTGGCCTTTTGGAGGGCAATTGGGGTTAAGTAACTTGCCCAAGGTCACAGGCTAGTTTTTTTGTGCGGGTGTTAAATGTCTGAGGCCGGAACTGAACTCTGGTCCTCCTGACTCCAGGGCCACTCTTTACTGACTATGCCACCTAGCTGCCCCAAGAACTTTTAATAAACTTTACTTTTCTTTGGCTGAGAGAAGACTTGAGTCAAATTCATTCGGCAGGACCCAGCTTGTTGGTATTTTGGGATCTTAAGCACCCCTAACTCTATACCTCTTCATTTTTATGGTAACCTCTTTACAAGAGACTCAAAGAATAACTGGAATGTCTTATTATCACTCAAAGTTGGAGTGGTATTTGACCGGGAGGAACAGAATTTGAAGTATTTGTAGACTACTTGCTATTGTCTAGAGGGTGGGAGGAGAGGAGAAAGGAATCTAATGGAATTCTCCAGAAGTCACTAACAATTCTTTACATTTGCATGGATTTTTACAACATATTCACATCCAGTTACACCTATAATCTTTCTAATAGCTCTTTCAGACGGGCAGGATAAACACCCCATTTCACAGACCTGACTCAGAAAGACTATTTAGCCCAAAATCACATAGCAAATTAGTGACAAAAAAAAAAAAAGGCTTCACTACACTCCCCTCCCTCTAGCCATTTACCTCACCAAATTCAATTCCTTAAGAAAGTAATGTGCTTAAGGGGGGAGGCTAGGCAGCACAGTGAATATCGCACTGGCCCTGGAGTCAGGAGGACTGAGTGCAAATGCGACCTCAGACACTTGACACAAAAACTAGCCATGTGACCTTCGGCAAATCACTTAACCCCAATTGCCTTACCTTCCCCCTCAAAAAAAAAAAAAAGTAATGTTGTGTGTATGGCATCAGGGTCTGCAAATGATGGGGTACCTGGGGTCTAGATCAATTTGTGAAACCAACTTGTAAAACCAGTCTGTTCAGTTGTAACAGCAATTTGTCCTTTCCCATCCTTGAGCTCTGCCCCTTCTCCCAATCCCACACTCCACCTAGGAAACACCCTGTGACCCCTTTGTTCTTACTTAATCTCTTAATTTCTTCTGGGCCTGGCCCACACCCTCCTTTATCCTTGCCTTTTGTCTCCTTCAACCTGGCCCAAATCTTATCTAAACTATCTATTCACATGCTCCTCTTGGTCAGCTCTGACCTTTGTCTATGCACTGAGGCCCCTCCAGTCTGGTCAGCCCTGACAATGGCAGCCCTACCCTTTTAAAGGTAAAAGCATGTACCTCTCTCACTTGCAGGTCCCCTAAAGGACTCTTGCCCGCTTCTCATGGAGGTGTAACAATAAACTTCTACAACTCTCACTCCAATTAAGCCTGAGACCTTGAATTCTTTCCAGATGATATTGCAGGTTTTCTGGTCTTAGATAAGATCAGAATTCCTGCTGAACCTATTGGGATCCCGTCCCCCATCACAAAGATACTGTTGCAATTGTGTGCCTAGCACACAGTGGTGCTTAAATTAATGAAAACTCTCTGGTTAACTTTCTTGGGCCAAGATGCCATGGATTGCCCCTAAAGCGTTTTCTACAAATGTAGAGCCCTCTTTTTCCAGGTCCCAGACAGGCAAAATTCCTGTTCTCATGGGTTCGCTCATTCCCCAATCCCTGGTCAGTCTCTCAGTCTCCCTTGGGGCGGCTAGGTGGCGCTGTGAATAGAGCACTGGCCCTGGAGTCAGGAGGACCTGAGTTCCAATACAACCTCAGACACTTAACACTTGCTAGCCATGTGACCTTGGGCAAGTCACTAAACCCCAATTGCCTTCCCCCTCTCAAAAGCAAAAAACAACAAAACAAAACAAAAAACATAGCTCCCTCCTCCCTACTCAGGAATTTTAGTTAAGAGGGATTTATAACGGACAAAAGAGTGAAAAGGGAGAGGGAGGTGGGAAGTTGCTAGACCCTCCCTTAGCTCTGGAGCCAGTAACTGGTTACTAGGAGCAGTAGCCGACTTTCCCACTTCACTTGCAGAATTTTGAGTCTTTGGCTCCAAGGACCAGATGAAGAAAGGATCATACTTAAGAGTTGGAAAGAGGCTTAGAGAAGAGGAAAAGGGAGGGAGAAGAAGGAAGAGAGAAGGCGAGAAGGTAGGAAGAACAGGAGAGGGGAGGAAGGAGTGAGGGAAGAAAGGATGAGGGGAGGAAGAAGAGGAAAAGTGGGAGGCAAAGGGAGTCGAAGGGTAAAATGGAAAGGTTCGAGGCGAGAAAAATGAAGTATGTCAGGAGGGAAACTTGCGTGAGAAATGATAAAGAAAAAGCAGTAGGCAGGAAGTGTAAGAGAGATTTTGCTTTTAGGTAATACCTCCCCTCCCCCACCCTCAGAAGCCACCCGCACCCCTCCACGCACACATACAAGCGCGCTAGTCTCGCTCCCCCACGCGTCACTCAGTTGCCAGTGCACTTTTCAGAAAGAGGAAGGTTTACTCCAGTGGAAGAAGGTGGCGTGGAAGAGCTTGCGAGAGGTTGAGGGTTAGGAGCCCCCGTCACCCTTCAAGCCCCATCATTACCTCCCCCACTCCCATTATCCTTCCCTTATCTGCACAGTCTGTGTTCCCTCACCCGTGATCGCGGTGACTCCTCTAATGCTCGAGCTGCTCCCGTCCAGCCGGCTCAACGACCCCCAACAGCCAGAGCTGGGAGAGCGAGAGGAGATATAGGGCGGGGAAGAGGTGGTTGGCAAGTCTGGGGTGGGGGATAAAATGAGAAGGACAGAGGTGCCAAAGAATCCAGCGCCTCGGAATAGGGATTTATTCCCCAAGCCTCTCCTTTTCCAGGGTCCCCCGCCTTCTCCCCGTAGCTCGCCTGGCCGGGCTATGCGTCATGGGTTACTGGGCAGATTGTCCTTTGACACGCCCCCTCCCGAAGGCACTAGAGCGCCACCTGAAGTTCGAAGTAGAAGGAAACCGTCAGACTGATCATTTTGAGAGGGTGGAAAAGTCTTGGATAGAAAGCCCATGAGAACTGGTGTAACTTAACTTCTTTAGGTCTCAGTTTCCTCATCTTTAAAATGGAAGTGTTGGCCTATATGACCTCTAAGTTCCATACTGGCTCTAAATCGATGGATCTCCTCTGTCCAGAGCTTTCTGATGTCCTTGACCATGGTCCCTAGCTCTCACTCTCCTCTTCAGATAGCCAATCTTGTACTTACCCAATCTTCCCCCATACAATGCCCACCTAAATAAAGATTGAGTTAAGGTGGGTTCTAAGCCTTTAAACTTCTCTTCAGCCAACCAATGTCTGCTTTGTGTCACCAGTTACTATGTGTCACTTACGAATTGTAGATATGGTAGGCACTCAGCACGCCATTTTCTCAACTACAACAATTTTCTTCCAAGAAGCATGTGTGTTTTGGGCCTGGATTATACCCAGACCTTCGGTTATCGTGTGGAAGGCCCCAGTGATAAGACCCAGAGATTTGGGAGTCTAGGCCATAAGATCTCCTGAGGGGAGTGTGTGCTGGGTAATAGGGGAAAACCACATTTTGAAAGTACTTACAAACTCTCTTCTGCTATTTTGCTAACATTTTCGTGGCCAGTTTTCCCACTTAATTCCTAACTAATCCATGTCAGCCAGAAGGGGGAGTAGGCATTTATGTCTTATTGCCACTTCCAGTCCTTCCTCCCCTTCACTTTTTGACATAAAGATGCTGATGGCTACTGTCTACTGATCCCAATGCAGTACATGATTCAGTCCTCTTCTCCATCCTAAATCTTTATCTTATACTTGCTGACTTCAATATACATGTAGATAATTCCTTAGATACCCTTGTTTTCCTCCCTATGAACCTTGAAGTTGATCTCTCTACATATGTCAAACACAGAAGTCATATCCCATGACCTTTTATCACCCTAAGTTCTACAGCCACAATCCATAACTCTGAAATCCCTCTATTTAAATATAATTTACTATGCTTGCAGCTATCCTTATGACCCACCCCTAAACTTATTTGCTCTCCCCTCAACCTCCATTCACCCCAACCATTATTTTTTTAATAATCTCTTTATAGATGAAAAAAATATTTATTTACTATTAGTTTACAACATTCAATTCCACAAATTTTTAAGTTCCAAATTTTCTCCCCCTCTTTTTCCCCCCATGGTGGCATGCAATCTGATAAAGGTTCTACATATACCTTCACATTAAACATTAGTCAAGTTATAAAGAAGAACTATAACCAATGGAATGAATAATGAGGAAGAAGAAACAAAATAAAATGAAAAAGAGAACAAGTAGTTTGTTTCAATCTGTATTCAGACTCTGTAATTTCTTTGGATGTGGATAGCCTTTTCCATCATGAGTCTTTGTAAAGCCAAACATGAGCAGCTTTCCAGAAGACAGCTGCTATGAATAGCTTTCAAGGTTCTGATTACATAGTATACTGAATATTCATTCAGTAACAAATCAGAACAAAACATTCACAGAAAATCAAGGTGCAGCATTCACAATGTTACAGCTTATCACAGAAAATCAAAATACAGCATTCATCATGTCACAACTCAACAACTTACCACTAATGTGGCCACATAGTTTTCACTACAGTGGTCACATAGTTTTAAACAAAGTACAATCATTTAGTCAATCAATCACTTAGTAACTCAATCATCCAATCATCCTTAAGGAGGCCTCCTTAAGGGACACAAAATACAAAAGTCAAAGTACTCCACCCCTGGATAGTCTCAGAGATATCCAATTAGAGTTTCCAACCATAAACAAAGTACATTCATTTAGTCAATCACAAAATCCTTAATTTAATCACAAAGTACAAAAGTCAATGTTCTCCACTCCTAGGTCACAGTAAATCATAACCTTCTCAGTCAGTACACAGTATCCAAGTAAAGTCTTCTTTCAGCTTGACTCGAGGCTGACTCTCAGCTTCCCTGGTTCCCCTTTCATAGTCCCAGCTCCTATATTAATTTTCCAAACTGTTACCTGGGTTCAAAGGCAGACAGCTCCTAGCTCCTTGTCCAGCTCTCTATGCAGTTCCTGTTCCACACTGAAGCTCACAGTGTCCAGTCCACCTTAAATCCTTAACAGTTTCTATTCCTGGGAAGTCAAGGCTTAACAAAGCCACAAAGTACCAACATCACAGTCATGCCTCCTCTGGCAGGTCCAGCTGGCCCTTGCAAGTCTTCAGCAACTTGACTGGCCTTTGGAAGTCCTCAGCAGCTCAGCTGGCCCTCAGAAGAAGCTCTGCCACCACAAGTTTCCAGAAATTCTGACTTTCCCAGCTTGGGTTTTTCCTTATATATAGTATTGCTCCTCCCGGTTCAGTCCCTTCCTGTTATGTCAGCAACAGGGGTTCATACCTTCTGTTTCTTTAACAGAGGCTTAATTTGAAACTAGGTACTAAGTACCTGTCAGCTTAGCAATACAAAGGGATTTTCAAATTTCATTACCATTACAATCTTTTGGAGTTATCTTATAACCTTGCATTGCTGAGGGAAACCCAGTCTATCAAAGTCAGTCATCACAGATATGGTATGTCTGTAATTGTGTACAATGTTCTCCTTGTTTTGCTCCCCTCACTCAGCATCAGTTTATATCAGTCTCTCCAGGATATTATGAAGTCCATCTGCTCCTCATTTCTTATAGCACAATAGTATTCCATTACATTCATATACCACAACTTGATCAGCCATTCCCCAATTAATGGGCATCCCCTTGATTTCCAATTCTTTGTCACCACAAAAAAGGCTGCTATAAGTATCTTTGTACATACTGGTCCTCCTCCCACTTGTATGATCTCTTTGGGATCACCCCAACCATTCTTGTTATCTCTGGCTTCAATGCTTGTTCAGGCTTAATGTTCCTCTCTTCAGAATTTCAACCCTTTAGTGAAACAGTTTAGGTAACCAATTGTCTTTGAACCTTGAATCCCTTGCCACATCATCCTACCTCTGTTTTTCCCTTTCCAAACCCCAAATCTGGATTACTTCTACCCTCTGCTTTTTCTGTTCCTTCTTGGTTGCTCCTCATTACCACTATAAGAAATTGACTATACAAGTGATTGGGTCCATTACAGATCTGTGCTATAAAATCTTAGCTGTGCCCTCACTGCTTCATCCATTTATTCTTGCCTTTCATCTCTATTCCACTTCCAACAGAAGCTGTTCCAAGACTCCTACACTATCACCTCCTCTTTCCATTTCAACAGAGAGCTTTGTTTCACAATTCACTGAAAGTTAGATTAGTAACTTTAGAGAAAGCAGTTTCTATTGAAATAAAGGACAATCTAGAAGAGAAGTAAAAAACAACTTTAAATGAAAATATGTTTAGTATTCAAGCAAAACATACTAATCTTGAAGACAAGATATGTAGATAACCTGAGGGTCATTGTCTTCTAGAAGAACATGACAGGATAAAAAAAAAACACCACCACAATGCAGGAAACAATACAACTGTGAAGAACTTCTGAAGATAGAAATGAAATACCAATGAAAAGAATTCATACATTGCCCCTGAAAAAGCCCAAGACTGCAAACTCCAAGACATAGTGGTTAATTTTAACAATTCATTTCAGAAACAAGTTCTGCAAATAATTAGGATAAAGATGCTCAAATGCAAAGGAAAGGAAATTTGAATAACACAAGACTGTTCTGTACCCACCAAAAATCATACTAGGGAATAGAATAATGTGTTTAAAGCATAGTGGAGCTCAGGATGCAGCCCAAGGTGACATGCCCTGCAAATCCCAGCTTAACCATACATGAAAAAAGATAGACATTCAATTCTAAAGGAAAGTTTAAAACATTTTTCTGAAAACCAGAAGAGAAAAAATTACTTGCTTCTCAAATTTCCCAAACAAAAATGCAGTAGTGAATAAATCTAATAGTCAAGGACAGCAAAATCAGCAGCACTAAGTGACAGCTGAGTTACCAGTTAAGAACTTCTTTCTAAATGTACATAGGGAGATGGGGTGAAGGCAAAAGTCTGATGCAAGTAACAGTGAAGAGACAGGAATGGGAAATTATGGACAGAACTTGGGAGACATCCTGCCACAATGACTGTCGTGTGTGTGTGTGTGTGTGTGTGTGTGTGTGTGTGTGTGTGTGTGTG